>NC_083227.1:58962995-59265495 GCF_032191835.1 Heteronotia binoei
TGAAAACACACTGTTTCGTGGCACTGCAGTTATTATTATTACTTAAATGGGCAGCTTAACCAGTTCTGTTTTGACACACATCTATTGTTAAGTTGAGACATCAAAAATCTGGCAGCATCACCTACTCTTGAGTACAGAAGTAGCAGTATCTCTCAACAGCATCGCCTTGCACAGGATATAAATGGGACTCACAGAAGGACAAATATTGTCTTTAAAAAAAATCCAGCTCCCTGCAGGAGGTTTCAGACTTATTTTTTTTGCCTCATTTAAGCTTATTTCACCTAGGTTTTTCTGTATATTCAACCTAACCCTTTGGAAAAGAAAAATGTCAACAACAGAGAAAATCACTACTAGTGTGTAAGGAAGGAAAATATTGCAGTTCTTCAAGGAGAAGAGCATGGTTAGAGATTCCAGGCACATTTCAAACCAGCACCCTCGCCTGACAGCCTTTCAGGATTCTTGCACTGCTCACACATCTCTGAAGGGACTTCAGTTAAGAAGCCTGAATCTAAGCTTGTGTGTCAGGGCGCAACACAGCTCTCCTTTATCACCATATGGAGATGCATATATAGAATTCTTTATATAAGTGAAGAAAGCCAAGGTTAAAAAGGAACAAGTCAAGTGACTCTCTTTGGACAGAAATAGTCCATTTTGACAGCTGGTTCTCCCTTTTTGAAGGCATGGAGTACACATAAATTCAGCTTGTTAAAAAAAATTAACAAATCATCATAATCGCCTACTATACCCTGGATTGCAGATAAATAGACAGACAGAACAAGACCCTTTTGGATTTGTAACTATTTAGTAGGGGATTTCCTGGACAGCTAATATCTTCACAAATAATTTGACACAGGATCACAAGAGGATGGGGATGGAGAGGGCATAACATTTAAAATTTGTACTGAGATATATATTTTTATAAAGGGCTGAACAGGAAGTTGAGGTTGAAATTCAAAGCAAGTGAATGAATTTTCTAGGCAGTGATGTCTTGTGTTGTATTTCTTTCAAGTTTAAAAAAGTTTCCTAAACTAACTTCATTATAATTTTTTTTAGTTTTCTTTAAAAAGAAGTTTCAAAAAAGGACACACACAAAACCACCATAACAATCACAAAAAGATATTTGGCTTAAAAAGTCAAAGCTTTTCAGGAGACCTGTTGCTAATACTAGTACCACTGAATGATCTCATCTTTCATTCTGGCTAAATTCCAGCATACAATTTCATTAACCCAGGTACTGCAGGTGATAAAACTCATTTTTCCCTAAAGAGACTGCTAAAAAGTACCAGTTATACATTTATGAAGTACCAGCAATCAAAATTATGGATTTTCTAAAAGGTTTTTAACTACTTTTATTGAAAGGAAAATCGCTGTCTCAGACTTTTGTGACACTATTGCTATTAATAAATTTTACCATTTAGATACAGCAATAATGTGGGAGATGGTGTCAATAAAAGGTATGAAACAAAGATGATCCTTGTGTCTTAAGTAATGCTCTCCGATTAGATACCGGAAATTAAAAGTGGGAAACATAAACTAAACACCTCAAACTGTTATGTGTAATTTTGAAAGACAATATGTTTAGTTCCAAGTGCATGCAACAAATACACTCCCTGAGTACACATTTCTTAGTTATTTGAAAAACTGATCAGAAACCATGAGTTAGAAGAGGCCCTTGTACATTACCCACTTATTTTAAAAGATGCTATCCAAGGAAGTCTGTGATAATATCGTCACTTCACCAAAACTTTGTTTCTAATATTTTATATATCACTAGAGGGCAGTGTGGTATTTAGGCCACTCTGACCTTTTAAAGTAACTATTGGAAAGGTCTTGAACTTCCATACAATGTCAGAAAGGTTAATAAGGATTCTGTAAAAACCTGTGGTGTTCAAGCCAGAGGTCCAACTTACATGTGACAACAAGAAAAATGAAATGAAAGTCATTCCCCCCTACATCTGTTTAGAGTCAACGTATATTTGTAATGATTTCACTGAATGTGTCTGTGTGTGACCCTA
The DNA here is from genome assembly GCF_032191835.1 of Heteronotia binoei. Lineage (NCBI taxonomy): Eukaryota > Metazoa > Chordata > Lepidosauria > Squamata > Gekkonidae > Heteronotia > Heteronotia binoei. The sequence goes on from NC_083227.1 coordinate 58,965,011, forward strand.
TTAGAAATGGATGGCATAAAATTCCTTTATTTTATTGATGTTTAGTGAAGCAAATTGAGAAGGGCCCTGCATTTGACTTTTAAAACCATATCTCTCTTCAATGGGTTTTCCAACCCCGACCCTTCTTTCGTAATTTACAGCCCATTTTACTATGAGACTCTGCTTTGTTAACTCTAAAGGCAACTTCAGTTCTCAAACCAACACGCAAATGATAGCAATTAATGTATTTAAAACAATTTATGATTTCCGGCCTTCCTTCAGCATGTATTAGCATATACCTGGTCTCTTTAATGTGTACTTTTTTCCTCCCCCAAAACCACAAGCATAGTTGCTGGAATTTCATGTGGAAATGCTTAAGGGGTTGAAAGTTAACACCTTTGTGAGCCGAGCAGCCTCACAGTTGCAGCTAAACAAAAGCCTCTTTTAGAAGCTTTCCTGAATGTTTTCTTAACATGTTCCAAGTAGTTTTAGGCAAGCAACTAAAGTAAACAAGATGTTACCATGATAAAAACACTTGTGAAAACATTGCAGTGTGCCGAGCAAGTTTCTTTTACACAAGCCCTCCTTAGTTTTATTATGAAGTGGATTACCAAGCAGTCTCCATTTACCAAAAACCTTGATTTAAAATATATTCAAATTAAAGGCATTATGGCTTCTATGAAACACTGGGGATAAGTTAGCTAATGCTGGGACTCTCTGAGGATTCACAGCACTATTTCTGATTACCTGCCAATTCCCATTTAGGTACAATTAGGGCTTCTTTTGAGCAGGAATGCACAGGAACGTAGTTTAGGCTTGCCAATCCCCAGGTCCCAGCAGGTGTTCTTCCGCTTTCCCAGGCTCTTTCCCACCCCCAGTCAGCTGGCCGGAGGGGGAATCCCCGTCCCCAAAGCCACCATGTGACTTTCCACCTCTGGAGGCTTCAGTCTCCGATTGGAAAGGCTTCCTCTTGGGAAGGTGTGTCTGTGTTACTTTGAAGAAGTTGGTAGCAACTTGTGAGTAGAGATGCCAATCCCTCGCTTCAGATTTGCCAGAAAAGGGGGGGAGGGGGGAGAAGGAAATATCTGCTGAGCACTTCATTATTCCCTATGTGGAAATCGATTCTCATAGGGTATAATGGGAAATTGATTTGGAGGTATCAGGGGCTCTGGGGGGGGGCTGTTTTTTGAGATAGAGGCACCAAATTTTCAGTATAGCATCTAATGCCTCTCCCCAAAATACCCCCCAAGTTTCAAAACGATTGGACCAGGGGGTACAATTCTATGAGCCCCCAAAAGAAGGTGCCCCTATCCTTCATTATTTCCTATGGAAGGAAGGCATTTAAAAAGGTGTGCTGTCCCTTTAAATGTGATGGCCAGAACTCCCTTGGAGTTAAGTTATGCTTGTCACACCCTTGCTTCTGGCTCCGCCCCAATGTCTCCTGGTCCACCCCCAAAGTCTCCTGGCTCCACCCCCAAAGTCCCCAGATATTCCTTGAATTGGACTTGGCAACCCTAACGCAGTTCCAGCTGGCTTGGCATAGGGGTGTGTGGCCTAATATGCAAATGATTCCCCTGGGCTTTTTTTTACAAAAAGCTTTTCTTTGTTCTGCTGAGATCATTAAGCAGATATTCCTTCACCAAGAATAAATCTTCAACACACAGCTACACTTAACGTGCCCTACAGACGTATATGTATGCACAAGTACTCATTCCTCATTTCCTGGGGAGGCAATTATGTACAAAAAGGGCATTTGTGGACATACAAACCATCAGATCATGCTTATTCAGATAACTTTGTATGTTAGTGAGTTACTTCAATGGGTTGTTGAATGGCTTTTTAAGAGTTCTATTTCAATAGATTTGTCTTAGTTGTAAGTGGCCTATGGGGAGATAGCATACAAATTTCCTAAATAACTGGATAAACGACTAATATTCTGGTATTCTATTAATAAAACATGCCTGGAGATGGCTTACAAAAATTAATACATGTATCAAATATTTCATTTCTGGATCACTTTGACCCACTCAGCCTGGAGGAAGTTGACAGGATTCTCATTTCTGTGCGCCCTACAACTTGTTTTTTGGATCCGTGCCCATCTTGGCTGATAAAAGCTTGCCCGACGGCATTATGTGATCCACTTCGATCCATTGTCAACAGATCCCTCGTAGAGGGGGTCTTCCCCACACCTCTTAAAGAGGCCGTGATCTGCCCTCTCTTGAAGAAATCATCTTTAGACCTGACCAATTTGGCCAACTATTGGCCAGTGTCAAACCTGCCCTTTTTGGGTAAGATTATAGAGAGGGCGGTGGCAACACAGTTACAGGGTTTCCTGGAGGACGCTTCCATACTGGACCCGTTCCAGTCTGGCTTCCGCCCAGGCCATGGGACGGAGGAAGTGCTGGTTGCCCTCATGGATGACCTCCTGAGACATCTGGATCAAGGTGGCTCTTGGCAGTACTGCTCTTATTAGACCTGCTGGCTGCATTCGATACAGTCGACCACCAGCTGCTGTCTAGTCGTCTTGCCGACGTGGGGAAACAGGGGTCTGCCTTACAGTGGCTCTCCTCTTTCCTCCAAGGTCGGGGTCAAAAGGTGGTAATTGGGGAAATGCTGTCCCAGACACACCCACTTATTTGTGGGGTACCCCAGGGGGCAGTTCTTTTCCCAATGTTGTTTAATATCTATATGCACCCTCTTGCCCAGATGGTCAGGAGGTACGGGCTGGGTTGTCATCAGTATGCGGATGATACCGAGCTCTATCTATTGATGGGAGGCTGGTCTGGCTGAGCACTGGAGAATTTGGACCTGGCGCTGCAAGCCGTGGTATCATGGCTCAGGCTGAGCTGGGTAAAGCTGAATCCAACGAAGATGGAGGTTCTCTATCTATGTCGCAGCAGCCCATGAAAGGTGATCCCTCTACCAGCCTTCAATGGGGCGCCATTGATGACAGCGTTGAGGGTTAAGAGCTTGGGAGTGCTTCTGGAGTCCTCCTTAGCTATGGGGGCCCAAGTACCAGCCACTGGCAGAGCTGCTTTTTTTCACCTTCAGCGAACACGGCAGTTGGTTCCCTACCTTGAGCGCAGCAACTTAGCAATGGTAATCCACGCCTTGGTCACCTCAAGAATTGATTACTGTAACGCTCTCTACATGGGGCTGCCCTTGACTCAGATTCAGAAGCTGAAATTGGTGCAGAATGCTGCAGCCAGGCTACTAATGGGACTTAACCTTCAGGAGCACATTCAGCCTGTGCTGATAGTGCTGCACTGGCTGCCTGTTGCGTACCAAATCCATTTCAAGATCCTGGTATTAACCTTCAAAGCCCTATATGGCCTAGGACTTACCTATCTGCGGGACCGCTTTGTTCCCCAGAGAGAACTGTGATCAAGCTCTCAAAATCCTTTGGCTGTCCCTGGGCTAAAGGAGGCTAGGCTCAACTCCACCAGAGCAAAACCCTTCTTGGTTGCGGCCTCAATACTTTGGAACACCCTCCCAGAAACCATCAGGGCCCTGCGGGATTTATCGCAGTTCTGCAGGGCCTGCAAGACTGAACTGTTTTGGAAGGCATATAACATCTAATGGGAGTGGGCTGCCACCACATCTGGATCCATCGTGCTTTTATTACTAACTGCGTAGGAACTGTGTGTGTGAGAAAGAAAATATTACATGATCCGCCAGAAATAGCACCATTGCCATTTATCTGATTGTTTTATTGTTTTAATATTGTTTTTGTTTACTGTCTATTTTATGCTGTTAGCCGCCTTGAGTCTGTACAGAATGGGCAGGATATAAATATAATGTAAATAAAAGAATATATCACACACACACACACACACACACACACATATATATATATATATATACACATACACACACACACACTCAGGTAAAATTCTTTATAGCATATGAATTAAAAACAAACTAAAAGCTAGGGGATAACATGAAACAAGGGGATAACATCTAAAAGGCCTTCTGGAACAGACAGGACTGCAGTGGAGGCCAAGATGAAGTTCTAGGAAGAGGAACTTTCACAGTTTAAAAGAGGACGCTGAGAAGGCCTTCATCCAGGTCCACACTACATGTGATGTGGATTTCTAGAGAAAAGGACAGGCAGATGTGATCTTTCAGGCACCTTAGACCTAAGCTATTTATGGCTTTAAAGGCCAGGACCACAATTTTGAATCAGTCCCACAAACACACTGGTAGTCAATGCAGCTGGTACCAGCTCAGTTTAACATATTCATTGCAGTGAACCCTACTAAAAAATCCGGCTGTTGCATATTGAATCATTTGATGTTTCTGGACTACATCAGTGATTAGGAGAAAAGCTAGACTGAAAAGGCTCTAGACTACCGGTGTCAAACATATGGTCTGACTGTCATCACCCATGACACCGACCTTTCCAGGCCTTTTACCCAAGCAACTGGTGTAAGGAAGGGAGAGAAGGCAGGAGGCTGCTTGGGGGGGGTGAGGGGCAAGTGGGCAAGCAGGTGCGTGTGGTCAGTTGTGTGTGTTGTTGAAGCTGTCAAAAATGAAAGGAAATGGCTAGAGGTTGGGGTTAAGAGGCTGAGGTAAAATACTGTGGGGGAATGGAAGGAAAGGTGGTGAAAGAAGAGCCATGTTTTCCCCCCTCCTGCCTCGTCTGATCACAGCTCACTTGAGGACTGGCAAAGCCACTACATGGGGGTTGCCACCACCACACCAACCAGCATCACAGTTTTTTCAAATGGCAACCATGAGGGGGGTTGGTGAGAGCAGGTTTCAGAGAGATGGTTTGCCATCAAAGGGCCCAGTGGGGAAGAAAGGAGAAGGGTTGGTGCATGGATTGGGAAACAACTGGGCTATCTTGTGCATGCCTCTCTGAGGGCCTCCTAGCCTCAGGAGTGAGTGGAGGAATGACAATGCATCACTGCATGTCAAAACAACTGATGAACAAAGAGGCAGAGTGAGTGTTGTGGCAGATGGGGACAATGATGTTCCTTCTCTCCTCCCACCTCTTAGCCCATGAGGAAAAAGGGACTGTGGGGAGACAAAAAGCATCTCCTGGAAGTTTCCGAAACAGCTTCTCCATCATGCCTTCCCCTCAATCCTGCTGCTACTGTGGGAGATGCAGGAGGGATGAGAACAGGGGGTGGGGCTATCTGGGAGTGCCAGGTTCAAACTTCAGACCCCCCTCTTCCTGACTCCTGACACAGTCATCTAGGTCACCTGGGGCTGGTCACTCAGCCTGGCCCATGTCACAGGGCAGATGGGGGGAGCCTGGTGTGCCTTCTTGAGATCCTCACAGGTAGGAAAGGGGAAGAGAGGACTTTCTGAACCTCATAATGAAGAATATGTGCACAGCTACACAATAGCCCACCAACTATGCCTTGAAAGATAGCAATAGGGGCAAAATACAAAACCATCTACTTAACAACTCTTGTAATTCATCCCTTCTTCTAAGCTTCAATTGTCTATCAGGAACTAATACACTTTGGGAAATTCTGTCAGCGGTCCATAAGTTACGTTCTCTGTATCACTTTCTATTCACCACATCCTGTGTTCATTGACCATTTCTAGAGATGCACTGAGGCTTAAAATGCCTGGGCACACATAGACAGAAAGGAAGCATTGCAATGTTGCCTAACCCTCCTGTTCTGACAACCGGCTGAGCCATGTAGGTTTCATTGTTCACTCTCTTGAGTATAAATAAGTTACAAACATACAGTCTGCACTAGTCCCAAAACTGTCCACCTCAGTTTTGTGGGCAGAGATCAACTTGGGCTAAAGCTTCTGAGGGTAGTGGATCACAAGGATCCAATCTGTTGCAAAATATACCTTATAAAGCAATCCTAAAAAAACTGCTCCTCAAAAGTATACCCTATTTTAGTCAACAGGGCCCACATGTTCCCCAGAGAGTGCTGAGATCGAGTTCTCAAAACCTGCTTGCAATCCCTGGGCCAGAGGCGGCCCGACTTAAGTCGACCAGAGACAGGGCCTTTTCAATCACAGCCCTTTGCTGGTGGAACCAGCTACCAGAAGAGGTGAGGGCCCTGCGGGACCTTGGGCAGTTCCGCAGGGCCTGTAAGACAGTCCTCTTCCGGTTGGCATACAACTGATCGGTACTTAAAAATTTCATATAGAAGGCTGTAGTATGGTACTCTGGCAAATGGCTTTGTTTTACTGTTTTTACTGGTTTATTGTTTAAATGTTGTAAATTGATGTATTTTAAAACTTAATCCTATGTTAGAACTTTTGTGTTGCGAGCCGCCCTAAGCTGCTTTGGTGGGAAGGGCGGGATATAAACTAAATAAAATGAAATGAAACTTCCGTGAAAGGACATTAGCCTCAATGTCCCTGAACACTATGAGTAGAATAAGGAGAAGGAAAGACTAAAGATGAATCAGATAGATGGTCCATCATCTGTTTGAACCCAAAATGTTTTTCAACTCAGTTATCCCAAGAACAGCTACCCACAAAGGAAGGAAGCCAAATGGTGGCTTTTCTGCAGGATGCACCTGCATTAGATGGTATAAAATATGAATTTAAGTGAGATGGAACATGCGATGGCTGCTGACTCGCTTGTATTTTACAGCCTGGAATGAGGCCATTCTATCACAGCGGTAAAAGTGGACTTGTTTTTGTTTTTCTGTTACCTGAGTATTCCAGGCAATGCAGGGTGCGTTGGTTTCATTAGATTTAGCAGAATTACCTGCTGGTAAGCAGTTAGCTCTAACTGATGCTGCAATTGCATGACAACCAGTAGCTGACAGACACACACACACAAAAGGGGGGAAAAAACCCTCCAGAAAATCCTTGTGTAGGACTGCAACTTATTTGGAAAAGAAACAGGGAAATGAATGTGTACAATAGACTAGATATCTGCTGATACTGATAAGCATCCTCTCCTGTTGGCCGTGAGTGAAAGACAACTACAGTCCTTGTTTGTACAGAATTTATATTTTTCTTTTAAAATCAAGGGTTCTTTCTCTTGGGAACAAACATAGCCAAAATGATTATAGTGTTAAAAGCCCTGGTTTTAATTTACCAATTACTTTCTTTCCTGGAAGGTTTCAAAGAAACAAATTTGTCCGTCTCTTAAAGACAATCCAAGTCCCAAAGCTCTTTTCAAATAGGGATCTAACTGGAATGGGTTACAAGACTTACTTATACAAAAATGACAACTCTATATAATCAGTGCCACTATCCAGAAATTGGGAGCGGGGAGGAGTGAGAAAGTGTGGAATTTGAAAAATACAGCTCTACGGTTAGCATTGGAAAAAGTGAAAAAAGGGTAACTAGAATGATTAAAAGGTTGGAACACTTTCTCTATGAAGAAAAGTTAAAGCTCTTGGGGCTTTTTAACTTGGAGAAATGTCGACTGAGGGGAGACATGACAGAGGTTTACAACATTATGCATGGGATAGAGAAGGCAGAGAAAGAAGTACTTTTCTCCCTTTCTCACAATACAAGAACGCATGGGCGCTCAATGAAATTGCTGAGCAGTCGAGTTTGAACAGATAAAAGGAAGAACTTCTTCACTCAAAGGGTGATTAACACATGGGATTCACTGCCACAAGAGGTAGCGGCTAATGCAAGCACAGCCAGCTTCAAGAGGGGATTGGATAAACATATGGAGCAGAGGTCCATCAGTAGCTATTAGCAACTGTATTGTTGGAACTCTCTGTCTGAGGCAGTGATGCTCTGTATTCTTGGTTCTTGAGGGGGCACAATGGGAGGGCTTCTAGTGTCCTGGCCCCCGCTTATGGTGCCTGTTTTTTTTGGCCACTGTGTGACACAGAGTGTTGGACTACATGGGCCATTGGTCTGATCCAACATGGCATCTCTTACGTCCTTATGGTTTTTTTAACAAGTAAACATAGTTATCATGTGATAGGTGAGAACATCACAGACAACCATCCATTTGTGATGGTGTTATATGGACAGCACACCAAGGTTTGCCTGAGATAGCACTGCTCTCGGAACAATCCTAAACAGGCCTACTTAGAAGTAAGTCCCCCTTTGTTCAGTGGGGCTTACTCCTGGGATGTGTTCTTAGGGCTGCAGCCTCCATGTGGCAGTACCCAAGGTCTGATTCCACAGAGATAATAGCACCTTCACACAAATGAACCGAAGAATTAAAAGAAAATAAAGCCTTCCAGTTCCTCCCATCTGAACTTTTAAATACTGTGATCGGCTTTTTTGCAGTGACTTTTAGTTTAAATACTAAATCATCTTGCTCCCATTTCCTATCCTTACTTAGAAAATGAGGTGACAATTGAAACAATATTATTTTTGCAGAAAACAGCAATGGTTTCTGTGACACAGATAAACCTCTTCACTACAATTTGCACATTTGTTGTTGGCCCTGAATCTCATGTGTGTTTAAAGTGCTCCAATCTGCACTATTTTTTCTAGTCCCTTTAATGGTTAGAGCAAATCTGCACACGTATCCCTTGAAATTCTGCACGGAAGTTCTGAATACACCATACTATACACATGAGACTCACATTCAGGATGGTTATATTATATGGCACAGATCAGATTCACTATCAGATCTGTGAAATATGGAAGTACAAAAATGGCATCACCTAGATATCTACAGAAATAATTTACATAGAAAACCTCCCTGGTTTATGAGTAAGGTGGAGGGGATGGTGAAGAGCCTTTACTAGTAAAAATATAAACATAGCACAGACCACATTTTAGAGCCTGCTCCGTGATGATAGCAGAAAAGGAAAGTCAAGTGTCTGCAACTGCTGCATCTGTGCAATGACACCCAGTGGAACTGCTCCCAACCAGTGTTCCCTCTAAGCTGAGTTAGTGTGAGCTAGCTAACAATTTTTTAGCCTCCAGCTCACACATGTTTGTCTCAGCTCAGGAAAAATGGCCCTAGAGCAAACTAATCTATGCAGTAGCTCACAACTTTAATGCAAGTAGCTCACAAAGTAGAATTTTTGCTCACAAGACTTCACGGCTTAGAGGGAACATTGCACTCCAGTGTTCTCAGAACAAAGCCTCTGAACCGTCGTCAGCCTGCTATTCCCTATTTACAAAGGATTTTATAGTTAAAACTGCTTTATTCCGACTTGGATGCAAAGTCTACTTGCAGAAAAAAACCAGACATTCTAGGCAAAGGTATGTCTTTTGATCTGAACTGTTTGCAGTTGTTAAGATCTGAAGATGGTCACAAGGTATTTGGAGAGGGGCTTTCCATATTATATCCCTGACTATTTCAGCTAATTACATTCAAGATAGAACTCTGAACAGTTGTATCCAAGATACAGCCAATATCTGATGAAAAAAATAAAAGCATTCCTAGACATCTTAAAGAGGTAGTTTTTAGACCTTTTGTGGCAATTTACTCGAAATGGAGATAGCAACCCAACTCCAGTTAATTACAGATTAAATGGACTATCTAGGATCAGTGGTCTTCAACCAAGGTGCTAGGTCCTATGCGGTCCCGAGTCTGGCAATCTTGATGACTACTGATGGAGACTCTTTTCAATCTGCCTTGTTTTGGTACTCAGATTGCCCTGGCAGATGATCTTCTCTGAGTAAGAGACAGTGGAAATTCGATTCTGTTGATTTGCCTGGAACTCACAGTAGCACTCTGGATCATCAATCAGGGTTCTCACATGAACATAAGAAGCAGCCTTCTACTGAGTCAGACCAATCAAAGTCAATACTGTCTGCTCAGATTTGCTGCAGTTCTCCAGTGTGAGTGAGAGGTCTTTCAGATCATCTACTGCCAGATCCTTTGAATGGAGATGCTGGGGACTGAACCTGGAACTTTCTGAAAGCCAAAGAGATGCTCTATAACTAGGCCATGCTACCTCCCTATCCCACTTGATTAGTTGTCTTGGTTAGGAACTGGATGGACCATGTTAAGGAACTACACACGCCATGTTTCCACTCCTGACAGGATCTTCCAGATAGCACTGTAGACCATTGTCCAACCCATCACATTCATGCCTCCAGTGCTATGGGTCTTATGTCCCCCCAGTAAAATTGAGCATATAAATGACAAGTCTTCTTGCCCTTTTCACTTAATCCAGGAGATACTATGGAAATTTTCCAAAGGTACCTGGATTCAGTAATGAGCTGAGAAGGAGCTGACAAGATGAAGCTCAGTCTGGAATAACAAACTGAAGTCCAGTCCAGACGAGACTGATAGACCATTAGTTAGTACTATATTTGACTAAGAAATTGGGATTTATCCTGTTCTATATAGAATCATGCACTTCACACCAACTTTGGCTGGCATATTGAGTGTTCCTATAGAAAACACAATCATGCCAGTTATCTATGCCTCATAAAATCCAGTTTTTAATTTATTTAGTTACTTCCCAACTGCTTTTCTCTACTCAATGAAGACTCAAATTAGCTTTCAATACAGGAAAGCAATAACAAATTAGCAGATATAATAAATCTATCTGCCATCAACAGACTAACCCACAGGGAAGGAAAGAACAGAGCAGGTAGCAAAAGTTCTGCCCTTGATGGCAACATTCTCTCCCCAGGCACTTCCTTTAAGGAGACAGCTTCCTTTTAAACTTTCAGGGATTGGAGAGGAGCAGAGAAGGTGGTAAATCTCTGATGGCATCAGTCTCCCCCCCAGACAGGTTAGATTACTTTGATATGGGCCTAAAATGATAGTTTGAAAAAAAGAAAGTCTCAGAAAAATATAGGGCTGCCAGGTCCAATTCAAGAAATATCTGGGGACTTTGGGGGTGGAGCCAGGAGACATTGGGGGTAGAGCTGGGAGCAAGGGTGTGACAAGCATAATTGAACCCCAAAGAGAGTTCTGGCCATAACATTTAAAAGGACTGCATGCCTTTTCAATGTCTTCCCTCCACTAGAAATAATGAAGGATATTGGTACCTTCTTTTGAGGCTCATAGAATTGGACCCCCTGATCCAATCTTTTTGAAACTTGGAGAGTATTTTGAGGAGAGGCATTGGATGCTATGCTGCAAATTTGGTGCCTCTGCCTCAAAAAACAGCCCCTCCCAGAGCCCCAGATACCCACATATAAATTCTCCATTATACCCTATGGGAATCATACCGTGCCCAGCAGACACCCCACCCTGCTTTCTGATGACCCTGAAACGGGGGAGGGCCTCCAAATCAGAAAATCCCCTGCCCCCACCTGGGGATTGGCAATGCTAGAAAAATATAGCAGCTGGCTAGTACGTGGGACTTACAGAGCTGACCATATTTTGCTAAGTGCTCAAAGATTTCACTGGAAACCAATTAATCTCCAACTATGTTTCTGACCTATAGAACCCTGAGTAGTTTGGGATGTACATCTCTCAGGGACTTCCAGTTCATATAATAACTTGTCCAACTGTTAATATGCAGTGAAGGACCTGTCCTGGCTCCCCCAGATTTGGAAGTAAAGTGGATGCCTACTGGAGAGAAGTATTCTCTGTCCTTCTTCCTATCTGTCAGTCACACATCTACTCTGTTGCAGTCTTGGTACCACATAAAGACAGACTTTTAATGGAAACTGGTCAACTGAAACAGGTTGTCCTGTGGGGTCTCTTGCTGTGCAGTACTGGAGGATTTGTTTGTTTGTTTAAAAGTTCTAGACCACAGTTATTAATGATAAATAAATTGTGAGCTGGGGACCAAATATGAAAGTGGTAGGGGAAAATATTTTAAACAAATAAATGAAGTACAGCCAGAAATTATTCCTGTACTTTCCAGTGCATTATACGTATGTGTATATATAATGGTCCGACAATCTGAAAGGTGCATAAATGTACCATCCCCATTTGACATTCATTTAACTTGCAACATGGGCATTCTCTCTCTCTCTCATCTATCCATCCATCCATCCATCCATCCATCCATCCATCCATCCATCCATCCATCCATCCACAAATGGCTGCTTCCAAGGATTCTTGTATGTTGTTTATTATACTAGAATATACAAATGGGATTTCTGCAACTGTGACTGTATGAACCAACTTAAGCAAAATTTAACAGGAAAGAAGGTACCTTTAATTGAACTAACATCTATTGATTCAATAAGTCATATTTTCTGTACAACAGAATGTTATCAATTCTTGTGGATGTAAGCATGGTATTTATACCATTGTGTACTGCAAACAAACATGAGCGCTTAAGTAGCGGAACATCAAGGTAAATTTACTCTAAGCCTGAGCGATGGTACATCTGGGTACAGGTGTTATAAAATGCCTCCATTAGTATCTAAGAAATTTAATATAAACCAATTCTATGCCCAGTGATCTGGATGTCAATATAGATCATCCTCATATTCTAAAGGAACACAAAACTAAAAGATAAGTTTCAGAGGGCAGCCGTGTTGTTCGGTAATAGAACAGCTGGAGTCAAGCCCAGTAGAACCCTAGAAAACATAAATTTTAGGGTATACACTTTTGAGAGTCAAAGCTCCTGATGAAGACAGATCTGACTTGTGAAAGTTTATACCCTGGAAACTCTTGTTGCTTTCTAAGGTGCTAGTGGACTCGAATCTACCTAAAAGATAAAGAATGAGATTGGAGGTCTGTAGACTGTTTAATCCAGATAAGTTGCTAAAACAAGTGATGTGAAAAGAGAATGGAAAAGTAATCTATTAACTATTACTGCTAGATACTGAGAAAATCAAAATACACCTGCATTTCACCAATATTTCTTTGAGTGGAGTCAAAGTACAAAGCTTTCTTAACTCCCTCTTACAACTGTTGCACAATACTGTACAAGGCAGACCGCAATTCAACTTTAGGGGCAACGAAGGCATGAAGTACAGTGCTATTCCGCTTTCACACTAAGGTTTAATTACAAGTATATGAAAAATGAGAACAGGTAATTATTTATAAAGTTTTCTAGAAAGCAATGCTGCAAGATTTAAGCTTAAAAAATCAAAGACAAATTAAAAATGGACTATTATTTAAATACAATACAAATTAGATCAATATACAATATCACCATAAAACTACTGAAAATATTACTGAATGAACCACTATAGCCTTTGCTTTTATATATTCAAATTCCTGCATCTACAGAACCAAAAAAGGCAACATTAATGCATAATGTTTTCCTTGATAGTAAGGCAACATTAATGCATACTTTTTCATTGACAGTCTAAAAAAATTAGAGTTTATTTATTTAGTAATATTGACTTTGCTCATTAGTTAATTTCCTGACACAAATTAATTGCACACAAATTTTTGACAGTCTATAAATAAAGGTAGGCTGAATAACTGAGATAAAGTTAAAAGTACAATTAAGTGAGAAAATCTGAACATGTCTGCTCAGACTCCTACTTAGGACTGTTTATTCAACCTCACTGTCAGGAAAGCTTTTTTAGGATTGCACTGTAACAAGGCTGGCTATATTCTCCTAACTAGGGCTTTTTTTGAGCAGGAATGCACTGGAACACAGTTTCAGCTGGGTTGGCGTTGGGGTGTGTAGTCTAATATGCAAATGAGTTCCTGCTGGGCTTTTCTACAAAATGCCCTGTTGTGAAACAATGGTGATGTTAAGTGGTGTGGCCTAATATGCAAATGAGACCCTGCTGGGCTTTTTCTACAAAAAAAGCCCTGCTCCTAACCCATCAAAGTCTATGGGCTTAGAAAGATATAATTATTGCTTAGGATGGCACTGCAGCAGTGGCATCCTAGGATACTTTCCCAGGAGTAAGATCCATTGAAGACTTGAGTAGGATTCTGAATAGACCAGTTTGGGATTGTTTTCTAATTTGCTTAACCTTCTATGTTAGACCTGAGGTCTCATAATATGCTTTTTAACATCTATATGTGCCTTCTCATCCAGCTAGTTAGGAGGTTCAAGCTAGGGTGTCATCAATATGATGATGACACCCAGCTTTATCTGTTCATAGCCAGCCAGACACCACCTCATAAGATATAGTCAGCTTTTCAAGGGCCATGGAAGATGGCTAAAACATAGTCACCTGAAGCTGAACTCATCAAAGGTGGAGGTCCTGTGGCTGGGAGAGGGGCGGGGAGGGGATTTCAACTTCCCACTCTGGATGGGGTACAGCTGGTGCCAGCTTCCTCCATCAGTAGTTTGGGTGTGACTCTTGATGCCTCTCTTACTTTAGAGACTCAAGTCACAAATAGTCAGGTGGCATTTTTTTTCATTTCTGCCAAGCCCAGCAGCTGGTCCCCTACCTATCCCATGCTGACCTAGCTACAGTCATCCATGCAATGGTCACTTCTAGACAGGACTACTGTAACCCGCTCTACAAAGGGCTGCCCATGAACTTGCTCCAGAAACTTCAACTGGCCAAAATGCAGCTGCACAGGTCCTTACGAGGACCCCCTCTTGAAAGCACACATACAATTTGTGCTCTACCAGCTGCACTGGCTCCAGATTGAACATTGATTCAAATTCAGAGTTTTAGTACTTACCTTTAAAGCCCTATATGGTCTGGGACCATCGTATCTGTGGGACCACCTCTTCCTATATGCCCCTCAGAGAGTATTACACTTAACTGGTACCATCTTGCTGGTAGTTCCTGGTCCAGAAATGATCCAGTTATCCTTAATCAGGGCTAGGGCCTTTTCAGCCCTGATCCCAGCCTAGTGGAACTCTCTTCCTAGTGAGATATGGGCCTTGTAGGACTTGGTTCAGTTCTGTAGGGCCTGCAAGACTGACATATTCTGCCAGGCATATGGTTGAGGATAGCAACAGTTAGAGAGATTATTGGTCTCCCAGGTTCCCCCCCCCAAAAAACAAACAAACTACTCTCTCCTGTTTAAGATCTCCCATGAATGGAATATGGATTGTATGCTAGTCACCTAAGCCACTGTGGGATACACACATGACACCATCCAATTTTAATGTATTTTATTATTATTATTAAAATAATGTATTTTATTATTATTATACTATGTTTGTTGTATGTTGTACGTCACCCTCAGTCCTGCTTGCAGGAAATGGAATGGAATAGAAATCAAATAAACTCAACTAATAACACACATGCAATGAAACTGTAGGAACTGTAGGTAGAGCACCATCATAAAAGTCCACATATTATTGGCTGTGATTCATAAAGGATAAGGAAGCAAATATATAAATGAAGCAAAACAGAATTGAATAGCTATTGATGTCATATGTATGACACTGAATTAAATTCAGAAGGCCTGTTTAAATGCTCTTCTGTATTGCTCTACTGACTACAGTGGGTTTTATATTTAAATGTTGTTTGCGAAGGATACCTTTGAAAGGAAGTCCTGGACAATAGAAGATACTTCAGGTCATTCCAAAGCAGGGTTATGCTTAATGAAATACATGAAATATTTTAAAAAATGCTCTTACTTTAGAAATGACTGGAAATCTTCGCATACCGCTTCGCAGCCCGGCCATTTGCATACTCCATGCCCATAAAGTGGATGGCTATGAGAGTGCTCTTCGTGGGATAAACTGAAGGAATGGAAAATAAAAAGGAGGGGAAACCATTATTACATGATGCTTTGAATAAATGTATCTTGTCGCTGTGCTGAAAGCAAAAGTGTACAGATGTAACACATAAATAAAGTAAAGGACAGAGCTTGGTAACAAACCCATCTAGCACAGCTTGCAGAAACTATATCAGGCCAGCTTTGTGTCTCATTAATTAATTACAAGTTTTGTAAAGAACTGAAATAAAATATAGGATGTGAATGTTGGTAAGGTAATATTTGACAGGGTGAGTCTGATGCTCTCCATCTAAGAAATGCAGGAACACTGCAATAGATATATCTGGATGTGAAAAAGCACCACTGTATTTCAGCAGGTTGGCATGTTAAATAATTATGATTACAGGCACTCCAAATTATGATATTTAAGGGACACACACACGTACACACACAACTGTATCTTTAACACTACAGACTCAACCCTGCAGTTTGTTCCTGTTCCAATGCCTTTATTCAAACCTTAATCATACATTCCCAGCAAATGTGTACTACCCACATTTTCAAAATGTAAAATTCATTATAACCAGAAACCTAACAATGAAAGAATTTGGTAGTTTCAGCAGGACAGAAGGCATAATTAACCTTTTTAATGTTTAGTTGCAAGGTTATTGTGCTTCTCTATCAATCAGAACTGGGAAGAAGGGGGGGGGGGGCACTCTCTCTGAACACTAAAGGGTTAAGCCTCCAGCAGGATTCCAATCAATACGTAATGATTTGGATGCACTGATCCCAGTCATGCGATGCTTTGATCCAGGCCATGTGGTGCTCAGGGAAATGTATCTGTTGCACCAGATGATGAACCATGCTCTGAAATATCTTTACTTGAATTCTGCATGAAAACTTCTTAAGCAAAAAGAATAGTTTTTTTCCCTGACCATTTCTATAATCTTAAATGACTTATATGATCACAAAATGTCAAAATTATATCGGAAATACTACTTTTAGCCCACAATCTCATTTTAAAATGCTGTTTTTACACCTGGCATGTTAAAAACTTCAATTTTTTTTTTAAAAAAAATGGATAGAAGAATACACTTGTATTTGACTCTAGAGGTATTAATTATAAGTAGGGGCTAGAAATCCTGCTCTCTTCCTCCTCTGTCATGCTTGATATTCCTGTGGAAGTGCTACACAAACCACTATGAAAAATATTGTGCTGTTTTCAAAGTATAGTAAAATAGAGAATTTGATATTTTTCCTGGGCTGCCTGCAATACATATTAGAAATAGCAGGTGCTATTTGTACATGTGTTAATTTTCAGATGTCTCCATTTAGGAAAGGACACAGTTTGGACAAGTGTTTTATACCAAAAATACAGAGCTCTGAAGGTATCAGTTTTCTCATCTATGTTCCAGTGACAAAACAAATTCTTACACTACAGTTAGCTCATTTATAAAAACCCCAATCATTTCAGGGAAGAAAAGCCAGTGTCTGAAAATACTGCTTATGAAGTAGCTAGCATCTTGGCTGTTTTAATCCATATTTAGATTCTAAAAATTAGCAGCCCCAAACATGAAGTTTGGAGGCTTTGTAGTTGTTTTCAGTGGTTGTGTAACATCAGTGTAAACCTATTTTTGAGGTAATTAATCACCATTGATGTGATCCATCCTCATATTTGGACACAAAGAGCAATAAATATTCATCTTAAGTGTGCAAAATGTGTGAGATCCTCTACATACTCTAAAACACGGAGGATTAGGGAGTAAAAGTCTTTATCTTGCCCTCTATCCAAGGAGTGCATCATTTTCCCTTTTACCACAGGTGTAGAGAAACGTCCTCCACTCAGGGACTAGGGTTGCCAGGTCCAACTCAAAAAGTATCTGGGGACTTTGGGGGTGGAGCCAGGAGACTTTGGGAATGGAGCCGAGAGCAAGGGTGTGACAAGAATGATTGAACTCCAAAGGGAGTTCTGGCCATCACATTTAAAGGGCGCCTTTTAAATGCCTTCTCTCCATTTGGAAATAATGGATGGGGGCAACTTCTGGGGGGCTCACAGAATTGGATTGCCTGGTCCAATCTTTTTTAAACTTGGGGGATGTTTTGAGGAGAGGTACTGGATGCTATGCTGAAAATCTGGTGCATCTGCCTCAAAAAACAGCCCCTCCCCGAGCCCCAGATATCCACAAATCAATTCTCCATTATACTCTATAATGGGTCTCCATTGGGTATAATGGAGCGCCCAGCAGACATCCCCCTCCCCGCTTTCTGATAACCCTGAAACGAGGAGGTGAGAATGTCTCAAAACCAGAGAATCCCCTGCCCCCAACTGGGGATTGGCAACATTGGGAGTCATCCCAATGTTTCAATTACTGTGACTGCTCTCCACTGCTAGACACTGTTGCAGAATGCTAGCTGGCAGAAGAGAAGGGGGTTAGAAAGAAGAGTAATCAAGTAAACAGCAATCAAGCTAGATCCAAGTGGGCAGCCATGTTGGTCTGCTCTTAGTTATGCTAATGGATTAGTACCTCACTCCCTGCCACTAAGTCACACCTAGAGCCATAAAGCTGGAAAGTCTAAAGTGACAGGACAAGGAAGGCCATCCGAAAAGGGGTGGGCAGAAAGAGAAAGAAAAACTCTGAACTTGAAGACGAGACATCCTCTTCCATTTAGAGAAGCGCAAGCCATAATAGACTAAACTTTCACCTAGGAACTCAATTTGTTCATGAGGAATCCCTGCCCTGGGAGATTTAAGATAATGACAAGCTCTAACTTGCTGCAGCCTCAAGTAAAGCTAACCTAAAACAATAATCGTATAGGAAATACCAAGAGAAGGGAGAGAGGACTGCATGCATTCACTTTTCTTTGATCCCCTGCTAAGCCTGAAACCTTGAACAGAACGTGTACAGCTTTTTAACATTTTGAACCATTCATGTACAATCTCAAGAAACTTAACACACCTATTCAGTCTAGCTATCTGAAATGTAGTTAATTGGGAAGGACAACAAAGCTCAGCCTCTCTGAAGCATGACAGCTCTGAAGTGGGAAGCTGCAATAGTTTGCCCCCATGTTTGCTTGTAGAAGCATAACAGTGGGTAAAACAAACAGGCTTGCCCCAAGGATATATCTTCATTTTGTAGTGTGGCTGGGGAAAGCCATTCACAGAGCACCATAGGGGCCCAATTCTGGTCAGGACTACCATGGCACATGGATTAGCCAACAGACATCACCATGGTGCCATTGGAAGCTGGAAAAATGGCCATGGGGGAAGGCAGGAGCTCCTCTACCCCAGTGGTCCCAACTAAAGAACTAACCTAACTGGCACTTTTAAATGGTTTTTCCCATGGCTACAAAATGGAGGTGTGTCCCTGGGGTAAACCAGGAGACAGTGTCTTGTCTAGTTGTGCTCTGAAACTAACTAAAAGCATGTTGATTAAGAAACTTCAAACAACTGTGTCCTAAATGCAAACCTACTTAGCATTCTTTGCCTTCTTACCATAAAAGCAGTGAAAACATTAAAATGTGAATCAACCTGTGAAAACTCTTGTTTGCAAGCTGTCCTCCAGAGGCTCACAGAGTGTCTTTCAGCAAGCATTTTTGGACTGCAGCCTTATTTGTTAGTGGCAGCTCAGTTAAAGAAACAAGAGGCCGAGCTAAGCTTTAAAAGATATAGTAAAAAAGAATAAAGAAATTCCGTCAGTAGACAATTCAGTTTTATGCTAAAAAGCCACAAGGCCCATTATAGGGCTAGCTTTGCTAAGGAGAATTTATAGTTATTTTGATATCACACCCAGCCGTTTTTAAACTGAGCCATTTAAGACATTGTATTGTTTGTCTTGTTATCAACTGACTTTAGCAGTTTAGAAGAGGAGAGTGGAAAACCAGGCACCAATGTTAACAGCCCATTACGATCAATAAAGACATTCATAGCCAAGTCAGTGCTTTTTTTTTCAGAGTATGTCTGGCAAATCTTCCCATCATATTCAACAATACACCATACACAAACACAAAAGTACACCACCACATGGATAAATTAACCTTGCATTGCATTCTGTATATATATTGCAACACTGCACACAACAGAGTGCTTAATCTGATTTTTTTTAATAAAAAAAAAATCCTTAATAAAGACTAATGGCGTTAGCCAATTCTACAAAACCATCCCAACAGTCCCAAAAAGGGGAAAATATAGAAACGTGCATAGTTGTGACATATTATGGATCACAGATCCAGCCTTCTGGCACAGAATTTTGTGGTGTTTGTGAAATCTTACAAATTTGAATTCGTTTACAGTTCTGTAGGATTTTCAAATTGACTAAGTATGCATCGTAAGGAAAAATACAATAAAAATCCCACTCCACATGTATAACATCCACGAAAGGATTGGAACATATTGATAGGATATTCCTTATCTTTTGGAGTAATCTGTACAACTGAAAAAAAATTAGCCCTGGAGAATGCCAGCCATCTATTCCAAAATTGTGCCTTATTTTTCTCAAGATACTTTTTTTGTCCATGACCAAGTTCATATTACGTCTTTTATACCCACAATGCAAGGGTATTAGTTCATGTGAGTCCTCCACTGGGGAAGAAAGGACTGAGTTCTGAAAGAACTGCTGAGAGGATTTTTTTTTTTGGGGGGGGGGGATATAAAACCTGAAACTATCAGCAACTTTCACCAGCAGATCCCTGGATCCAACTAAATGATCTGGCTCTTATTTCTTCAAAAAAGATGCTTGCTATTATAAAAACCTTATGATAACCTGCACCTACTCATCTATTAGATAGGTACTTGGAGAAAGAGATGTCTATACAAAACGGCCACTTGGAAGATGCTCTAGCCCCCCACCCCAAAAGAAACTCTAATTTGAGAACTATATGCAGATACAATCTAAATTCTTGGAGAAACACATTGCCAAAGAACATACATGCTATTTGTGCCAGATTATCATATAGCCCCCTAACTTACATGCTAATTAGAAGGAATGAAAGTGTTTCAGAACTCTGCTATGTGGCCCAATCAAGAGCTTGGGAGGAATCATGGAAGACTCCTGTCTCCATCAACAGCTGTGAGGTAGTCCTCCATACAGAGGCACCATATGAGAATCATTTCATTTGCTTGGTGGGAAAATATACACCATCACATTAGAAGTTAGTACAACTGCTTATTTTTGCTCCTCATCGTGTTTTTTCTGCAAAAAGAGGTGCTGGAAGTCTCAAGAAGGAAATGAAGGAGAAACACACAGGTGTCTCCATGAACTTTTAAACTTTTGGGAGGAATTTTGTTTCCACAAAGAAGTTCTGGATTTCCATTCCATCATGTTCCCCTAGAAAAAAAGAAAAACAAAGAAGGGAAAGAAACTTAACCCAAAAACTGGAGTAAGAAACCTAAAAAAGGTTAATCTGCATTTAAAGGGCTGAACATTAAAAGCCTCTATCCTATGTAAAATCATAAAACCTCAATGGGAACCCACTCAACTTGACCTGACCCATTTCGACCTAAATTGGTCTTCTTCAGAGGTCAGATAAGCACCTGCAGTCCTTTGTCTTGGAACAAATACACGCTCCAAAATTACAGCCTGCGCAACGTCTGAAGGCCAGAGAGACATTTTGGATTCACACTCTAGGGACTTTTAACACTGCATGGTTTGAATGAGGAAATTGATTGGTTTTGTGTATAATGGAGAGAAAATTTTGAAATTATTTTTGTAACTTTTTAAAGTTTTCCATTTGATCTGTAATGTACTTGTAATTTCCAATTTATCTTCCCTCATGACCTTTGTTCTAATTACATCATGTGCTTTGATTGGGCCAGGATTGCATCATCTGGTTCCTAGCATTTTTAAGCTGAGCACCAGCTTCAGTGCGCTACACACAACTCTTGGCACATAGGCTCTGACTTTACTTGATCAATTCTGGACCACGTAGTGAGACAACTGATTAAATTTGAAATTTATGGTTTTATTCGGTATTATTTTTAGTGTGGTTTAACTTTTATATTTTGGTTAGTATTTTGTTCTTAGGCAGACAAAAACCACTGAATGCTATAGGTATGCTCTTGATTAAGACATAAGGCTATAGAACAAGAGGCCTCATCTCTAAGCCTTTGGCACTTCACTGTAAGTAATTAATTCTAAATATTATCCTTAAATAGCATGAAAAAATATTTTTGCAAATTTATAATTTTTCTCTTTTATATTAGAGAAATTTCCTTGTGGTCCAGCATTGTTCTATTGTTCTGTATTATGTATTATGTTCTGTATTATGAGCCAATACAGACCTCTGACCTCTGAAGAAGACCAATTTAGGTTGAAACACGTCAGGTCAAGTTGAGTGGGTTCCCATTGAGGTTTTATGATTTTACATAGGATAGAGGCTTATGATGGTCCCTTAAATGGTTTTAGCTTTCAACAATAAATACATGTATGTTGATTTATGATTTTTTTACACTTTGTTTTTAATGTTCGACCCTTTCATTGCATATTAACCTTTTAGGTTTCTTTCCCTAGAAAAAAAGCAAGCAGAAGTAGCAGCAGAAGACTGGCTGAGATACATATATGGACAATTCATGAAGTATCCCACAGTTTCTTGCTAAGGAAGACACCGACTGAGAACAGCTCAGCTTGGATGTTCTTATGAAGTTACACATCCAGAAGCCTGAAAGTACTTGTGGTCTGATAAGGGATTCACAGACCTGAATGATGCCTGCAAGGTTACAGGCACTCAGGACCAATGCTGAAGTACTGGTGTAACACAATACCAATAGTTGTCCTTGGTCATTAAGTATTGTCATCACATTCTGTGCCTGGGTGAAGCTTCTGAATAGTTGCCCCAAGGGCAGCCCCATAGAGAATGATTTACAGTAGCTGAACCTTGGAGTCACCAAATACATGAGTGTACTGTACTAAACACCACATTTCAGCCCGCCTAAGAGCACATCCTATGCATTTTCTGGACAAAACCTACATATAAGTGCACTTCTGTTCTGAAGTGACTCTGAAATGCATGGCATTGTTTGGCACCATCTTTAGAGCATGTCAATGGCTTGTAGAGTAAGTGCTCATTTATAAAGAATAAAAATGTGCCCCCTTTTCCTTCAACAACAGCTGGAATTGAACTCAAAAGCAACCCTGAACCTTGGTCTTAATAGATTTTGTATTAATAAGAACTGTGCTCTAAATAATAAAGGCGTGCCTTTAGAAAGAGCTGTACAATTTTACTACCAACTTCACTTTATATTAACGGTTATATTAACACAATCCTATCATCCACAATACAGCGGCCCAGCACTGAATGTGATTTAGTAGTGTGGTCCAATTTTAATAAGTTTAGGACTATTCACAAGATACAGTGTGTGGACAGTTCATGGGGATGAATATCAGGGGAAATGCTGTAACACCCACTATCCTCAGCCCTTGCAGGCATTCATTGGAATGCTTGAGTTTACAAGCAGATTTATATAAGTGTGGAACATGCAGCTGAGATGCCACATTTGCAAAGGTTCCTGATTGCACACAGAAAGCTTAGGTAAGTTCAATGAGTTCTTTTGTTCACAAGATATACTAAAGATACACAAGACCACCAAGAGAGAGGCCAACAGGAGTGATCCCACTTCCCCAACATGTGAATTCACACTTTTCAACTATAACTGTGAACTATCATAAACCATAGTTGATACAAATGAATTAAAACTTCCTCACGCTTTACAAAATAAAAAAGTGGTGCTTATTTTTATTTATTTGTACCTTGCCTTTCTAGTATCTGCTACAACCAGTTACCTAAACAAGAATAAAAACTATAAATATAAACAGTACACAAATATACCTAATCCTCAACATGGCCAAATCTGTGGATATTTAACTCCAGAGACTGGAGCCATGAATAGAAAAGACAGATCTTTCTACAGGCATGAGAGAAGTATCAGGTTTGCATAAAAATCTGAAATCTAAAACAAACAAAAACAAATAAGCAAAACATACTGCTGAGGAGTTAAACCCCTCCAAAACAATAAAAGCTGAAACTGCAGCTTTAAGAAACATGTCCTCAGTGGCTGTTGCTAGGCAACTATAACAATATTGACAGCCTTTAAGTATTGGTTTCTGTAAGTAGGAGGAAGGGGGAAGAGGTATGGCACCTTCCAGGATTCTTTTGGCCTTTGAGGGAGGATTCATTGAGGCCAGGAGCAGCAGCAGCCACCGGGTGATTTGTTACTATGTGACTTGCATGACTCCACCAGGCCTGGCTGCTTCTTTACTACTCATCAACAGCTACCCTATGACAGCTAGTGGGGTATAGTAGAGAGAGTTTAAGATTAGGATCTGGGAGACCCATGTTCAAACACTAACTTCGCCATAGAAACTCACTGATTGACTTTTAGTCAGTAATACACTCTCAGCCTAACTTCCTTTATAGGGTTGTTGTGAGGATAAAACGGAGTGGGAAGGAAAGTGGGTGAGAAGGAAAGAAGAAAGCAAGGAAGGTGTGGATGTGGGTGCTGCCATGTGGAGAAAAAGTGAAAACTGTGAGAGGATGGGGTAGAGGGGGGAGTTGTCCCCCACACGTCTTTGCAGATTCTCCACTATGTAACACAACCTGGCCTTGCACCTGGCCCCACCCAGAGTTTCTCAGAAGGAGGCTGGTGGGGGAGGAAGGAAGGGAATGTTGACGATGGAGCGGTCAGACAAATGCAGGTTGGTTGGTGGGTGGTTAGGAGAGAGGAAGTAAGGAGAGGAGAAAAAAGAAGAAGGAAAAGGGGAAAGGCTGTTGGAGCTTTCAGGGAAGAAAAGAGAAAATAGTGGGGAAGAGGTAAATGTGATGCCTCTCACAAGTCTTTGAGGGTTCCCCACTTGTTAACATCTATTCAATCAACTATCTCCAGCAAACCAACCAATATTATATTTAATTATGAACATGTCGCTAGATGTGAAGGGAAATCTTTCTACAAATTTACAGAAATTCCCAGTGCTGCAGAAAAATCTAAAAAAACAAAATGGGAGGTATTACAAAATGTTCACAACTGGAGAAGCATAGTCTATAGTAGTACAGATAATGTACAGCAAACAAATCTTGGGCTGATGCAGTAGGTGGGAACAAAGGAGTCAAATGATAGATGAAGATGGAAGGACAGAGAAGATCTAATGGGTAAATGGGGCCAAAGAAGGAAGGACGAAAAGAAGATAGATTATGATGGTGTCATCACTGCTATCTGGCAGAAAGAAAGCTGATGGGCAATGTGGCAGTGGTGATGGCAGTGGGATGAAGCAGCAGCAGAACAGCTTTCACCTTGACAGAGAGAGAAGGTAAACAAGTGGAGATGGCCAGGAGGAACTGTGGCTTTTTCTTTCATTATTCCAGCACCTGCACTAGACAGGTCATAAAGTGAGAACACAATGGTGGCTGGAAGGAGGTGGCACTTCCTCCTTCCCTACCTGTCACAGCTCCTGCCAGGCAATGTGAACAAGCAGAGAGGACATTGAAGAGGAGAAACAAGTTCCTTGGGGCTCCTGGTAGTTCAATACAAGCGGAAAAAAGCAGCTGATTGATAAAACCAGCAATACAAAGCTATCACAGGCATTAAAGAAGGGAATAAAGCATCCATTAAAAGCTTCAGGAGGAATATACATGAGAGTGATACCATTACACACAACAGAGATGGATAAAAATTTAGTTTAAAGCCTAGGTGTATAAAGATGTCTCAGCATGGTGCCTAAATGCTAATAAAGCGGGTACCAGGTAAGTTTTAAAGACTTGGCACTACCATTAAGGAATCACCTTTTTTGGTCACGACTGTCCTCTTCCATAAGTAGGACAGTAAGACTTGAAATTATGACTTTAAATGGCGATCTGGACAATACAGAAAAAAAATGGTCCTCCAGATAACCCACTATTTGCATGTTTTAATGGGCCAATAAGAACATTCATCTAATTTTCAAGGCTGTGCCTTATATTGTGAGTTTACTTATAGAGCCTCAATCCAAAGGTTATTTGAAACAGTTTCAAAACAGCAAGCTCAAGCAATCTACCAAGGAAAAGGATGGCACAATGCTTTTGTATGCCTATCATTCAGTCTTTGTTGAAATGCATTCCCTTTCTTGCCCATTATCCTCATCATCTCATTTTCTTTCCTCTTTCTGGTTCTAAAATCATGTTTAATTAGAGGATTTCACATCCCATCAGGATATCATATTCATGCGGAGACCCTGCCATTGGAATGATGGTAATTTAAGCCCAGTGATTGTCAGCTTTGTTCTTCTTAAGAGACTGAGCCCATTGCTATTATTGGCATAGCATACACTATTTAGGAGGACAACATTAACTTGAAGAGTTTGAAACAGCATTCGCACACACAAAAAATCTTTGCTCTCTTTGTGGATGACCACTGCAATGTAAGGTACTGGAGGCCATTCGCAAAGCACTCAGCTCTAATATAGGCTGCTATTTGCTTCACTAGGTCTTAAGACCCTCGGAAATGAATGCAGGTGACAGATCAGCAGTGCGCCTACAAGACTCAGAATGCGTTAACACAGCTGAAAGTTAAGAGATATATGACACAGCAACACAATAGGGCCAATATGCTATGCTAAAGAAATGCAAATAAATTCCCATAGCAGTTGGAATACTGATCTTATATCCTTAATGACTCCAAGTACTGGGAAAGCACAGACAGAACATTGACTCCAAAAAGTTCATGAAAACAAAGAGAATTCAACCCTTGCTAAAGTAAACAAACAAATAAATATATAAATAAATATAAATAATCAATAACAGGAGGCTCTCAGGCCCCAATCCAGAGGATGCTAAATGTAATATTTATGTGCCTCTGATTTCATAATAATGGTATAGTATTTCTGGATTTATAAAGTTCTACGATGAACAAATTTATGAGATTATGTAAAGTGTTCTCTTTTGGTGTCTGTGCTTGGGCCATCACAAATATACCACATCATACTGCCTTACATCACTTCAAACACTTTTCACTGGAAGCAGTTCAGATTCTCTAGTGTCATATGTACAGTAATCAAGAGTGTAGGATCAAGTGACAGAACAGTGCCAACACAGTCTAAACTGGAGCAACAGTCATTCTATCAGAACACATTAAAGAACTGGTCAACCACTTGACTCCAAAGTAAGGTCTACCAGCCTACTATTAATAGGAACACATTTGCTCCTGGTTTACCACTTTTTAACAGGTGTATACGAAGGTTAATTTAAAAAAAAAAACCCTTTCCAACATTAAAAATAATTTGAATGCAGGCCTCAGATTCAGTGGGAGCTCACGGGAGTGCAGCTCCTGAACCTTTCTGAGAGTTCCACCTCCTCCTTCTGAGAGTTCCACCTCCTTGTCCATTGAATAGTATGTGCAGCTGCATAACAATCCCTGGATGAGCTCCACCACCTATTTTTCTACAAAATGACTCCTGTTCAAACCGATATACAAAACAGCAGCAGATGTACCTACAAATGTATTTTTAGCTTTCAGGTTTTACCTTGAAACATCCAGCAGAACAAAATTGTTTTCAACTGCTTCTCAAAGGGGTCAAGTGAAGCTAAGCCATTTTAAAAGTCAACCAGCACCTTGAAATTGGGCTTGCAAATAACACTTGCATGTGTCTGTGTGTGTGTGCAAAACTAGTGGAACACTGTTCACATGGCCAACAGACTATGTAAGAAAAAGCTCCCTACTTTTCATATACATGGACATCGCAATCACTAGCTTGGTTGCCAGGGTGCTTGGAATTGTGACTTGCACATATCTGCTCTAAGAAGTGGACTTTGCCCATGGTTTCCAAGGCTTATGTGGATACTAGAAGTCTCAGCTTTGCAGCAGCATTCTACATCTCTGGATGGATGTTAGCTGGAACTACAGATGAGCTTCCAGCCGCTCTGTGTGTGTACCGCCTCTGTCACTGAAGTGGAAGAAGCTATGCAGCCATGAGCCATCAAGGAGAGCACCTCCCAACATGGTTCTGTGAACCAAAGGCTAACACCACCAGAATCCATTTGTTTTCTGGACCCCATTACAGCAAAGCAAGAGACTCACATATCCAACAGCTGCTTCAACTTCTGCATAAGGCAATCAAGCTTATCTTAGGCATGGATTTTGCCAGACTGCCTAAGCTTTTGTCCAACGGAACCCAAGACAAAGGATGGTTCCAGCAGAGGAGTAAATAAGAGGAAGAACAGCTTCACCCAGAGCCAGAGCTATCGTATAGGTCGGGTGTCACCTTAGTTATCAATTCGGCTACCTATTGTCACTTTTAGATAAGTTTGTATAGCTTGTTTTAATCCCCTCAACTGTCACACTGGAGCCTCCCCCTGCCCATTGTTACCTGAAAACCCAATCAGGTAACCAGGGCCAGGTCCGCTCATTGGCTTGATATGGGCATCCAATCAGGTACCCAGAATAGAATGGCCACTGCCCACCACACAAGTCCAGCCCCTATGGTCACTTCAGAACCTCCCCTTTTCTGAGGTAATGTACATGTGGGTCAGCATCATGTACCATCTGACCACTTATAATCTGCCCCTGAACCTCCTACCCCCCTTAGGAATCAAGGTAGACTTTATAACCTCTGACTCAATATCCCACACGGGTGCATCTGACAGTATCCCAGTCCTGCTGTTTAGATATGCCCCCGATACCTGATAAGTTGATGGTCCCTTCCCCCATCTCCCTCATTCGTCACCATTGGAGCCTTCCTCGAAGACTACGATTTGTAATTATCACCCTTTTTGTCCATCCTTGTGTTACCTCTGTGTATTTCTCTCTATTTTTATTAGGTCTGTATGTGTGCTGTATGTATCCATTATCTTGTTTGTGTGTTCTATAGTTTTCTGTAATAAAAGCATAATTGTTTTACTTAATTAGTGTCCATAGTAAATTTAGTAAGAATTTCTGGACGTTGAATCCTGTATACAGAGATTCTAGATCCTTTTGAGCCATAGTTGCCCACATGTTAATTCCTCAACCTCTTTTGAGGGTATTTTGGCTTACAACTACTGATCAAAACTCGAGACAATTTTCAGTGGTAACCCCATGTAAAGCGTATTATAATTCTCCTAGCTGAATCTACTAGAACCAGAGCAGCAAAATATGATCAATAGATTAGGAGTTGCCAGTCTCTAGGTGGAACCTGCAAATCTCCCAGAATTACAACCTATCTCCAGACTATATAGGTCAGTTCTCCTGAAGAAAAAATGGCAGCTTTGGAGGATGGACTCTGTGGCATCACATCCCAGTTGAACTCCTTCACCAAACTCCACGCTCCCCAGGCTCCACCTCTAAATCTACAGGGATGCCCCTCCCCCCAGATTTGGCAACTCTACTGTAAGTAAGCAGACAATTCTACAAGAAACTAACACAGAATGTTAAATTGGTAAAATTATTATTTCCCGTTATCAATTTTTTCCACATTTATTTCTGTCCTGCTTTCCAAAGTCTTACCCAAACTCCTATTTTCCTCACAAGACTCCAACCTATCTCTATGGCAGGAATATATCAACTAGTTTTAATTTTGAACAACCATTTTGGATAAAAATTCCACTGTTTAATTTTATTTTTCCAACCTGTACCCCAATCTGTTCAACTTTTATTTCAGTTTGGCACCCTCAGAATCTAGAATGCAAAGTGCATTAGAAGAACAGTATTTTAATAGGGAAAAAATTAAGATCCAGCATTTTCTAGTTATTTCATCTCTATCTAATAGGAACACTTTCTTCTTCCTTCTTTTTTACTGTTCCTTCATGTACTTACATATTATCATCATAGTTTCCCATGATCTCTATTTTCCTAGGCTCTATATATTTAATTCCCTTTAATCTTGGCTCACAGCCTATTTATTTCCTTCCAACTCTTCATATCATTTTAAGTGCTCACCTTAGTATTTGCACCAGATACCTTTACAATGGATATCCTCCGTTCAAGTTTGTTTTCAGTATCCTTACTGGTATTACAACTTTTAAAATGTACAAACTGATTGGCTCTGAAAGCAATATTAGCCTTTAAAAATGGTGATTTCTCATGTTCTTTTCCTTGTACAACTGCTTTTTCCAAACTGAGGCTTCATTTTATACATGCATTTTGATTTCCAACTTCCTACCAGAACTACAAGCTACTTATCCTTGTCAAATCTCATTTTATTCCTCTTTGCATAGTTCTCTAATTTATTCAGATGAAGCTGGATTGATTCAGTATCTCAGGATCACTTTATTCTAATTAAACCAACATTTTGCGTATTTTTCTCACTGATCTTTAACACAGAAATGCCTTATGCTCTTGAATATATGATTCATTCTGAGGACAAAAAAAGGGGGGGGACCTAAAACACTGTCCTTGGTTCAATATGGTTGTTAAAAAGAGACAGAAAACATATGACTGACTTTAAGAAAATTAATACTCATTTAATTTTATAGTATGTGTATGCCTAAATATAACCATTTGTGTGGACATCATATTGGTTTGCAGACATACAAGTTTTTTTAAAGCCCATAATTCAAATGCAAGCAAGTCAAATTTTCAGAAAACAACAAAGCACCACTATCAACAGGTACAGAGAGAGAGAAAAAAATCCTATTCTAAGTCTCTCAAGGGAGCAATTTTCCCCATCATTTCTACAATAATAGAGTCCATTCTCCATCAGATGCAACTTCTGGAAGAATCCCAATAAGGTTCCACTTGGAGAAGAAATCAAGGCTGTTCAGCAGGATTACATGGTGGCCTCTACACACAGTTAAACAGAAATGAACATGAATTGTTCTTCTCCAAGAGTCCTATCATTGTCCAAGCACATGGGAAATGGCCGTTGCTTTTCTCAATTTACACTCCTCCAAAATAACCAGCTCTTGTTCACTGCTCCCCAGAAGTGCAAATTAAAGGAGTACGGGGGGAAATTTATAGCAAAGCTCTTCCACTGAAGCAGGTGTGTGTCACGTTTCCCTTCATTTGCACATTATAAAAAGCACTCAAATTCCATAGGACACAAGCCTCTCTGTTTCTTCAGGAAAACCAGCTGAATCATACAGGTAGTGTAAATATCATATGCTATTGCAGGTGCTGTGCCTTTTATTTGTTTGTGTTTATCCAAACAGCATAACAAATAATCACGCAAACATAGATCAACATTTGGCATGAGAATGGTAATGTGGGATACAGGAGCAACCATCCAGTTTCGCTGTTTTGCCAGTGCTTAAAAACCCTTTTCTCAGTTTTTAAAAATGTATCCTCTATGCTCTTCATTAAGAAAGCCATGTAAGTACTTTCCCTTTAGTTTACAGCTGGGCCCATGTCCCACCCACAAAAAGCGTTTCACTGCAGAATACTAAAACACATTTTAGAGATGAAGAAGAAGACGACGACGACATTGGATTTATATTCCGCCCTCCACTCAAGAGTCTCAGAGCGGCTCACAATCTCCTTTATCTCCCTCCCCCACAACAGACACCCTGTGAGGTGCGTGGGGCTGAAAGGGCTCACAGCAGCTGCCCTTTTAAGGACAACCTCTGTCAGACCTATGGCTGACCAAAGGCTATGCCAGCAGGTGCAAGTGGAGGAGTGGGAATCAAACCTGGTTCTCCCAGATAAGAGTCCACACACTTAACCACTACACCAAACTGGCTCTCTTTATCAAGAGGTTTATCAAGCTCACAATTGGGCTCGAAGTTGAAAAGAAGCAAAATGTTACAGGCATTTTTTCCCCCTCTAACTCATGAAGCTATCTTGTTCAGTTGCACAGTCGAGTCCGACTCTTTGCGACCCCATGGACCAAGTCACACCAGGCCCTCCTGTCTTCCACCATCCTCCAAAGTCTGCTCAAATTTGTATGAAGTTATCTACTATCTCACAAAATTCAAACTCCTATAGACCCCGTAGCTTGAAGAAATGGTAATCGTTGGTTAAGGAAAAGTTATTTCTATAGTCTAGAATCATAAGAACACAAGAAGAACCCTGCTGGATTAGATGGATGGTCCATCTAGTCCAGTATTCTGTCTCACACAGTAGCCAACCAGTTCCTTTGGAGGGCCAACAATAAGGCATAGAAGCCAAGACTTCTCCCTGATGTTGCCTCCTGGTTTGAGAGAGTTAGTGCCTTTGAATGTGGAGGTTCCCCTTGGTCACTATGGCTAGTTGCCACTGATAGATCTATCCTCCATTAATCTATCTAATCCCCCTTTAAAGCTGTTTATTCCTGTGGCCAATACTACATCCATTGACAGTAAGTTCCACATTTGAACCACTGTATTATGTAAAAGAGACCATGGTTATGTGACTCCCATTCACTGATACCTTGATTTCCTCAACTGTGGTCACTAACAGTGCAGACCTACAGAGAATTACATCCTTCTAAGCTAAGAGCCCCGTGGCACAGAATGGTAAGCTGCAGTATTGCAGTCCAAGCTCTGCTCATGACCTGAGTTCAATCCCAGCGGAAGCTGGGTTCAGGTAGCCAGCTTAAGGCTGACTCAGTCTTCCATCCTTCTGAGGTTGGTAAAATGAGTACCTAGCTTGCTGAGGGAAAAGTGTAGATGAATGGGGAAGGCAATGACAAACCACCCTGTTAAAGAAGTCTGCCGTGAAAACGTCATGATGCGATGTCACCTGAGTTGGAAATGACTGGCGCTTGACCTTTTTTGTAGAAAACCCCCAGCAGGAACTCATTTGCATATTAGGCCACACCCCCTGGCAAAAACCCCAACAGGAACTGTGTTCCTGTGCGTTCCTGCTCAAAAAAAACCAAACCAAAACAACCAACCCTGTTAAGATGACTGAATAGAATGTAACTCTATTTAGGATTTCACTGTAAGTTGTGCATGAGAATCATCTGTGTAAAAGTAAGCAAAATTTGAAACTTCTGGAATGTTCCAAAGTGTCATTATTTGTTGGCTTCTCTTAGGTTTTAAGAGGAATTTAGTCACAGAGTAAGGATTACAGAGCATATGTCTGCTCCTGTCATGTATAAACGCAGCACCGTGTACAATTTTTGAGAATGAACATTGGGCAGCTGAACACTGTTCCCTCATTTGTCTTAGACTCCATAGCTTCAACCACTCT
Source organism: Heteronotia binoei (assembly GCF_032191835.1). Lineage (NCBI taxonomy): Eukaryota > Metazoa > Chordata > Lepidosauria > Squamata > Gekkonidae > Heteronotia > Heteronotia binoei. The sequence continues at coordinate 58,997,404 of NC_083227.1, forward strand.
TCTTCACCAAGCTTGCTTCCAGTATTGCAGCTGGGCTAGGAGCAAGGTGTCTGGAGTGACAGAACACAGGGAGGGAGAGCGAGATTCAGTTCCCCTTTGCTTGTGTTCTCCTCTTGCAAAAGTTAGGGTTTACCTACCCTCTGCTTTATATGCCACATCATGTGAACAATGTGGCTGCCCCCATCACACGTAGTTTGCCCATCAATAACTAGAGGTTTCTTTGAAGATGAACATTTGAGGTGTCGTGTTCTTAATGCTAGAAATTATAATAAGGAGGCAGCATGGTTTCAAACAAGGGCACAGTTTAATAAGTCCAGTTTTTTCCCTGTCTAGAGCTATATTGAGTCCAACTTCCTTTTCCCTTGTTTCTGTCCATACCAAACCCTGGAGTGAACTAGGGTAGTCTAAAACACTGGCCCAGATTAAAAGAACAGAGATGTCAAAACGCTACACCAGGTACCATCCACTGGACTGCAAAATAAAATGACCATGTCTGCCAATTTAACCGCTACAAAGAACACACACACATGCATACACAGAGGGAAACGTTTTTTTTTAAGTACCAGCTACATTCAGGAATTTGCTTGGTGATTTAAAAAACTGCATACACCTGGAGTTTGCACAGCATAGGTTGCTGAGAATTAAAAATCCACTTTTCACACTACATTGACCACAGCACCCACAGGCATGGCTACAATGTCTTTCTGTGAATGGGACAGACTGCCATATGGATGCAGACACTGAACAAGCTGTACAACTCTTGGCAACAAGTGCCTAGGGGACTGTCCTATATCAGTACCACCTGTACTGTGGAAAATTGTGTCCTAGATTTGAAATGGCATTTAAAGAGCCATCAGAATGTTAGCTTTCAATACACATGTGAACACACACACACACAAAACAATGTTCATTTTTTTTTACAAGCAAGCCTCCCTTATTCCTAAGACATTTTCCTAAAGGAATGGTTCTCTCCTTTGTTTATACAACCAGAAACAGGAAACATCAAACAAGTAAAAGCATTTCTTCCTTTTGTGGGTTTTTTTCTTTTTTGCTCTAATGAGAATACAGTTTACAATATATGGTTTGCTTTTCTTATTCCAGATGCTTTTGTTTAAACTCATTGTGCCCAGTATAAAATGTGACAGTGAAGACTGTACCTTTCAGTAGCTGTCCAGGGTAAACAGTTTTTGTCCATAATCATTCAAGAAAGTAATGCAATATGTGTGTGTAAAGCTATTATTAAAACCCCTACTCTGCACAACTAAATGGAGGCTTACACCTACTAAGTGATGCATGTATTATTATGAGCTAGACATATAAACCTCCTAAAATTAATGAAAGAGTTCATTTTTATACTTGTTCACTATTTATTACGCATTGCTAGTGTTTGGGTGAGAAGGAGAGAAATAGGTAAAGGGGTATTAGCATAACTTTTTAGATGATGCACACAAGAGGCCAAGGAAATGAAAAGTATAACACATCAAAGAAAAGAAAATAGTTTTAAAACTTGTTCTACATCTAAGACAAATGGTACCCGTGCCTGCAACCTAGGAAAAAAATCCAATTTCTATATCAAACTTTGGAGCATTGGATCATGTTTACTTTGCTTATAAATGGTTCATTGCTTTGTAGTCAGCATCTTCAACATTAGCACTATAACAAACAATATTCTGTTAAAACCAAATGGGAGGTTTAGGATCAGGATTGTACCCCAACAAGGAATCTGTAATGCAGTAGAGCCTCTACCAAGCTAAATGATTCATCCTTTCAAGAGTAAATAGCCTCATGGATATCACTTAAACTACTTCCTCTATTTTCTGACATTTGTCCAATAGTTATTAGTCATCCTCAATCTAGATTCAGAGGTTAGTCTGTTTTTTTGGCTGCCTTGCTGTTTTGGAACAGTTCACATTTCTGACACAGCTAATAAAGCAAAAAAAGTTCAGGTACATCAAAGAAAGGATGAAAGAAATATCAATTCCTTTAGTTTTATCATTGTGTGATTTCATTTTTGCAATTCAGCCACAATTAAGCATTTGAGAACACATTTGATTTCACTGAGAGAGTAAAACATATGCTTACATTTTCCCAAATGAAATTAAAATGGGCTTAAAAGTGCTTAACTTGGCTAGATTGGAAACAGAAAATTTCAGTAAAGGAAAAGGACTTGATTTGTAATTAGACTGAAAGCATTTTGATAGCAATGCTTGTTTACAGCTCTGGTTGTAGCATCAGAACACACTTATGTGTGCATATCGGCAGAAAGTCATCAACAACCAGTATGCAGAAAGCACTCTGAAGTGATATTTAAGACACATATAAGTATCCTAGTGACAGAACAAGGGTGGCAATATACAGAATATTTAGGTATCTGTTAACCAGATGGAGGTATAAAACAATACATATGCTAAAATTTGGAAAAATTCTGTTCAATGTCTGCCAAGGCTCATCGAATCTATTTAAAGTAACTTTTGGATACACCAGTTTAATACTACAAAAGTGCATAACTGATCATTATTAATTCTGACCTGAAACCAGTGAACCATTCCAATTCAGAAGTTCTCAAGTGTCAGGTCAAATTCCTAAGAACCAGAAAGTGACAAACCTAAAGGCCCTTATCCAAAGAATGGTCATGTGATATAACAAGCAATTACAGAATGCTTAGCTTAACATCACTTGGGGATATAGTGGGGGTGGGGAAAAGACATGGAATAATTTTGCAGAAGTCAGCATTGTAACACACTAGAAAGCTTAAAGATCTTCAACATGGCTGGACAAGGAAGAGGCCAGGTGTAACTAATTTGCTGAAGTTCTTCAGTGATAAAATTGTCATGTTAGATAGTAGTCTAGAGGAAGAGAGTGTGTGAGGGACTGTAAAATAAAACACTATCTGATTTAAAAACAACAATAATGTTCTATATTTCTCCAAAGACTAACCCTGAATGACCCACCTGGGAGACACTAGAAGATGTAGTGGTACAATTCAAAACGAACTCAGAAAAAGAAAACAACTGACAAGTAACACCACCAAATTCTTTAATATTGATGAAAAGGACACATATTATGTCATACTAATAGCCCAAAGGGATCTTACACAATGACACCTAAGTTCCATAGGGTTGAACTATAGGTCATATGAAATGGATTCCAGTCTTTGAATTAGTTTGTTCTCAGCAAGCCATATTGTACCAACTGCTGACTTTTTCAGTCTGGGCTACCCTTTACAATATATGTATAACACAAAGAGTTGACAAGACTGTGACCAGGTGATAAAAGTTTTCCAAAACCTCATGGTGAACCTCACTAGATACATTTCACCAAACTTATACTTGCAGAAGGAGCTTTAGGATTGCTGTAGCTTGTTGAACACAAGACAAACCATTCTTGCAATATGAGCTACTGGAGGCCCCATCATCGGGGCTGGGCGGGGTGGGGGGAAGATGGAGCAACAGAAAGTACTCAGTAAAGACCATATTGATCAACTGTGGGAGAAGTAGTAAGTTTCTATTTTGTGGTCTTTGTGCATCATGAAAACTCAAGGCTGCACAGCACCTGAGCAACTGCACAGACATCCACTCGAAGAACACCAGTTACAGGTAAACAACCTGTTCTCTCATGGCCAATAAAAAAATAGGCTCATGCAACCATAAGCTGCATGTTGGGCACAGGAGCAAGGATGAACAGTAGTAAACACACGGCAGGAGAGAGGGAAGAGTAGACTTCTCACAAAAGCCACCTATGTTGCATTATGCGGGTGTAATAAATGTGCATATTAGCATATTAATAAATTAGTTCAGGATAGGTGGGCAAACTTGTGGGTTATGTGCAGGTAAAGACAAAAGAAGCTGATTGAGATCATCACCAACAATGCCAAAACATATCCAACCAAATGGATTTACCAACGTGCTTTTTACTTGTTCTTCAGTTCATCTGATGCTAGTCAGTCTGCTGAACAGCTCCAAACATTCTAGATCCAAACTGTGGCTTGGCAGCCACATGTGGCTCTTTGATGCATATTGTGTGGCTCTTGAAGCCCCCATTGCCCTGTTGACTAGCTTGGAGAATGCATTTAAAGTTAAAGTTGCTTTCTTTCCACCTCCCCCTCCATTTTCCTTTTTCCCAGCTCGCAAACATCTGACATTCATGTCTTGTGGCTCTCAAACATCTGATATTTATTCTATGTGGCTCTTACGTTCAGTAAGTTTGGCCACCCATGTTAAACTAAAGCTTTCAAACATGTCCAAGATCCATTTCCAAACTTTAGAGGACTTATTCCTTTTGTGTATTATGCCCATTTGACAATTGTTGGAAGGAAGAAAATTACTCTTCTTCAGCTTGCTCACTGGTCACTTAGTTCCAGACAATTTTACCTACTTCAGTGTACTTCTATAAAAACAGGAACTACAGAGAAGAAATATTGAAATGATCAATCAATGACAGTGGAATGTGGGGCTATAGTCAACCTGTCATATTTTTCAACTGTGTATGAATCTAATGATTCACAGCAGGACTTTTTTTGTAGCAGGAACTTTTATTTGGCCTGACCCCCCTGATGTAGCCAATGCTCCAAGAGTTTACCGGGATCTTAGTACAGGGCCTGCTGTAAGCTCCAGGAGGACTGGCTACATCAGGGAGGTGTGGCTTAATATGCAAAGGAGTTCCTGCTACAAAAAAACCCTGATTCACAAATGAACACCTATTCATTAAAAAGACTATGAAAGCAGGCTTATGAAGGGTAACAGCTGACGTGACAAAAATGCACACTAAGATTTTGTGGATTTTGAAAATTCTTTTTAATAATCCAACAAAAGTTAACCTCACTAGAACTGTTTATCACATCCATCCCACTATATTGTCAGGATAGACATACTTAGTTTGATTCTGAAGAACCCACAACATTCAAGGAGAGCCAGTTTGGTGTAGTGGTTAAGTGTGCGGACTCTTATCTGGGAGAACCGGGTTTGATTCCCCACTCCTCCACTTGCACCTGCTGGAATGGCCTTGGGTCAGCCATAGCTCTGGCAGAGGTTGTCCTTGAAAGGGCAGCTGCTGGGAGAGCCCTCTCCAGCCCCACCCACCTCACAGGGTGTCTGTTGTGGGGGAGGAAGGTAAAGGAGATTGTAAGCCTCTCTGAGACTCTTCGGAGTGGAGGGCGGGATATAAATCCAATATCTTCTTCTTCTTCTTCTTCTTCTTCTTCTTCTTTAGAGACTGCAAAGGTTCAGCTGAAACACTAACTGAGATCCTTTGATTGGAACTGGAAACATCTGATATTTTGCTTGATTTGGGGGGTTTTGAGAAAGCCTTCTCTTCTGTATGAAGGACTATTGCACACAGCTCATTTTGAAACTCAACTGACAGACACTCTTGATATTCTTAGTCAATTTCAGGCAGACTGCAGAAGTGCTAAAGCATGTGGCCTTTTTCCTCCTAAGCACATGAGAGAAATGTTGTGGCGATCAGATTGAGCAGCCTTGCCTTAGGATGTGAGTCATCATGGCAGAGAGACACTCCCCACACAACAACAACAACAACCCTATATCTTTGTTGCTTTAGAAGACTAGAGAAAATTGAGACGGTGTTTCATCCACAATGCATTAAAAAGGAACTGAGTAGAAAAGCTGTTCGGCCAAGTAGGTTTGCCACTGGTGAGGTGAAGATCAGTTTCTCTTCCATTGGTAGCCCTGTCATTGTGAAAGAGTCTCCAGAATGAAGTTTACTGTACCCTCTCTCCCTTTTATTATTTCTACAAGCTTGTTTAACTGAGCCTTTCAAAGGGTTAACTGGGCAACAGATCTGGTATACCTGGACCAAAAAGAATTTAGTTTATGTTGGCTGTCTCTGTGCAATGATTAATATGGTTTCATTGTAAGTCTGTTGTACTTTAACTGGCAGCCATTTTGGACAGACTTCATAAAGTGAGAGGTTCATTCGGAAATAATTTTTTAAAATGCTGCCTAACTAAGGCAAATAACTTCAAAAGAAAAAGGGAAAAGAAGGTGGGACTTACATTCAATAGTCTTGAAGAAGCAGGCATTGCCGTCCTGTCTTCTTCCTGCTTTTCATGTTACCTACCAAACTCTTGGTTTCTTGAACTGTAGCTCTCTTAAATTAACTGTCTTGTAACAAGTTTTCACACTTTTTTTTTAATTATAGGCTCATTATAAATCATACCTATTCCAACAAAAGAGTGTACAACAATAACAAATCAACTTAATAACTTCTCACCTGAGTTAACATAAACTAAAGTTGATCTATCTCTTTGGAGATTACTTCATGTGTTACCATTCCACACTTCTTAATATATATATATATATGTATGTCTATTTATATTTTAAAATATTTTTTTAGCAGAGGAATAATTAAGCTCAACAATACTATCTTCCCTAACACATTTTTAAAGTTTAATACCACAAGCATTCAATATTTCCTTCTTCTTCTAGAACTTCATTATTCCTTCTACTTTAAAAAAAAAAATCAATGGACTTTCGTAACCGGGAGCTGTGTTTAAAGTTTAGAGGTTTTAAATCTGATTTGGAAGCTAAAATGGACTTATATGTATTTATGGCAAATTGGCTTGCTGAAGCAACTCATCTGGAGTCCGAAGTTCTCCCACTCATTCAAAAAGTATATTGTGCCGGCAAGGTATGTGAAGACAATGTGTTATACTAGAGATATTTTGGTGCAGTTTAAGCACTATCGAATGAGGCAAAGAGTCTTTGCAGAGGCCAGGGAGAGGGGAGGCTTGGACTATCAGGGGTTAAAGATTCAGGTCTTTCTGGATCTTCCTCCTGAATTTTAAAGAATCAGAAGAGACCTCAAGGATACAACTACCAAACTGCAGGACTTAAAAATTAAATATAAATGGCTACAATCAGGCAAATTATATATCCAAAAAGGCTCCACCCCATATACAGCATATGACGCAGCCTCGGGTGAATTATTACTCTCCAAGTTAACTCCCTCCTCCCCTGCATCGAGAGTAAACAAGAGAAAGGAATGCTCTCCTCTCGTCTCTTTAAGGACAACCCGTGCTTGTACTGAGGAAGATAATGTAAATTTGGAAGAAAGTTTGGATTCTATCTAAAAAGAAACTGAAGCAACAAGAAAATGGAAAAGTTGACGAAATTTATAATTTATATTTAAAGACTTTCCTTTCAGAATTTATGGTTGGGCGGGGTCAGCTGGCACGAGCATTTGGGTAATATCCCTCCATAGCTAATTCAATCCTGGTAGAAGGAGGGAAGTATCTCTTCTAGACCTTAACCCTTGAGGTCTCCAGGGACTGAGATATTTTGTCAGAATGTAAAAGAAGTTTTCACACTTGAATTAACATCTGTGGCTATGATGTAGCCTGTCCACCTTTTACAAACTGGATTTCATGTCTGTCATTTGTCTAAATAAGCAGCATAAGCCTCCCCAAACTTGTGGAAGGCAATAGAACCTTTTATTTAAAAAACGGAGAGGAGCTTCTGCCCTGCTTTTGTATAGTTTATCACTGTGCTGCTGCTGAGTTTCTGTCCAAGAGAACCAAACACTGAGATTTGCAAGCTAGTGGCTGGTCTCACTTTTGCTTATTCTTAGTGAATGCAAGTACATATAAGCTAAACACTTCCCTCAGGGCAGAAATGACCGAGGTACATTTATTACATTGAGTGAGTTTATACCCATGTATATAATCAGCACAACAAACATTATTAAATTGTCTGAGCAAAATCCAAGCATGGAAAACATGCTGTCAGAGCAGAATGCTAACAATGCCGAATTGCCCACTGCTGCACAGGGAAAAGGAGCTTAACAAGCCTTGATTTGAGCTTTGGCATCCGCCTCACAAATTGCACAAAAATGTTCTCCTTTTAATAGTGTTCAATATTGATAAATGTCTCCACTCGGCACAACAGGGAAGTTGGTCTCTACTGGCAATCTTTACCAAAGTGTCTGTGTTTTTCTCCCCTCTCTGTACTCAAGGGTTTACCCTGAATGATTTAATTATAATTTTCCTTGTGTAAGACAAATTAAAGAGGAGAGTAGGAGTGTCATGCCAAAGCAGATTATTTATCTCCTTAACAGATTGCTGTGCACTAAGGCCCAGAGCTGCTGCCGCTGCTGCTATTTACAAAACCCGGGTGCAAAGTGGAACAAAAGAGGGAATGCAAGACGCATCGGAAGGCAAAATCAAAAAAGGGAGAGGGGTCTACAAGCGTTAAAATATTATTTCTATCTGCAGTTATACTGCTTTCTTTGGGGAGGGGGAAATAACACTTTCTGTCACAGATCATTAAAACAGTAGCACTTTTAATGCAAGTTGAGATGCACAGCCTGGTATCTGACCCACATCACCTGTCCTGAAAACACGAAACATACTCATTTCAAATTTCTCCAGCAAAAGCCAACATTCCCTGAAGGCTGCCTCATCTTCTCAACCCCAACTGAAATGAAGCCCTTAACGCATGTGCTTTTGTGCAAATTTGTCCTATGTTATTCTTCCTTTCCCTCCCTTGTTTTGTTTCCTCAACCCAAAAGAATTGAGAGTAAGCTCTTTGATGCATGGACCTGATCTGGTGCTTATGAAACTTTGATGGTGCTGTACATAAAATATTATCTACGAGAATCAATACACATAAATAGTCTGCTTAAAACTGCTCCAGTTTGGAAGTGACAAAGTTTATCTACTTCAGAAATGCAGACAAATGTCTCATTGCTTCCACAGATGGACAGAGCCTATAATTATTCTTTTTCTTGTACATTCCACCTTCTTCTAACACTACAATCAACTCTGGACAATTCTGCAAGTTGGTAAATCACAACAGTCTCCATGTAAAATATGATGCTAAAGATGCTTACTTCTAAGTGGGTGCCTATCAAAACATTAAAATAATTATTGTTAAGCAGTGAAAATCTTTAAAGTTGACTAGAATGAAACTACACCCTTAAAGGCATATGCCCCATCAAGTAGTCTGCCTGCATCGGAATATCCCAAATTATATGGATACTGAATGCACGTCTGATATAGGCACACCAGGAGAAGTAAAACAACAACTAGACACAAAAATAGTAAAAATGACCACACAGGAGCAAACTTGTAGCAAGGCAGAGAAGAGAGAAGAGAGAGCACAAAACAGTAGTCAACAGAGTGTGCATCCTGCACTTTTGGGCCTGCAAAGGAAGATGCAATCAAGGAAAATCATTGACAGGGTGCTAAGTGGGTAGGAAGTGGTATCCAAATCTGCTCAGTGTGCATGTCACTATAGTCTTATCAACACCACATTCCAAGCCACTAAAATTTTTGAGGACCATTTTCAATACCCTAGAGATTCCACTCCATGGAGGAACATCTGAAAGATCACAATATGTGGGTAATCTGGATCTCTATAACACCATAAAAATATTCAGATGGTATACTAACACTACAAGCCAGATGATGCTATTGACATTTAACCAACCAATAAAAAAAGTTCAGCTCTTCATTGCCCCTGCCCAAACTCAAGCAATGAGCTATAACACCCTAAACGTGATTATTTGAAAGTCAAAACCTGCACAACACACATACACACCCTTCCTAGGAGTAATTATATTTGACACTGGTTTTTTTGCTACTAGTGTGTTAGTGAAAAAGTATACAATTTGAAGCTACAAAAAAACTCCTTGTCGAACACATATAAAGCAATAATTGCCTTCTGCTTAATAAGCAGCAGTTTAGTTACAAAGCAGATTTTTACCTCCCTAAAATCTTGGTATAGTCATATTACCGTGAACATCACAGTTATTTAGCTTCATTGTGACAAATGAAACTGGGTAGCTGGAGCTGAAATCAGAGTTCACATACTTGTCACTCAGCTCTACACTGGGGGGAAAAAAACAGGTCTATAGTTGGCTCCACTTGCTATGTTCAGTATCCAGCAGCAACTCCATAATCAAAGAATATAAAGAACAGAGCAATATAGCAAATGACAGCCAACATTCTTCCAACTGGGTATAGATGTCATCTTTCTCAACTTCTCCAGTAGCTTTCTTCCTTTCAACCAATACTACTGGCTCTGAGCCTCAGCTGGTTCATTTGGACACCTAAACCTCCATTACACTTGATCAATCAAACTCTTGTTGCCTTGAAGTAACTGGGACAGATGGGGTCATTGTGCAGTTTCAGTCCTCACTGAGTAGTTAGCTGCCTCTTATGGAGGACCAAAATGTCAAGGTGATACAGAACTACACCTTAGTATCATACTATCTAGAATATATCTTGAGAGGAGCTGTGCCTCAGTGGAAGAGCCTCTGCTTTGCATGCAGAAGGTCCCAGATTCGATCCCCAGCATTTCCAGTTATAGATCCTGGCTGATACGAAAGACCCTGGAGGGCTGCCGTTGAATTAATATCCAAAGCTGGTGAAAGGTACCCCTGGGCACTGCTGCTATCTCTTTTTCCAACAGGAGACCCAGGTCATTGTACATGGTTTACTAGAATAATATTGTCAGAGATGGGCAAACAATACTGACTTTGATGAACTGACAGTCTGATGCAGTATAGGGCAGCTTGACCTGTGACATTTTTGTCCAGCCTTTTCTGGCTCAGGATGGCATACATATTTCTCTCTTCCAATATTTTATCCTCACAATTACACTGTAAAGTGCACTGGGCTAAAAGAGAGTGACTAGCCTAAAGTCATGTCATAGGGCTCTAACCACTACAACACAAGTTCAGACCATGTCCTACAAGATTCCTCCCAAAGCTTCTTATTGTCCTTGGAAGGCAACAGGGCAGTCCTCATTATTTCCAAAGACCTAGCTCATGAGTTTCACGCATACTGACATTGTGACCTATTGCCATTGAAACAGCATTTGTATCTTTGGAAAGCCTTCAAACTTGCTGTCTTTCAAGTTGCTGGATTTTTAAAGCCTCCTTTCCCAAACAGACTCAGACATAGTACAATTCACAACCAAATATTTCTCCCTCATCACTTCACACTTTTGATTATCACTGGCAAAATTTAGACTGTAGCTCAGAAAAGGGCCCATCTCTGACAATATTATTCTAGTAAACCATGTACAATGACCTGGGTCTCCTGTTGGAAAAAGAGATAGCAGCAGTGCCCAGGGGTACCTTTCACCAGCTTTGGATATTAATTCAACAGCAGCCCTTCCAGGGCAAAAAAATATCTTGTCACTGTTGTGCATGCCGTGGTTACATCTGGATTGGATTACTGCAAAATATTCTACCTGGAGCTGCCCTTGAAGACTGTTGAAAACTTCAGTTGGTACAGGATATTTCAACCAGAATGAAACCTCTTAGACAAATGATGGGAGAAAACTGATCCTCCCTCAGTTCCTCAGTGATAGCAAGAGATAGCAGTCAGGTGAACCATCAAAGAAAATGCCAGGCTCTTAGTATTCAGGTGTAATAAACAATAAAATATGACCCGCAATGGGGCACCACCATGACATGTCCTTCCCTCTACATCATAGGAAAAATTGCTTCCACATACATATAGGATTTCCTAGTGTTAGGCTTGTGTGTGACGGCAGGAGAATGTCATTAACCTCTCCTTAGAAAATGTTAGATCTCTTTCTGAAGCCTCCAAGTTGTCAGGTTGAGGCAATTCAGATTGTGATGAAGCACCTGATTGATGTTGGTTAAATCTAGTCAATTTGGTAGGGGAAGGAACTGGCCCCGGGATATCTCCATAAGGATCAGAAACCATATTTGACGAGGCCAAAAGGATGCTACCAGGATCATGTTTGATCTTTCCCTCCTGACTTTCTCTGTTAACCTGAGTGGGAATGGGAATGGAGGGGAATGGAGTGGGAATGGAGGGAACACACAAAACAGGGCTCACTGCCAATGCAGCTGAAATGTATCCCCTAGGGCAGGGGTGGCCAATGGTAGCTCTCCAGATTTTTTTGCCTACAACTCCCATCAGCCCCAGCCAGCATGGCCAATGGCTGAGGCTGATGGGAGTTGTAGGCAAAAAACGTCTGGAAAGCTACCGTTGGCCACCCCTGTCCTAGGAAGCCAATTCCTACTCCTGCTCAGGAACAGAACCTCACACTCTTGTTTTTCATGTCGCAAAACCCAAGGGTAAAAAGCGGTTCCAGGTTAGTGGCCTTTATGGAACACTTGTGGGAGACTGTGCCATCCTTGCTCAATCTGTCAGCTTCCATGTTTAAACCCCCAATGATGTGGATAGCTTGAATGGAAGGATTGAATTTCACTGCCTTTTCCATGCAAGGGTAGCTTCCTGACACAGACTTCTGTCCTCTGTCCCCTTTGCTTGTTTAAATAAAAACATTTTAACTATATTGTCTGTCTGGACAAGAATTGATTGGTTCTGAAGGATATCTGAGAAACAACTCAGGGCACAACAGTTCACGATTCTACAATGTTAATTTGCAGCAGCTTCTCATCTTCTAATCAAGTACCCCTAGCCAGCAATCCCTCACAGTGGGCGCTCCAACCCATGAGTGAAGCATCCATAGTAAGGACTACCTCATGTTCAAAAACTCCAAAGGAAATCTCCTGGGATAAATTATCCACAGAAGACCACCACAATAAAGAATGTGTAATAGGTCTGGGAACAGAAAATCTGTGCCATAAGGCACGAACCCCAGCTCTATAACAAGATAGAAACCAGAGCTGCAAGGGTTACATATGTAACCTAGCCATAGGCAGTCATATATCTCAAAAGGCACAGAATTTTCTGAACTGACTGAGATATGAACTGTCTCGAAAAGGCAAAGACAGCTACCTTTTGGAAGGTAGGGAATCTAGTATAGTTCCAATAAATCGTACCCTCTGAGATGGAACTAACTGTGACTTATCCCACTTTACCAGAAGTCCTAATCTTTGATAGGTCTCCAGGACAAGAGTGCAATGATTCAACAATCAATCCTTGGAATCTACCACCAGTAATCAGTCATCTAATATATGACATATATGCCATATACAGAAGTAAGCAATAACTGGAGTAAACACTTAGTGAATATCCTGAGTGCAGTCGCTAGACCAAAGGGTAGGACAGTATACAGAAAAACTCGTTCCCACATGAAAAATGTAAGAACTTGTGATTTTGAGGGTGGACTGAAATATGAAAATAGGCATCCTTCAAATCAATAATGATGAACCAACAGTTACATTTTTAAAACTGTAAAATAGAAAGAATGGACACCATACGGAACTTAGAAATATGAAGAAAACATTTAATATTTTGTGTTCTAAAATAGGTCTAATGCCCCCACCTTTCTCATCTACGAGAAATGTACAAGCGAAAAAACCCAGGGCTGTCTCACAAAGAATCTCTGCTTAAATTGTGACATGGATGATTGTGAGACTCCTAGGGACATAGTTCTCAACTAAGTCCTCAACTTTAAACTTGGTCTCTGTAGACAAGGCTGTTGATCTTAACCTTGTATGGTGCCTGAATATGATGGAGCTCACCATGGCCTGCACAGCTGAATCTGCAGAATGCCATCCCACATTGATCTGCTGCTTTGAAAGTTTAACGGCCTCCATATGCAGAACTTTAGTGAAAGGACACTTGTCTCCTGTAAAAAGAGCTGATAACCAGCTATAATGGTTTCATAGATAGCAATTTGAAACCTAATGCTGCTGAAGAATATAATTTCTACTTCATCTCTCCTTCCCACACTGAATACCTTAATTTCAGCCCTTAGATTGGGGTATTGCTGATTGTGTTGCTTTTAGCTATAGACACTGTTTTAGAACTGGTAATTCTTCACCAGCATCATCATCATCATCCAGAAGGGCATTCATCTATCAGGCAGAAAAGAAGATCTGGGAATCAGAGAAAACCATGCACTAAATGGCTCAAGAAACTAACTGCCTTCTGTTTTGTAAAATGTGAGTATCAGGAAGAAATTCCTTTCCATCCCAAAGTTCAACTGGCAACAGACTACAAGAGAAAAAGGGTTTGCTTTTCTTTACAGGGTAGGTTGCAGCTTTTGCAGCATGTGGATGGACAGAAAGAAGAAAACACACCATACCCCCAGTTTAATGTAGCTTGTATTTGGCATGGATGAAAGGAAGGATGCCTTCCTCTTTAGGAACATGGCATTGAGCAACTCAACTGCAACCACAAATGTTCATAGATAAAATGCCTATAATAATAATCTACATTTCAGGGCTTCTGGGCCTAAACAGATCTAAGGCAGAAGTCTACAGAATCTCTCCCTGATCCCAAATCCTGAGACATACAAGATGAAAATGGTGGACATGGGTTTTCTTCTCCAGCCACGGAATTGCAGCTTGATACTGATGTGCTGCTGTTCTCTCTACTTGTCATCTATAATCTGGGAAGGACTGTAGCCAAGAATGGCATGCTGAAGAATCTATCAGTTCAACACTGTAGTGATACCTGAGAAGTCACTGTAGGATGAAGTGATGAGTAAACCATACAGCATAAGGAAAGTGCAGCAAGCCTGACTACAGCTTGCATATTGGGGCAAAAGAATTGTTAGGGGCATTACTGTTGTTTCCCAACTTCTGTTGCCATTCAAACTCAATTCTGCAAAGTAGCTGTTTCTAGACTTCTTATAGCAGCTCCTAAAATTTTGCCTACTCCTACACCTGAATTTGAAATACTGCCCCAAACTTGTATGTTGGGAACAATCTTCATATTCTGAGAAACTGAATTTTTGAATATTGTTGTCTTTCATTCCAAACAGGACCCCCAAATTAAAACAGCTTACTGCCCTATGTAAATGTCTCCCTTGCTTCAAATATACATTACCTTATGCCCTAAATATTTTTTTCTTTATTCTGCACATGTGCTGCCCTGAAGACGCAGGAAACTTAGGCAAATGCTTTCTTTTCCCAAAAAGAAAGCCAGTGAGAATCATCTAAACAACTAGAGTTTTATGTGTCATATGACATCTAGGCAGGCACCACATTGCCTGACAAGACAGCAAACAGAAACCTTAAGTGCCTCTGTCAGCATTCTTCTATGCATTACTCTCCTGCTCTTCTTATGGACAAAGAGGTAATTCAATCGCACTCGGCTGCAAATGGATGGTGCCAACTTCAAATACACCAAAGAGAAGGAACCCACAGTAAATGCCCTCTTCACTCTGAGACACCTACCTTTTTATATTTTGATGGATCTGAAGAGGAATTTTAAGCATCATTCTAGCTACACTATAATGACAGTATAATAAAAGACAGTGTATATTTATTAGTTTCATGAGAGGCTAAGCTGCATTTTCTGTTTCAGCCCGACACAATAGAGAATTGTGCCACAGTCTTCTTCCTAAACAAATGCTTTTTAAAGTCTTCCACACTAAAGTGCATCAAAAACAGCAAAGGGCCAACATTTACTATATATAGATTTTAAAAGGAATAATT
Source organism: Heteronotia binoei (assembly GCF_032191835.1). NCBI lineage: Eukaryota > Metazoa > Chordata > Lepidosauria > Squamata > Gekkonidae > Heteronotia > Heteronotia binoei. The sequence continues at coordinate 59,012,755 of NC_083227.1, forward strand.
CAAGAGGCAGTATTTTAACCTTGCTTTACAAGTCACATAAGAAGTTCCTGCTTTCAAATGAATAAATGCAATTCTACGAGGTTCTAAAACTGGAACATCTATGGGTCTTTTGAAACCCTGAAAATAAAATTCACCTTTCACAATATGAGATGCAGGTCAGAGGCCATCACGATGAGGAAGTGTCCATTAAAAGCAAATCCAAGAAACCATCAATGCTTATGCAGCAGTTTTGCACAGTCACAAATTCCACTACAACCATGGAAACTTGCATAGATCTATTGAGATAATCTAGAGGCCAACTTTCCATTCTTAAAGCAGAATACCACACATCACCTTTCTCTTCCATCCATAAAAAAGTGGCTTGGATCCAACAAACCAGGAGCATGATATGGCTTTCCCTTTCCCACTTTCCTGTTGGAAACCCTGAAAAGTCACTTCAGAGGGCCATGTGATCAGGGCCAACTTGCCCACTAGGCAAACTAGGGCGTCGGCAGGGTGGGGGTACCGAATTCAGCCTCCCCCCTATGCAAATGCCTGGTTTGCCTGCTCTCCAACTTCCTCCTCCCTCCCTTCCCCACCCCAGTTCTATTTCAATGCCCGGAAGGGTGATCGAGCGCCACTCCTGGGCTGTCTAAAGGAGTGTCTAAAGGCATTCAAAAATCACTCATGCTACTCTCCTTTCTGAGGAAACAGCTGTCATAGGGAAAAACTATCAAACATCTTCAGTAGAATGACAGCAAGAAGGGGATGGACTAGGGAAAACGGAAAAGAAACTCTCCTCTTCATGCTGTGCCAACCTGTTCTTGGTGCCACCGGGCAGTAACAGATTCATCTGTAAAAATCATTTAGATAAGCTAACCTCATCATTATGAGCTAATAAAAGTGCTTCACTGAGACAAGCAAAGCAATATAAATATCTCAGTTAGATCTTTCTATATGTGTTCTGGAGGAAAACAAATACCACACTAGGTGAACCAGTCTGATCAGAAAGAAACCACTTTACAACTCAAAATACATCAATCTGTTGAAACACAGTTACTAGAAAGTTCTTCTAGTACACATGTACTACTGCTAAAGGAGGTCACTGGGTGATATGGTGCTAATCATTATCTCTCAGCCACATCTATTTTAGGGGGGTTTCTATGAGGATGTGGGCATGGCTTGAATGTGAATGGGAAATGTTACCTGAGCTTCTGGTAAAAAGGATGATACAAAAATATACAAGTTCCTATCCTGGGGTCCCCATCCTTTTTGAGCCTGACAGAGGTTAGTGGGTGCAACCACAAAATTTCAGTCAGAGGAGGTGGAACCAACCATAAAATGTAATGGAGAGAGGTTATGCATAACACTGACAGCAGCTCTTCAGCATTTAAGACAGAAGCTTTGTTTTAGCTGGATGCCTTTTAAAATCAATATACTGGTTGAAACTATTTGCTTGCATACACACAAAATAGGTATGTGTGTTGAGCTACTCAGGGCTTTTTTTGTAGAAAAAGTCCAGCACGGACTCATTTGCATATTAGGCCACACCCCTGACATTACCATTGTTTTGTGTAGGTTTTTTCCCAAGCAGTTCCCAGTAGGAACTCATTTGCATATTAGGCCGCAACCCTGACACCAAGCTAGCCAGAACTGTGTTCCTGTGTGCTCCTGCTAACCCCCCCCCCCCCCCGAGCTACCTAAGAAACTCTCCTCTGGCAGTATGTGTCCTCATTTTGTATACATCTAACAAACTTATAGAAAAGGAAAAGGGGGGGGGGGGGAGATGGCTTTTCATGACTTCATCTTTGCTTTATGAACCCTTCTCTCACAATCCCAGACCTTTTCAGCACTGTTTATTTTAACAACAACAGTTGGTGCTGAAAGGCTGGTAAGAGCTGATTGCTTATGTGATGTGTACATAAGACAGAGATTCTGGCAAAATTCTGATAGGAACATAAACTGACTTTTGAAAAGTGACCAAAATTTGATGTAATATTATCAAATCCCAACCTGAATTAGAAAAAAAATATTCAAATTGGAAAGATCTGTTGACTTCAGGAGTTCTAGTGAGTTGCATCAAGCATTTTAGCTATGCTGACCTACTGTATTTAGTCAGAAGGAAGGCCCATTCTGTTTTTAGAATATCTCTCTGCTACTTCCACAGGTAAAATACTTTAGATAAAGCCACTCTCAGCATTTTATCACAAACAGCAGAAATTCAGAAAGCTCCATCTGGACCCACCTGCTTTCTAGAAGCGCTTTGGCAGGCACCAAGAAAGGTGTAAATGGCAGCCACGGTGCCCATGGGCACTACACTGAGGACCACTGTCCTATCCCAGCAAATAAATGCATACACAAAATTCTGCTTGCCCAGAATGAAAGGGCTGGTGGCGATAGTGGCAATGTTAAAACAAACACGGTCTGTTGCAGGGGTCCCCAACCTTTTTTAGCCTGTGGGCACATTTAGGGTTGCCAGTCCCAACTTAGGAAATACTGGGGACTCTGGGGTGGCGGGAAGTAAAGCCTGGAGAATCTCCCATTTCCCAAAATAAATAAATAAAAATACAGCAGTACAGTTCCCCTGAATAGTCTTCATTTCCTCATCCTCTTTTTTGCCTTCAAAGGGTTCCCCAGCAGCACTTCCACCAAATGAAAGTGTAATTTGTCATACCCTCCCAAGTCCCTTGTTAGGCTTTGGTTGCATTTCCAAGCATGGCTTTATTAAGGGGGACACACACACAAACTCACACAGCAGCAAAAATAAACAATCCTTTCCCAAACACAGCTTGCAAGCCCACACTTTTGTGAGGTCATCAGGCAATGGTATAAATTGCTTTACTCACAGGAGCTGCTGAATGTAATGATCGGATTTATTTCAACCCACTTCTTCAGACTAACACAGAAAAACCAAAGAGAGATAGCAAGTCTAGGGCGTGGAGTTTTCTTCTATCCAATAATCAGGCTCTAAGTAACTCTTTACTATCCATTTTACTATACACAAGGCTTCAGAAACAAATGCAAAACAAACAGAAAGATTGTGCTCTCTTCCTCTCTCACACACTTCACAAACTCACTGGGAAGAAACACATGGCTTGTGCTTGCTTGTCCCCCCATGCAGCTTTCATTCTGCAGAGATTTAAAGGCGCACACACACATTCCCAAACACAATGGTTTGCAACCTTTTTCTAAAATGTCCTGCCAAGACACCATCTTCAAGTACTTGAAGGGCTGTCATATAGAGGATGGTATGGAATTGTTTTCTGTGGCCCCAGAAGGTAGGACCAGAACCAATGGGTTGAAATTAAATCAAAAGAGTTTCTGGCTCAACATGAGGAAGATCTTCCTGACCGTTAGAGCGGTTCCTCAGTGGAAAAGGCTTCCTCGGGAGGTGGTGGGATCTCCTTCGGAGGTTTTTAAACAGAGGCTAGATGGCCATCTGACAGCAATGAAGATCCTGTGAATTTAGGGGGAGGTATTTGTGAGTTTCCTGCATTGTGCAGGGGGTTGGACTAGATGACCCTGGAGGTCCCTTCCAACTCTATGATTTTATGATTCTAAGATTTAAATGCACATCACACTGTTGAGGTGGGCCCTCCCCCCTCTGGACAGCTGGCTGATGGTGAGGAGCTAGCAAAAACTAGGAGATCCCCTGCCCAGACCTGGGGACTGGCAAGCCTGGGCACATTTGGAATTCTGACATGGCATGATGGACACAGCAACAAAACTGCTGCCACAGGAGGCAGAGCCAGCCACAAAATGATAGCCACGGCTTAACTTCTGTAATGCAGAACAGATCCTTGTGCTGTGGTGGCAGCTGCTGCCAAAGTAACATTTAAAAAATCTGTACATCCAATCAAATCTCCAGTATCAGTCAGAAGCCTTGCTGGGCAAAAGCTGTACTTGACCTGCCACTTCCTAAAAACACGTGACAGGTGCCAGAAAAGGTGTTGGCAGGCAACACATTTGGTATTCCTGGTCTATCGAGTACGTTTGCTATCCCTCCCTTCCTCCAAGAAATTCAAGGAAGCATACATGGTTCTCCCTTCCCCATTTTATCCTTACAACAACTCTGTGAGATATATCAGGCTAGGAGTATGCTTCACCCAGTAAGCTTTCATGGTAGTGTGGGTGTTCAACCCAGGCATCGCAAATCCTAGTCCAGCATGTTAACCACCACTACACCAAACCTGCTCTCATGTAATATGGATTTAATATATACTAGATCCATTACCAGCAAATGAGCCCAATGTAGGATAAAGATGCTTGTAAGAGGAAGGCCTACAAGAGCAACACAGAGAGAGAGAGACAAAATCATAAATTCAGTCTCTCTGCTGTGATTTGGAAGAAGCCATGGTAGTTTTTAGTGCATCTCATCCTCCGCAGAAACCCTGTCTTCTGGTGCTACAACAAACATATTTCATTTGACAGACATGCACAAAATGTACACCAACAAAAACCAGGACCAAGTCCTCCCAGCATAAGTAACAGACACTATATATGATAATGTCTCGATTTTTAAGAACATTCTTATGTATTTTACAACTATACATGACAGCTTTGTTTTCTTACTATAAGAAAGACACAAGATGTGCTTATGCACTTGCCTTACCAACATTCTTTCAAATCACTTGACTAGGAAACACTATGGCCAGGAAAGGGGGGGGGGAGAAGCACCCCACCATTATTAGCATGTGATAGTAATAAGCAAATTTAATTCCCTTCCTATTTTTTTTAGACTATATAGTTTCAGAGAGATTCTTCCCAGCACAGAAGCATAAATGTGTCTTCGTTGACCTGTTCTGAAAGATTATTGCATTAATTTGAAAGGGCTGGGGAGTGAGCTCTGTACAAACCAACAAAACTTCTTATGGCCACACTTTCTGAAAGTAGACCCCCTATCTCACCCCTCGCTGCATGACAAGACATTTCTGGAACTTGGTGGAATTTAAGTATTATATACATACCAGGAATATGGCCCGTTATGAGAATACATACAATGGGCTCTAGAAAGAGGCTGTGGGTGAGTGCTCCGGAAGGGCTGGGGAAGGTTAGGGAAAGCTAGAGGGAGGCAAGGCACATTAAGAAGGCAGCTGTTGGTCACGTATTTTATTTGTAAATAAAAAGTAGAATTGCAGAGAGCAGGGCTTTTTTTGTAGCAGGAACTCCTTTGCATATTAGACCACACACCAATGATGTAGCCAGTCCTCCTGGAGCTTACAGGACTCTTAGTACTGGGCCTACCGTAAGCTCTGGGAGGATTGGCTACTTTAGAGGTGTGTGGCCTAATATGTAAAGGTGTTCCTGCTACAAAAAAAGCCCTGGTGGAGAAGGTGAATCCCTTCCCCCCACTTTGCTTCCTTCCTTCTTCCTCTATCTGTCTTCCCTCTCCTTTCTCCCCTTTCCCTTCTCTGTCAATATATCCCTATCTCTTTTCCACCATTCCTTCTCTGTCAGTCTATCCCCTTCTCTGATAACCTACCCCCCCATTTCTCCCATTCCCTTTATCTCAACTTCCTTCCTTCTTTCTCCCTGTACCAATAGCTCTCTTCTACTCCCCTATCCTTGGCATTCACTCACTCCCCCTTGCTGATTTCCCACCCACCCCCCAAATCCTGGCATTCACTCCCCCGATCCTTGTTGTCTCCCCACCCACTACCACCCCTTGGAATTCACTCCCCCCCCCCACCCTTGCTGTCTTTCCAACCCCTCAGGGCAGTGTGGCTCCTCTTCTGCTAGGCAGCCTGCAGAGCTAGATTTTAGTACATCTCATCCTCCATAGCTGTGCATCTCGCCTCGCCTGTGGGCCACACCCTGGACATCCTCTTGACCCTGGAGCTGCCACTTGACACTCTCTTCCTCCCAGGTAGTAGGGCAGCTCTGGGATAGAGGCTATTTCAAGCTTCACAAGGGAGTGGGTGGGGAGATCATTGCCTCATTTCCTGGAGAGTCTCTCTTTGCAGGAGGGACTCAGTGTCATTGTCAGCTCCCAGAGTGTTGTGGAGGCCTTGGGAGACCCAGTGATGGTGGCAGCTCCTGAGGCACTGTGCAGGCCTCAGGAAGCCATGCATGTGCATGCATCAAAAGTGAGTCCAGATGCTGCCTTTAAGAAAGAAGAACAAGGAAGTACCTAGAAGCCCTTACAAACACTGCTTCACACCCAGCCTGCTGCAATAACCAAAAAAAATCACAGTTTAGTCACAAGTAGGGAGACATTAGATCAGTTTTGCACTAGACCTTTAATCCTGGTTTAGCCCTGTCCCCAAACTGACATTCTACACTAAAATCATAGTTGGTTTTTTTGATTCTAGTGTAGAATGTCAGTTTGGGGACAGGGCTAAACCAGGATTAAAGATCTAGTGCGAAATTGGTCACTATATCAATCCCAATATTAAGCCCAGATTTTGGAAAAAGAGGGAAGAGGTAACAAGATGAATGCAAAAGACTCAGGCAGTGATCCATCATTTCTAAAGTTCGATGAATATACTTCAAGTGATATTCACAAAATGCATTTTAAATCTACACTGACCTATTATGTCACTGCTAATGGATACAGTGATGGCCACTAGAAAGGGGAGCACAGTCAGAGCAAAAGTCTATCAGTGGCTACTAGCCATAATGTCTGAAGGGAATCTGCATGTTCCAAGGTAGTAAATCTCTGAATACCAGTGCTAGGAAACAGCATTAAAGAAGGCCTCGGACACTACGCCTCATTTGTTGGCCCTCCAGGGCACCTGGCTGGCCATTGCATGAAACAGGATACTGGATTAGATTGCTATTCTGATCCAGTGGAACACCTCTTATGTCCCTAAGGAATATGGATGCAAAATGTAGGAAGGTTAGGATGTAGCAGTGAACCAGTACCTGTTAATTCTGGATATCAGAACATGAGCTGGCCAATGCAGAAACATACAATTACTGAAAATGACGTAAAAAACCAAACGAATGGAAATCTAGCTAAGCTTCCAATTATTTTTTTCTCTAGATGAACATAGAAAGTACAGTGAAAATATAAAGTCTATTTCCAATACCCTGCACCATTTAAGTATTTTTAGCCAATCTTGTTGTTAAAAACTACCCTTTATGCATATATCTTTGATAACAACTTTGTGCTCAATGCACCAGAGAGACATACACAAAACGAATAAAAAGGAAAACATTTCACACACCCAAGCACAAAGTATGTCTTTGAAGACATTGCTTGCTAGGTGAAAATAGAGAACCAGAGAGCTCGCAGAATGATGGGGGTGAGAATTAAATAAAATTTATGCAATGACACTATCAAAGTTAAGGGTCTAGTTTATACACTTGGCTAGGTTTCTCACTAAAACCCTTCTGTCAGCAGAGTGGAACTTCTCCATCTCCCTCCTCCAGATGCAGCCCCATGGGGATAGTGGACCCTCCACAAGAGAGAGAAGTTGGAAGTCTGTACTGAAGACAGCAAAAATCTCCCTCCCTTGAAGGAGAAATTAGCAGCCACAATTGGATGCAAGTTCACATGGTCAAAAGCAATGCCAAATCACAGATGCTATGGCAGTCCACATCATAATCATAGGAATTTACAGCACATTCACAAACATTTACTTCAACAGGGCACTGTTAATCCAAGACCACGGATTAAGCCATATCTGTACACATGAATGATGCTTATGAGGACAAAAACATGGAAGACAAGGTCAGAAACATAATAGATTTTAGCAATTTTTTAAAAGGGTTCACATTCAGTCAATGTTCTGTATTACCTTGGGATATTGGTAGCAAAGTTTATGACTGATTTCACACTCATTTTACGCCACTCTCACGTTCGTCTTCTCAGCGTGGCTTCCTTCTGATTTCACACTATCTGCCACGGGGCTGCAGCAAGCGTCAGTTTTCGCGCAGCAAACAGATACCGCTATAAACCCATTTCTGTTTGCTGTGCAAAAACGCTGATGTTTGCTGCAGGCCCGGGGCAGATAGTGTGAAAATGGAAGGAAGCCGCACTGAGAAGGCAAACGTGAGCGCGGTGTAAGGTGAGTGTGAAATTAAGCCAGAACAAAGTACTTTTATAACAAGCACTACTGTTCCCACACTCCACCCTTGGTCATTCCTGCTGTCTAACTCATGAAAAACTAGGATCTCTACAAAACAAGCAATTGGGGGGGGACCCTTCATGCAAATACCACCACTTTGGACAGAAATAAATGGCAACAGCACGTACCTTTCTCTTTTAGGAGTGTGGATTGATAGCTGTCCATTGGTTGAGGCATGTGGGTTTATTATTAAGGGGGTCTTAGAAGATGTCGAGGAAGAGATACACGTCGTTGATAGATCCAAACTACTGTGGTTGTTGCTTGCAGCCTCCTCTGCTGGGTGAGAACCTGTCACCTCTTTCCAGAGTTGCTGCAGTTCACTTGGTATCATGCCTGAAAGACGAATGGATAATTAAATAAATTTAACTACTAAGTTAGCCATCTTCTAGCAGCGATTCAAATCAAAGTCAGTAAACAAAACACAGTATTAGAAGTCACCAAACTAATACTAGGGTATACATAATCTCTTCCACAGACGTATATACACATATAAACTAAAACATGACAATACTAACAATGCTAATAAATTAACATTATATACAATATTTTCCGGCCGTTTAGGTACACAGTCATGTAAACACCCCAATGTGCTTAATCACAGCTTTACTTTGGGGGGGGGGGCGCAAATTCTGGTCATCGTGTTTGCAGACACAATGGCTTGAAACAATAAATGCGCTAGTAGAAACGGATTTGAAACAGTTCTACTTATGCAGGATCTTGTGCAACATCTAGTACTTCTCTCCGTGTATATTATAGTGCCCAGAAACTGGCTGCACAAGAAGCAATGCAAGTGGGGATAACAATAAATTTGACTTAACATCTAAGATGATAAAAAGTCTGACATTATACAACTTTTTGTATATCCTCAAAGGCTTTTTATAATCAATTCTATCCAGGCCTTAATATATCTTCTGTTTTACTTCATGTTTTATGTTGCACTATTTTGGTATCCCAAATGACAACTTTATGCCACATGATGCTAGGGTTGAAGAAAAAAGGTTAACACAACCCATCTCAAACTGATAGGGTCTTTGAAAGGGAAGTATCACTTGAGGTATTTCATGTAAGATTCATATTGTAAAATGATTTCTAGCTGAAGTCTGAGGACAGGCAAACCTAAATAAATTGTATTTCCTTTTCTGAAAGAAAGTCAATAAATTCTAACCTCTTTATAGAGGCAAAGAAGGTCTTCAAAATAAATTTATTCATCTGTGTTATTATGACAACATGAACCACAATATGACTAATTTTGCGCTTAAGTTGTAAATGATGATAAATAGCTTTGTTATTAAATACAGTTTTTATTAATCACTTTTAGATGTAAATTATGAATTCACATTGTCTTCATGAAACGCTTTTAGAATTTTAACAGTCAAATTGATTATACTATGATTATTTCATTAACACACCTATCTTTCTCATTAATTTTGGTTTCTAGTACTGCTTGCTTAATTGATGGATGTGTCTAGTGAAAAAACCTGCAAGTTTCTATACAAGTAACACTATTATTATTACTGTCATTTCTTGATCAGTGCTAATGAGCCATTCAAAATGAAATGAAAACATCAAATAATCTTTTTTTTAAAACAAAAAGGTTGTTTAACATGATAAAAATGGATAGTCAACTTTTAGGAGATTCTCAGGTTCTCAGCTCAGTTGACCACATTTCCAAACAGAAATCAGTGTTAAAGACAGCTCAAAATGGCTGATCACCGAGGCCATATGTTGATGAGCTTCCACATTAAAACAAGCAGCTTGTGGCAACTTAATGATGAACCCATTTTTATTCTAGCATCAACAATTGTGGACCAGAGGCCACTTTAGTTGCATATCATCATTGAAGGCTAGCATGGATATTACAGGTACAAAGAAAAAAATCAGTCATTTAAAACAAAAAAAATCAAGAAATTGATGTCTTTTGGAGACCTGGAAATGCAGGGGCCAATGGATCCAACTGTTTAGCTTCAAGCAGCTGTATTCCATTAGAATCTGCCATTTTCAAAATATATATCCACGCCTGAGCCAGCCAAGTCTTACCAAACCTTAAGGCATTAAAATAAAGGCAGTATGCATTATATTCATTTGAAACACATAATAAAAAATGCCAAGGTCTAAATTTAATTTATTTTTGTCATTTAGAATACAATGGGTAGATAATCATCTCAACGTGATCAGCCAAACATCTTTACTTTGCTAAACTGTTAAAGATTTTAATTATGCTAGCTTTGGAGAGCACTGGTCTAATGAGGCGATAGACTCCAGAGAATCTAAGTGGTTAAGAACTGTGAAATGAGTCTGATAGGATTTTTTTTATATTCACCGTGGATCGTTTGCATATCAAAGAGGAGTAAATTATTGCACGACAGACCAATAACCTTCCCCGCCTTTCTGAGAGTAGCATTAACAAAAACAGTTGGTCTTTGCTAGTGGGCTGACAAAAAAAAAATGCAAAAATGCTTTGTGTGTATGCAATTAGTATATACTCTAAAAGAAGCTTTAATTTATACATTAAGCGATCAGATTGCCTTAGAATATATCTGTTTTCTGTAAAACTGTTTCTTTCTCCTTTTATAGGGAAAAAAAAATCAAAATTCCCATTGTGTTTTGATGGGTTTCATCCCATATGAACATATAGTTTTTACATATATTCAATTATTACATGTCCTCTGAAATTAAACTTCTAAAGCAATTTAAACAAAGAGAAAGGTCACTACACAATCCGGTGTCCTGTTTAGCTGCAACCAAGCTATTATTTTCAAACACCTTGCAAAGTGACAGTATGGGATGTATTTTTAGCTAACATGTTTGACAGACCTGTCTCCACACTAACAATTACCTGTGAATATGACTGACCCTTTCACCACTGTTTACTCAGTTGAAACAATAGTGAATGGACTTGTCTGTTGATGATAACGTATTGATACTAGATCACAAGTCAACACCATTTTTATTTTGGGGGACAAACCGACATGAACAGAAGACTCCTGCTATTATCATTTCTTATTAGCCATTATGAGCTCTCCAGATGCATCACTGTACTCTTTAATGAGACAATGATAAACTGTAGCCTGATTTTTTTACTAGTTTTGCAGATAAAAAAAGGATTTTAAATATTGCAAACAGCCTCTCAGTATATCAAGAACAAAGGATGAATTAACAAGTCGCAACACCTACAGCAGGGTTGGTTTGAACTTCATACGGAAGAGCAATTGGCTGCTAATGTTAATGACAGCTGTCTCTGTACAACATAATGGGAACAAAGCCCACAATTTTGATATAAAGGCAGATGAATTTGTATTTAATAGCAGCTGGGGCAGAGCATAGGCATTAGGATTACAGGTCAGATGCAATTAGGCAACAGAATCCAATTATGAGGTCACAAGAACCTAAGTGACATATGTGTCTCAAAAATAATTTCTATTACATACATTTTTAGCAAGCAAACTTGCTTATTAAAAAAAAAAAGTAAGCTCTCAAGGATAGCTTTATCTGACAACTAAGAAACCTGTACAAGAAGTTAGTTACTGGTTAATATACTGGAAAAGTTTATGAAGTGTGCTGATCCTTAACTAATGGCAGACTTTCAATGGTAGGGATAATAATAAAATCATTCCCAAACCACAAACACTTGAAAGCCATGTAATTTCCCCTTTAACAGAGAATTTTTTTTAAAAAAATCTGGCTTCTAAAATTGTTCTCATAATTATTAGTGTTTGTGCCAACTATCTGGCAAGTGTGAACTGAGAACTCTCTTATTTCTGCAAGCACAGAAAGAAGCGCAATAAATATGCCAATCTTAACAATGTTTGCTTGATAGCAAGTTCTGGTCACATCATGCTCAGGACATCTTTGTTTATTACCTGCCAGAAACAAAATTTTCTCCTTTGGTCTAAATTTTGTAGCTTGTTCTGGATACTTAACTCTAGTTCTTTTTACTGCTTTAAAAACGGGGCTTGATTTATTGCCATGTCGATGTGCAGATGTAATGTGTAGATTATCGATGCATTTGAATAGGAAAACAAGCAAGATTACAAAGAATATTATAAAACAGGATGTGCTATTCTGCATAAGAGAATAAACAAGCCATTTAAAATGCTGAGGGGAAGTGTTTCAATGTATAGATTTTAAAACCGGGGGAAGGGGGGGAAGTCATGTAAACTGTTGCTGCTTTTGTCAGCGCCACCAATATCACTTGACATCTAAATTATGAGGCAAAAATTGCTTTAACAGGATGTCTTTTAAAAACACATCCATACTTTCAGTTTGTAAAGGTTCTTTATGTACCTCACAACAGTTGCCAGTTAAGAAAAAGGTGCCTATAATATAAAGCATTCATTGCCAATTATTATTACAAACTGGCACTCTCTGCTGAAGTTCTTTCTCCTAGGAGAAGTTTCTTCTTCATTATAAAAGAAAATGCAGGCAGTAGCTTAAAAAATGTATGTTGTGGGGACAGTTGACAGATTGCTGCATGTGGAACTCGATTTCACAACCCCAGGTATTCACTGGCTCAAAGACAACTGGACGAGCTCAACCTTTTCTTGTCCTTGTACCTCCATACCCAGGTGACCATGTTCAAGCAAGCAGAAAGTTGATTTAAACCTCATAATGACATCAGTTTTAAGCCATCAGATCTCTGTGTTAAAAAAAAAGTGTTGTATTCTGACCTGCCTGAATTCTCAAGTTACCTTGTTTCTTCTCTTCCCATAGAGACTCAATACTAAGAAGTGAAATGAAGACAGGGGAGGGTAAATCACCATTTACTCTTTTTGCTGCTAGCTACGTACTGATTGAAATACCATTTGTTTATGTTTGTCCAATATCTGGTGGTTTGATGGGTACATCGCCCCCTTCCTTTAAATATGCTCCTTCCTAATGTTGTAGGAACCAATAGTTATACTCTACTGTGAAACCTATCAATCAATGCCACGACTGCTGAATTACCTACTGGTGTCTCTGATGTGTTGCTGCACAGATTACACTTCATGCATCACCACATTCATTTCTTTCACATTACACATGAGCGTGTCTTGTCACTACCCAATTGCCCTCTTTTGGACAGCTTAACTGATGTACTATACAATGAACCTCACCAAGCAAACTTAATAATAGAGGAACTGTGGGAAAAAAATTAGAAAGTCTGAAACCAGAGTCCAGTGGATGGGTGTGTAAGAACAGCTTGTGATGTTTCTTACCAATAAATCTGAAGGTATAATTAACTTGTGCTATAATATTTTACATCTACAAAATAGTACTAACCTACATGACTTCTCTTATAATTTTGTTCCCAAGGTGTTTTTTTTAAAAAGTTAATTTTTGAAACCTTCAGGACATCAATAAACAAACCAGGAGCTTAGCAAATTTCAAGTGGTCCTCCTCCTCTTGAGAACAATAGGACCGGAACATGTAATGTCTGCCTTTTTCATAATGCCTCTAACAAATTTAGAACTGTAGCATTATACACAGTAAGACCAGCAGAAGGTTTAGAGGGTCACGGGAGGGGTCTATGGCCTGCTGGGAGAGGGCTTTGTATGCAGAAGGTTCTAGGTTCAACCCCCAGCATCTCCAGCAAAAAGAATAAGTTAGCAGAGGATGTGTAAGACCCTCCAACTGGAGACTTTGGAAAGCTGCTGCCAGGTACAACAGTAACCTTGATGTCAAGGGCCTGGTTCAGTATAAGGCAGCTTCACACGCGTAATATCCTTTCTCCACTGCTGAGCTTCGCTGCAGGAGAAAAGCAATAAATACATAAGAAGATGCGGTGTTCAAATAGATGGGGCCCTCCTATTTCACTTATTAACTCCGCCCTACACAATGAGAAAAGCAAGGAAAGCTCAGAGGAAGGAAAAGACCTCTTCTCGGTCTCAAACAGAATCTTGGGGACAACTAGGCAAACACTTTGACAATAAAAATAATTGGCTGGCTGAGGCAGAGTATTGCTTGTATGACAGACTCATTTGGGACAGAATGGGTTGCGACTTGCAAGCCACATAATCCTTGTTCTCACACACAGCATATATAAATATAGAAAAAGGAAGGGCAGGGGAGCAAATTCACTACAAGTGTTGACAACTAGTGGAAGCCTTCAGGCTTTGACTAAACCAGAGCAGTCAACTGAGTTAAATGAAGCTTTTGAACTGACTATTCAAATTCAGCATTTAGGAAGGGGGGCAGGGGGAAGAAAATTTCTCTGCAAACAGTGAAGTTATGCTTTACAGACTTAACTTCTCACTAAGGCCTGCCTAGGCCAAAGAAAACAGTTTGAACTGAAGTTAATCTAGGGAGTTTATTTAAAACAAAAAGTGCACACAATTATTTAAAATATCCTTACACCACTTCTCCAAATTTATTCAAGACACTTTTTTATGCACAGATAAACCCATTCTAAAGACAGAAAGAATCCAGGAGACAGATACCTATTGTTCAGTCTCCCTAAAAGAGCAAAGAGCCTCAGAGTAAACAAGACCCAAGTGGGACTGGGTGGCTGAGAACAGACGGGCACTCTGGGGCGGCTGGGAGGCATCCCGAATCGGGACGGCTCAAAAAGAGCCATCCTGAAGCCTCCAGACGGTCCCTGGAGACGTGGCCCCATCCCGTCCACGAGGCGGCTGGGTGCCTCCACATGAGAAAGCGCCCTAGAAGCCAGATTCCCCTTTTTTCTCCTTGTGGGACAAGTGCTCGTGTGCACCAGCACTCTGATTGGTTTCCTTTAAAAAAAAAACAAACAAACCCTGAAACAGCTTGGGACAGCTCCAGACTGCCAAGTCGCCTTGCTTGCGCCCTTCCCCGTCCAGATGGCGGGGAGGCAACTGACAGCTAGCTCAAATATTTGCTACCACTTTGGAAGTGGTAGCTTTTTGAGCTGGTCAAAGGAGCCTGGAGGACGGGGTGAGGACGGGAGGAGGATGGCTGGCAGATGTTGTGGTCTGCAGATTTTTTTGGTCGACTTCAGAGGCATCTCTGAGTCGACCCAGTCTGTAAGCAGCCTATATATCTACCCAAGGGTTCCATTGCCTTCTCAATGTGAAGATGTTTTCCCACCATTCAGTACGGCCAACTTTCCAGCAAGCGTCTATACCTGTGCCTTTCACAGCTGCTGACATTAGTAGGCAACAACACTTATTTCTGTGTTGAGAGGCACAGAAGCAGGCCTGACACTGAAGTCAATCCCCCGCCCCTTGGAAATCCCAGCACATAATGTGCATGAGGAAGTTCATTTTTTGACAGAAAGCCTGAGGGCAGGGATCATCTTTTCTTAATGATACTTTTTGTAGAGCACCCAACTATTAGGCACCTTATAAATAATAAATATTATTATTACTACTACAACAAGGAGTTGTAACGTGCTTACAGAAGGCGTGCAAGGAAAGCAGGAAAAGACCTTTCATTGTGGTTAATTTTAATGAACTTAATTCTACTCTGCTGTGTTTGCAAAGAACATTAGCTATACTTATAAATGTTCCAATCTGGTTTGTCCTCAGAGCGACTCTGTAAAGGTTAAAAAAGGAGTATTCACATTCTACAAGTGGGGAAACTGAAAGCAGTAACCAAAAAGTGGCTTGTCTGATGACTTGTAGCCTAATATTAAGCCCTACTGAGTTGCAACTGATCTATGGCAATCTCAGCAAAAGGCTTTCAAGGCAAGTGAGAAGCAGAGGTAGGTTACCATTGCCTTCCTCTGCAGAGTCTCCCTTGGTGGTCTCCCTTCCAAGAACAGACCCTGCTTAGCTGCCAAGATCTGATGAGATTGGGCTATACCATGCCACCTTCCATTCCGGATCCTATGTTTACCAAGACATAAACTGACTCATTTTAGTGGGGAATGACATTTCTGAACAACTAATGTGGAACAAAGATTGATGTAAGTGGTACAGATCCTTGGGAACTCATCTAGTCAGTTTTGAAGGACTTTTACCACCATTTTGTTTCCAAATACAATTCTAAGACGGTTTTTTACCTTTACGAAGCCCTACATGGCTTGGGACCAGAGTGCCTTACAGACTTCCGTATAAACACATCTGACTGTTTAGATAGTTGTCAAAGGTTTTATTCTGTATACCCCATTTTTGGATATGAGATGGGAAGTTGTTAGAGAAAGGGTAGCACTTCACCTGTAGAATTCCTTCTGAGGCAAAGAGATGCTGGAACTTGCTACTTTGACTGATAGGTAGCAAGTGAAGACATTTCATTTTCTCAGAACTTTGGCAACAATTACTGTTACCTGGTGGTTGTGTTGTTCTTGTTTTTAACTGCTGTTTTATTGCTTGGCTGTCATTTTGCATATTTCAAAATTTCAGACAATTTCAAGAATTATGTTTTATTATTATATATTGCCTACTAAGCCACCTTGAAAACATTAGTTGCGGGGCAGACTACATGTATTTTAAATAAATAAATGAATGACTAAGAACTCAGTATTCTGCCAAACAAGTGGGGTGGAGGATCAAAAAATAAAGTTAAGGCTGTTTTGTTAGGAAATTCAGCTGTGCTACAACTCCTGATCCAAGATACCATCATTACTACAACTACTTTTCTATTCTGCTTCCTTAGAATAGTTATTTAAGAAATGGTCACCCCCACCTCATTTAGTAAGCTGCTTCTCCTCTTCTTCCATTCTATTCCATCAGTGCTGCTCCACCTTCCACATCTCTCTGGCTGATGCTTACTCAGACCAGATGTAGAGGCATACCCTTGTACCCAAGTCCTGTACAGTGCCAAAATATTAATTTTATCTTTTAAAAGTTACTAGGACAATTAAGTTTTATTGGGTGAGCAGTGGTTTGTTTTCATTTTGCTTTAAGTCACAGCCAACTGTAAGTTTTTCGAGGAAAGAGATGTTCAAGGCAAGAGACATTTGCTACTGCTTTCCTCTATGTAGCAACCTGGTATTCCTTAGCGGTCTCCCATCCAAACACCAACCAGGGCTGACTTTGCTTTGGTGCGAGATGAGATTGGGCTAGCATGGGTTATCCAAGTTAGGGCTATAAGACTATGAAAACTTTCAAGTTAGAGTTCCTTGTCAGTGTAACTTTTAAAGTTTCTTGTTCATGAAGCAACTGAAGCTGGTTAATAGGGATGTGCAATTCTTTTTTTACCAGTATTTTTTTTTTTTTTTGCTCAGTACTGGTATGGTATTTAGATCTAGGATATTTCAGAAATCCTGAAATTTTTTGGGTCCAATAGAACAGAACTGAAAATGCCGGTAAAAAAAATACCAGCCCGATCCTGGGGCTGGCTTGGTTTCTCCTGTAGCCCAGTTTAAACTGAGCTGCAGTAGAAGGCAGTGCAGAACTGTGTCAATAGAGAGCAATCATCTCCCTGTGAGCACAGTCGATTCTCGCTGGGCTGTCCTTGCCTGCCTCCCGCTTTAAACCGAGTGGCAGGAGAAGGCAGTGCAGAGCCTGCAAGGAATGATGGGCTCCCCACACGCACAGTGATCCCAGCTGGGTGACCCTGTTATGTCCTCCCCCCAGTCTAAACCAGGCGGCAAAAGAAGGCAGCACAGAGCAGTGCCTGCAGGGATTGATGGGCTCCCTGCAGGCACAGTGATTCCAGTTTAAACTGGGCAGCAGAAGAAAGCAGTGAGGAGTTGTGCTGGCTAGGAGCTCTCAACACCCCACCAACTCAGCTGACCTAAGGCGTCTTCAGGTATATTTTCAGCTTGGGTAGATCCGAACTGGTAACCCTACTGGTTATTTTGCCTTTTAAAAAAAGTTCTCTTTAAGCAACACTTATCTATAAAGGCATCTCACAGGCACTGATATACTCATGAAGCTAAGAACAACAACAACAACTCAGCTGGGTGTTGAAGGGAGGTGTTTTCAGAGAACTCTGGTTCTCCAAGAGGCTTGTAAAGCTGCAAACTAGAACAGTGTGGGGCATCAAGAACTGTTTTTTCTGAGACTGTATACCTTTCCGATGCTTGTATTGCTGGCTAACTGACTGTGAACCCTGGAGAAGCTTCATGGCGCAAGACAGTGGCCTTGGAACTTACCTTGAGCAAGAGGCTGCAATGGCAGGGTGGGCTGGCCCGGCTGAATTGTTAGCAGACCTTGGCGTTGCAAAGATAGGAGGTGCTGTTGCTGCAGTTGCTGCATCTGTAAAAGCTGTTGTTGAAAGGCCAGCTGCTGGGACGTCACCTGTTGTTGCTGGGGCTGTCAAGCAAAAAAGAAAAAGAAAAGAAAAGAAAAACAAAAGGAAATTAAATAATTAGAAGTATCTTTTTGCATTCTATTTCAAAGACACTGCCCATAAAATCAAAAGGATGTTATTAAGAGTGTTATAGAAGTGGCTGAAGTGTCAGACTAGAACTGGGGAAAATGCAAGTTTGCGTCTCCACTCTGCCATGAAACTCACTGGGTGGCTCATCCTTTCCTCTCAGTATCACCTACTTCCCAAGGATTGTTGTGAGGGAAAAATGAAGATGGAGGAACTATGTACATTGCCTTGAAGTATGCATGAGGGTGGATAGGATACAGATATAAACACAGGAACAAGACACTGAGTGGACATTTTGAGAGACTCCTACTGTAAAGTAGGCTTCCAAAGCTTGTGACTCACCCTAGCCAAACATGACTCACCTATTTCACCTGGAGCTTGAAAAGCGACTGTATTTTGATGATTCTTTGGAGGTAAAAACTCAAGGCATACTTAGCAGGCTACATTCTTCTTCATGGATCACAACTGTTCAGGCCTTTTCAAATTGTTTAATTTAAACCTTGCCTTTCTGCTCAATGCAGCTCACATCATTGTCTTCATTTTATCCTCACAACAACCCTGTGAGGCAGGTCAGCCTGAGACTGTGTCTGGCCCAAGGTCACCCAGTTTCATACTAGATCCTAAAATTACTGGTTGGTTTTTTTAGCAATACTTATCTTGAGGCCATGTTTGATTTCTACCTTTTAATTGTTTTATAATGTTTATATTTAGTTTTCCATAGAGGGCTGCATTTGTCCAAAAGCAACAATTCATGACAAACCTCTTTTAGAAAAATTTAGGTTGCACAAAAATGTGTATTTTTCAGAGCAACGTGCTTTGGTCTCTCTATTCTTACCAGAGGCTTTTGAGGTAGGGCTAGCTGAGAATTACTAGTTCAATATGGCTTTCATTACTCTGGAGGGATTTGAAATATCTTACAAGTGTTGTGTAAGTTCCCTATATAAGCTAAAATATATCTAGTTCAAAACCATCTGGATTGATAAGCAAAGGTTCTCCATGTTTTCAGACAGAGAGAGGTCTTAGTCCTCAGATCAACTGAACTGGAGATTTTACTTTGATTTAAATTAAAGCAAGGGGGGGAGGCCAATATGCAATAAAATCCATTATTTCAAACGTTCAATAAATAAAAGTGACACTTATTTGTGGCTATAATAATGTATATACTTTAAAAGTCAAGTCTTTGTACAACCTCAGACAGAACACTGTACATTTTTAAGTATATAACTTAGTACTTTTGGTATTTTAGAAAATCGTACACAATTATTTATTTTTAGATGATTGTTCATCACTCCATATAAAGCCTGTTTCATAACATGAAGACATGACATATTTTTGTAGACTGGTGTGGAAAGGCATTAACTCTAGAAGGCATATTTTTCTTTCCAAGCTTCTTTTCTTCTTTAGTTTGCCCCTTCCCACCTTAGTCATATAATTGCCCTGCTTCACAAAACTATATGATATCAACCAGAAGAAAGACTTCACTGTAACAAATTCGGAATAAAGAAGTCTCCATGACAGATTAGTGGGCAACACAAGGTGTCTTGCTACTTGTCCTCAAGTATCAAGTCAGGATATAAACTCATGGACTACTGAGTTGTACGATGATTGACAGACATTTTCCACACAGCTTTCTTTCTCTTTTAAAAAGCAGCTTTGTGTAAATATCATAAGAGGATCATACATTTAGTTTAAAGAGATTATGGCTCGGAGCCGATGTTTGCTGCTAGAAGAAAGCGCTTCCACCGGGGTAAAGAAGGTAGGGCTGCAGCTTACTGATTCAGCCTCTGCTTTGCATACAGTGTTCCAAGTTCAATCCCCAGCACTTCCAGTTAAATGGCTCAGATAACTGGTGATGTCAATGACCTATGTCTGAGGCCCTGGAGAACCTCCGCTAATTGGAGGAGACAATACATGCCTTAGCAGACCAATGGTCTAAACAAGTATGGGAGGGGGGGCGGGCTGAATGTAATCGGGAGCATAAAATTTGTGAAGCCTCCCTTCCCAATGCAGACCCCTACTTCATCTGCACCCATTTCCTGGGTGCCAGCAGATGCACAGGGGTATGATTTTAGTAGGCACAACAGGCTACAGGCTACAAAAAAGGACCCTGCTCCCAGTAGATACCAATGCAGCATTTAGAAAGGTATCAGTGGCAGACTGGAAAGGTATGTCACCCAGAATGTACTCTCGGAACTCCTCTAGACTTTACAGTCAGAAACCTTAAATTGTGCACGTTTGATGGCACTTTTTTTTTTGGCTGCTGTGTGACACAGAGTGTTGGACTGGATAGGCCATTGGCCTGATCCAACATGGCTTCTCTTATGTTCTTATGTGCCCTGAACCATACTATCAGTCCATAAGGATCATGAAGAATCAGTATAACACAACCCCATCTACTTGTACCAGTCAATAGGCAAACAGCAGCAATCCGAACAAACTGGAGTTTCTGAACAGTATTCAAAGGCAGATGGTCCATACTGAGGGCTCTACAGTAGTTTATTATGGATGTTACCAATGGCTAGGGCTCCATGTTTTAACAGAGCAACTCGCAATTAATCTGAAGCTGAGAAAAGGCATTCCAGGCACAAGCCACTGTCCAAGGGGAAGTATTTGTGAGTTTTCTGTAGTGTGCAAGGGGTTGGACTAGATGACCCTGGAGGTCCCTTCCAACTCTATGATTCTAAGCCTTCAGAAGTCTATTCATATCTATTCAGGATCCTGACTGTTCCATGGGGTCGCAATGAAAAATAGAGAGGGATGCCATCAGCTGATTGACGCTGCACTCCATAAACCCAGATTATCTGTTGCAGTAGATATTTATAAGTAGAAGGCAGGGGATGAGACTGACTCCTGAAGAATACCATAGAGTAATTATAGCGGAGAAGAACTATCTTTCAATATTACCTTCCCATTAAGAAGAGCCAGGACAACTACAAATGACAGAGTTTATCCCAGAAGAAGAACACAGACCTTACAGCTGGTTGAGAAATCCAGGAGAATCTCTCCCAGAATAGATGCAAAGTTTGCATATCAAGGACTGCCAAAGATGCCAACATAAATTCCAAACTACAAAGCAGATACAAAACATCCAGTAACTGCAGTTTAGAATTTGCCATTCTCATTCAAATAGTATTTATATTTCCTGCACAAACATATACAGACTAGTCACTGCCCACTGGCTCATGATTTGTTCTAACATACTACCATTTGATAAATACATCTCCCTAATTCTGTATTCTACTGTGATACAACACTGTTGTTTCGTCATTCTGCATGGACGAGATGGTAGTATTAAATGGCAGTGCCCCCTATGCTGCAAGTCAACTGCATTCTGAAATGAGGGAGAGTTTAAAAAGCAGCAAGTGATAGCATGCAGATGTTACTGTTTAAAAATCCCAGCAGGTATACCAATAGATAAGCTTTGGGTCTTGAATAAGATCCAGGACTATAGCTTCTGGATCTTTCCTGAAAAATCCACATGGATGTAAAAAAAAAATCCTGATGGACAAGGCTCAATTTAAACAGGAAACCAGTCATGCCAAACACACATTCCTATTGGCCCTAAACCAGTATGGTGTGTCTATAGTGTCAGACAAGGGTCTGGGAGATCCTCTGCCACAGAAGTTCACTGATTGACCTTGAGCCAGTCATACATCCTTGGCCTAACCTACTCTACAAGGTGGTTAAAGAGGACCTGTTGTTCCTTTTTCCGTTAGCTGAAAACATGGCTGGATCCTCCTCATTATAACATACACACTTACTGTAATGAAAAATAATCCCATGTTATGCTCTGTTTATTTATCAGTCTCAACCACTGAAGCTCCAATTGGTTAATTTATTGTATTTTCATAGTAGAACCCTGTCATGCGATCAATCAACCCATATTTCTTTATGTTGTATTATTCCACTTTTTTTACCACCACAGCACTGGGGGGCGGGAAGGAGAAATTAATTATTTGCCCTTAGAAGAAGACTAAGTTGCCTTACTCCACCGGGACTGAACCTTGAACCTTTGAGGTGTAAAAGAACATGTTGCTTTTCTCACTGCCATACCCTGAGAAGCTTTTAACTACTCTGTTTATCATTTCTGACATAAATAAATGAGAAAAAAGTCAGACCTTTGAAGAAGAAAAACTTCATCTAATATTGTTAATTAGCCATGACAAACGATGAAATAACATTGTAAATCTTTCAGAGAAACAGCCACTAGATTTTAATTACACACATTCATAATTTAGCAAACAACATCTTACTTGAATGAGAGTGTTTAATATGTGCAGTACTCGAGGCTTCGGAGTCCTTAATTCGGTCTCACTTAAGGAAGCCTCTAAGGTTCTGCTCATTGTGTCTTTTATTTGCTTTGTTCTTTAAAACCCATGAAAAAAAGCCTTTACAGTTTCGATAAATATCTCTTTATTTATTGTATAATGACAAGAGGAAAACTTTGGTTGTTCAGAACATCAATACATCTTGTCCATGTTTAGCAATCCCTTCAGCTAGCAAAAAAAGAAAAGAACAGAAAAAAGTTAATGTAGATTTCCTTAGTAATTATCTGAATGATAGAAATACAGCACAGTTGTAAAATAAATAGAAGGAAATTATCTAATATCCCTAATCTGTTAGGAATCACATCAAGGTGAAGGTCTGAAATGCTTCTGTAGCTAACATTTTAAAAAAAGCAAATTAACGCTTGGCAGGCAGAAATACAAGACCTATTATGACATCAGAATTTGGAGAGGAAAAGGAGAAGGGGAACAGAGTGTATAAAGGGGGGGGGGGACCTTCTGCAGTTTGATTTTTATATACAGATCTTCCCCCAAATATAAGGTAAGTGTAAGAAACAAATATATTTCCACTCATCTAAGGAAGAAAAGAATCTGTATAGGCCTGGAAATCAGGAAGAAGAAGAAAAACTACACAAGAGAAGCAATGGTTCTCCTGCCTCTCAGACAGGATTCTTGCCATCATACAGGGCACAATCTACAAAGAACACCTCCTCTACATACTGTGACAAAACAAGCAGGCATTCCTGAAGAATGTAGTTCTGTTCCTTTAATACTCCCCCTCCCACTCTGAAATAATAGATGGAAGGAGGGAAACGAACATCAGTGTACATAACCAGTGTTCCCTATAAACTGAGTTAGCGTGAGCTAGCCCACAGATTTTTAGCCTCCAGCTCACACATTTTTGTCTTAGTTCAGGAAGGATGACCCCAGAGCATACTAATTTATGCAGTAGCTCACAAAGTAGAATTTTTGCTCACAAGATTCTGCCGCTTAAAGGGAACATTGCACATAACATATTTCCATTGACAAGAGACGGGGAAAATCTGGATTGAGACCCAGGTCACAAGCTACCTGAAACATGTGTATTTGCCCTGCGCCATTAGACCAGGCTAAAGAGAAGTGGCAAGCATCTAATACTAACAGGCTCCCTAAGGAATGTCTTTCGTGGTGAGAAGCTAGGGATTTTTGTTTAGAGGCTTCCATAGAAGGAAGCTTTGCATTGGTGGAAATGGGGTGGTGGTAAAGGCAAGCGTACTTGGGCTCTGCGGTGTACCTGCTGCCACCTGCTACCCTGTCTAAAAGCAACAATGCCAGAGTGGAAATTCCTATGACAATACATGGGGCTGGGGAGAGCAGAGAAAAATCATAACTTCATATGCCCACGCATATTATTATTATTATTCTCTCTTCCTCCATAACCCTGGCCAATGCTGCCATGAAGATCCCAGTTTGTTTGCTTTTATTTGAACTTGACCAGGAAGAAGTGAAGGAAGACATTCTAAAGTATGGGAGAGGCGGCTTGAAAATACATTCACCGAATGTGTGGCTCAGGTTTTTTCTTTCTTTCCAGGACGCTGAAAAATGTGTTTCAAGCCATTTCAGCTACTCTTTAGAGTGCTCCCTAAAACAATAGTGACAACCAGCTGATGAGGATTGTCAGTCCATGTTCATCTGCATCATTACAAACACAGTATTGTATTTTCCTGCCACACACTTGTGGCAAAAAGTTGGGGTCTTCATCAGTGTGGTAAGGGTTCCCCACATGGTTGGATGGCTGACAGTATTACTGATATAACTTTACTGTTATTATGCTTCCTGCCAGCGGTTACAACTTCTAATCATGTGCATGTAATCTATTACTTAAGGGTGTATTTAATCATCAGAATTTACTTGGATTGAATTTACACTTGCAGAATTTAGCAAAGTTGCAAGATTTTAATTTTCTTTAACCTGGAATATCATGCAGAGGAAAAGAAATAGCCCCAACTGGTCAACATTTTTTCCCTGTTGTTATAATGCCAAAGAGCTTTTATTCTTCAGGAACTGGAAAATAAAGACTTCCATCAATATCATATTAGCAACCAATTTCAGGCCTACTACTGTACCTACTGGGAAAGCTAATTGATTTTCTGCCTGAAAAAAAACAAAATATACAGTGAGAAAAAACAAACATGTAAATAAACTGAAAAGGTAAGGGACAGGCAGTTCTGTTTTAAACCAGCATACCCAAAGTGATCCCACTACTCTTAGTTTTTTTCTCAAATTATTAATCGAATATAAATTGCAAGGACACTTAAACCAGAATTTGATTATTTGTTCAGAATCTCAGATACTCATCCTATTGAAAAACCCATACTGCAAAAGGAATGATTTAATATGAGAACACTCCTTGCTTTAGACATGTCAGTGACTTGCCACTTTACTGCAAGTTAATATTTTAAAACCAGCTTTATTTATGTAAGTTGACTGATGCCTGTTCTGTTGTCTTCACGGCTATCCTCCAGGAAAAAGCTCATGAAAGCTCTTTCTCAGTTTAAAAAGCCAAGATAAAAAAGTATACAAGCCCATTGTCCAAGAAAAAAACTTAAAAGCAATGCACGTTGCCAAACTGTGCTCCCCACCCAGTTACCAAACACAGGATACAAGGCAGTTTGTTTACTTCTCACAATTGAATGCATACAAAAAAGGTCTCGGTGCAGTCCTGTTGTCAGGTCAGTAGTCAGTTGTTAAAATGCTGAAATATCCTGATAAAACTTGCAATTTGATCCCCTCCCTAAAGCTGCTGTCAAAGGTCTGTTTTCCTTTCTTGGGTTACTCCCTACTGCCTAACATAAATTGTCATAACTACTGGAGGACAAACGGCCTTTTAAATAAAACAATCTACTTAGCTTGACTTCGAATGCAAAAAGAAAAGTGTCCTTTACAAAGAAAAATCTACCTTTGCTTAGAATTTCTTCCATCATTTCATTCCTATATCTGTTTCAACAAACACCTTTAGTTTCTCAGAAGCCAAAATTTTTGGTTAAATAAAAAAAAAAAAAAAACAGCACACAGTAACTTGTGAGTTACAGTTCCAAAATCTGGCTTCAACGGGTATTTACTAAAAATATAACCTCCACCCCGCTACAAAATTCCTCTTCATCTAACTTATGGGAAAGAAGACTTTTTTTAAAAAAAATAAATAAATAACATGTATGGTGTGCTGTTTACAGCTCAAAGCTATCTTGCTTGCTTTTGTTCTGTTTTCAGATAATGGGACAACGCTGTCAACTACTAACTACTGGGGAGGGGGCATTAGTGAATTAATACAAGCATGCCAACCATCAGAATGGTAAGTTCACACCTTGTTAAAGCCATCATCTGCTTACATAACAAAGCAGCATATGATAATCTCATTAAACGCATGCACACCTGCATTCATGGTATATAAATGTACATGTGAGATACAGGCAGACCACCAGCTGAATACCAATTTAATAATGCCACTCTCTTTAACTTCAGAGGAGAGGTCTGAAATCCATTGTTTGAAGCAGGCCTCTATTAAAACCACCTGGTTAATTAAAGAAAAAAGTCAGTCCAGTCAAAAAGCAAAAAGGTCCTGCTCCTAGATCTCTTTTACATCTATCACATTATAATCATCTTAAAACAGGAAGGAGTCTGTTTGTATTGTAACCCTGGATCCTGCAACATCAGAACTGAGACCACAGTATATCAGTTGTGTAAGATATTGAAATGCCATCACATTGTCCAAGTTCCCTTCTTGCCATTTTTTTTTAAGGCAAAAGTATTTTTCCCCATTCTAAGCCATCATCTTTGTGTCAGATGCACTCTCCTGTCTGACAACAGCAATTTAGAAGAGTTAACTTTTATCGTTCATTCTGCTGTGTAACTTTCCCCTTCAAATTTCTTTATCTGCCCTCTGAGCTCATCTGAACTTTCATGTTCTCCCAGCATGCAGGCTTGCATTCAAAACTATGTCTAATAGACCAAATAAGAGGTTAATAAGAAGTGGCAACAGAAAGAAAAAAAATACAATCCCTGGTAACTGATAAGAATGACAGTGGCAGCCTTTTATTGTTTGTCTTCAAATATAGAGTTAAAGATCTTTAAAAAACTAAAATTTGACGCCTTTGAAAAGAAAGAAGCACAAAATAACAACAGGGGGTTATTGCCTGGCAGCCACAGGGGAGAAGCTCCATAATTCTTATTCTCCCTTTTGAAGGTTGTTAGAAATCTGATTCAAAAAAGCAACAGCAGAAGGAGAAAGCCTCTTGAGGCTATAGCCATTTCCTGTGATCATGCATAATGCTCTTCAAAAGTGGGTTTTTACCAATTCTGTTGATCAATTGCACCTCCTTCATATTCCCTCTCTTTTTTTTTCTGCTGTGTTTACATCTGATGCGACTCAATGACAAGCACTGTCTGAGACTGTGAAACAGACCTGTCATGTTGATTTATGGGCGCATCAAACCACCGACTTGTCCAAACTGAAGCTCGCAGTTCATTAATTAGAGAGTTGTGACTTTGAAGTCAGCTTTCAGACTGTGGTTTTTAACATTTGGCTTAATTTATATGCTCTTGAATGTGGATCTCTAAGGGGGGAAAAAAACTGAAATTCCCTTCTTGTCTTTGAACTTCTTTTGACCGCACAATAATCATTTCTTTGTCCAGAGTGATGCCTGCATCCCAGAGTCATTAACGCGCATTGAACTGCCACTGATGAGTAAGCCCTACTGAATTAGAAAAACAGCCAGCAAAACAAAGCTGAGAGCATTCTGCTCAGTGATATCTCACAATTACATGCCTTTCCCTCCCTGTGCCATTTCCATTTTAATTACTGTTAGTCCTTTAGATTTACATTTTAGACATTTTTTAATCTGTTCCCTTTTTTATTATAGTGGCGCCTGTTGGAGGACTATAGTTAAGGTTTGTGTTAGCGTTTCCCATTATGCCCCCCCCCCAATTTTCATAACTCTGCTATAAAAATCCACATTTTACTTAAAGAAGATGAGTTGGTTTTTATACCCCACTTTTCTCTACCCTATGGAGTCTCAAAGTGGCTTACGATCACCTTTCTATTCCTTTCCTCACAAAAGACACCTTGTGAGGTAGGTGGGGCTGAGAGAGTTCTGAGAAAGCTATGACTGACCCAAGATCACCCAACAGGCTTAATGTGGCAGAGCGAGGAATCAAACCCAGTTCTTCAGATTTGAGTTTTCCACCCTTTACTCTTTTATGCCAAGTTTGTACAATAAAAGAATGGGGTGAGGGGAAGAGATGTTGGTGGCTAAGAAACTAGTTGGGCCAATTTTGGCAAGCATGCTTAAGTGTAGCACAACCACTCCATCGACAGCAAGATATTATATAACATTTTGTAACAATAGGCAACAACAGTCATAAGCCATGGAAAGAAGTTCTTCACAACTACAGGATTTTCCCACGATCTACTGTCTCTTTTCTAGGAACAATTATGCGGTTTTCATATTGTAAGGCAATGCCATTCAAAATTAGTAAGATATAAGGATGTATATATAAAAAAAATTTAAGGGAAAGAATGCTCAAAAAGTTTAAAGATGCTTTCTTTAGGATAGAAGAACTTCCCCACAACTTTCCAAGAGCTGTTAACACTGCAAAAGAGCAAAATAACCACCTTTCAGACAATACTTTTCACTTTGGATTTTGCTAATTAAGTGCATATTCCTTAAATTGGGTTCTCAGTCTCTTATTGGGGGCAGGGTTTTCCCCAGCTTTGGGGCTTCCAACTCACTGGCACAGATCCCCGCCCCTGAAAAGCTCTGTTGACACCCAACATGACGATGTCCCCCAGAAGTGACATCGTCACACTGGGCATGCCCATGCAGGGGATGCTATAGCATTTAAGTAAAAACTCTATGGCACCACAGAGGGGCTTTTTACCCAAATGCTAGTGTGTCCCCTGTGCAATGACATCACTTCCAAGTGATGTCATCGCATCACGTGCATGAGAAACATTCCCCGCTGGGAACCAAGTAAGACCTGGCAAACCTACCCTTAAAACTTTGTCATTTTCATGGATTTTAGACACTGGGTAAGGTTTTGTGGGTTTCACTGTTCAGATAAAATATTCTCCATGCAAGCCTAGCTCTCTCTGGGCCAAAGTCAGCGTTACAGCATCCACAGGTCCAACTCATGGATGCTGCCATCATTTCAGAGCTGAAATCAGGCTGCTTAAAAATGCCACAAGGGCCTGATTCTGATTGAACCCATAGCATAGTGGGACAAAGCAATTTCGTTTTCCCTAGCCCCTTTATAAGTGCTGCTTCAGCTCTTAAAAAGGTGTGGAGAGAGGCGGAACAAGATTCAGATTCTACAATATTTTCAAATGGCTCAAGTTCAGCTCTAAAATGGTAACTGTATCCACAGGTCAGACCTGTAGATGCCATAACATTTAGTTTCACCCTGTGCCTCCACTTTTTCAGTGGAAGTAACGCCTTGGTCGTTTTCGCACTCACCTCCAGCCGGCGCGACCCCCCTCTTCACTGCGCAGGATCTGCGCGGATTTCGCACTAAATGCCGCGGAGCAGCCTTTTGCGCCGGAAACTCCTGTCGCAAAAGCCACTCAAACGGGAACTGCTTTTTGGCGGTTCCCGTTTGAGCGGCTTTTGCGACGGGAGTTTCCGGTGCAAAAGGCTGCTCCGTGGCATTTAGTGCGAAATCCGCGCAGATCCTGCGCGGTGAAGAGGGGGGTCGCGCCGGCTGGAGGTGAGTGCGAAAACGACCCTTGTTTCTGCTGACTTGCCTGAAGTGCAAGTAGATCCTAGAATGCACTGTCCCCTGGAAGTGTGTTCCAGAAGATGCTCAGTACTCATTTACAAAATGCCTTTCTCAAATCCTTGTTCACCACCGCTGACTGTAAAAAG
Source organism: Heteronotia binoei (assembly GCF_032191835.1). Classification (NCBI taxonomy): domain Eukaryota; kingdom Metazoa; phylum Chordata; class Lepidosauria; order Squamata; family Gekkonidae; genus Heteronotia; species Heteronotia binoei. The sequence continues at coordinate 59,042,209 of NC_083227.1, forward strand.
CCCCAGATAAGCTTCCAAGGAAACATTAAGATTCCCCAGAACATAGTTTGGAACCACTGCTCTAGAGGTAGCCACAGATGCAGAGAAAGTGAGCAGTGCTTAAATTCTTCTGAGTTAATGGGACTTAAGAGATTCATCCATCTTTACCAATTATCTATATGAATTTCATGGCTGCTTCACATCTGACATTTCACTGGACAGTCTAAAAAAGTTTTTCTTTTTTGGGTGGGGAAAAGGAATTGCAAATACAAATTAATTGAACTTCCTTTTTCCCATGCTTCATCAAAGTTTCCAAAGCCAAGGTCTGACATCTGTCCCTATGGGGAGATAGCTTTTTTTTTTATCCTGAAGAACAGATTCAGGCAGTCTAAAGCAAGTGAGGGAAAGGCAAGTGCAATACACTAGCACTATCATTCCTGGCTAATTTAAAGTTCCCAAAACTATTCTGAGATAATTACCACCTAAAGAAAAATGTCTCATGTAAAAGTTAGCACACCTGTCCTGCTCTTGATTGCACCCAATAGCCCTAATCAACACAGCAGGCATCTCTGTGTTTGCACTGCTAAGTTCCCCGTTGGAAACGCCTTCAACCTGCACTGAGGGGGGCTCCATTCTGATCAAGACCTTGCTCCCTGTGCTGTCTTTTTCTGATACAAAATGGTGAAGGGGGGGGGGTGTATGTGCAGGAACATTATACTGTCAATAAAGTTTTGGGTTGTTAAAACAGCATGGGGGAGAATGCATGATACCTTCCACCTTCACATGCGTTCTGACTGGAACTGGGCCCCCATGGCACAGTTTAAAGAGTTCCTGGCAAGCAACTGACTCTTTAAAAAGGCAGTGTGCTCCTGGGGTGAACTCACAGACACCTGTCACGTCTAGTTTGGCCCTTCACATACAAGAAAGTAATAGGCCATCCACTCATATGACAGGGAAAAGAAAAAGGACTGACTCCAGCCACTACCACCCACCCTTTTTGAAAAACGGACATGTGTGCAGAATTTGCTGCAGGATTGCACAGGGAAAATGCACAGTACCAACTTGCACATGCGGTATCCTGTCTGGCTAGGGAGATGCATGTGAAAATAGATTGGAGCAAATACGTGTACAACCTCAACACTATTAAATATCTAACCCACATTTAACTTTATGCCATTTTTTTAAAAAAAACACAAAGTACTTGGACAGTAAAATAGTTCAAGTAAAAATATTTCAAGTGTCACAAACCTCTTTCCACATAAATGTCACAGGTATAGTGCAGTGTCATAACATGTTACAAGAAGGGGGGGGGACCTAAAGAGAGAAACAGCCCCCATTCTAAATCTAAAGGCCAGGACCTGATGCATTCTACTCAGCCATTCAACCATTTATAAGATGAATGACAGTTTTGCAACCACTGTATTATCCTTCAGGACCTGCGGTTTAAATGTAACAAGGAGGGGGGGGGGGTGGCTTACCCATACCTCTTTAGGTTGTTTTCCAGCATGTTGTTGCTGTAAGAGTTGAAGCTGCAACTGCTCCTGTTGTTTCTTGTAGAATTCTTGAAGCTGCTGCTACAAAGAAAGGGGAAAAAAGAAAGTGAGAAGGACTTAAGTGAAACAAAATGTGATCTCCAATTCAGGGTCCCCTTTTTGGTGTAATACACAAACTGTGATTTGAAAAATAGCATCCTTTTATCTGTAATGGTCTGACCTTTAGTTTGAAACTCGACAATAAATTCAGTGCATACTGACTATTCTTGGCATTATCGTTTGAAAAGTAATCTAAAAAATGAACTGATGAAAAACATACCATTTTCTACACAAACTAATTAAAATAAGGCAAGGAATGACCTTTGATTGGAACAACAAAGCTAAAATGCCCTTGCTGGAGAGCCTGGTGAATCTCTATTTGAAACATATACATGTGTTCTGAAACACTGTTGCACTGTACTATACAAATTGTTGTTTGCTGCAAGCACTGAGCTCCTAACTCCCCCTCCCCTCCACCTTCCCAGTCTCTCCAGACAGCGGGTTCAAGGATTCCATTTAATGAATGAGCAAACAAATGAAAAGTCCAGTACTCTCAGTTGGCTTGCAGTGGACTTCAGCATCGATGCACCATTAATGAATTAACCCTGTGCAACTCATCAGGATATGGAAACCACACACACACGGCTTTGACAGTAATTCACAGCATATTCACAGTAATTCATAAAAACCCACAGAATGTATCACAATTAAACCCCGCCCCCCCGCCCCCGCAAACATATGGTTCTACTAACCTCTGAGGGCTTGTGTATAGTTTATCTTTGGCTTCTTGGATGCTATACCAATAAATAATGGCTTTGGTTGCTCCCAGGTACCTGCAAGCCCTTGCAATTCAAGACTAGAAGTAACAGCCTAAAAATAAGTTAAAGATGACTCTACTACTAAAGGGTAACTATGGCTTGCTTGGTGAGGGAAAGTGAACAGGTGGCAGCATCACTGACAGCCTAGAAAAATACCCCAGGGAAGTACCACGGCATTGTCTAAAGGCTCAGGATGCAGTAACCTCGCTGAGGTTAAGCAAACCTGAAACCAGGCTGCCTAGGTACCCCATGCATGTTGTCTTGTCTTCTAAGGGCTATACATGTAACAAGTAGTAATTAATAGATGAGCACAGACCCTACTAGTTTTTTTTTTGTTACAGTTGTTCTGCAAGGTAGGGGGGAAAAAGAACACTTTTGCTCTCTTGGTTATTCCAGCTACTTACAGCAGACCAGTTCTTCTTGGTAGATGCAAAACATAGCACCTCTTTATTTTTCCAACGCATAGCAAAATTTCTCTTTTTTTGAGCTCCTTGAAAGGTATCCTAGTTATTTTGAAGGCCCATTATCATTCTACCTGGCAGAAAGGCCTCGGAAGACTGGAATCTGTGGTCTCCATCAATGCTCTCTCTAAGCGGTGGAGTCTTGTGAGCAAAATTTCTACTTTGTGAGCTACTGGCATTAAGGTAGTGATTGAGCAATTTGGCTTCTGTATAAATTAGTTTGCTTTGGGGCCATCCTTCCTCAGCTAAGACAAAAATGTATGAGCTGGAGGCTGAAAAACTGAGCTAGCTCACACTAACTCAGCTTAGAGGAAACACCGGTCCCCACTCATACTTTTTAGAACACAAAAGAGAGCATTTGAGAAGGCACGGGGCGGCAAATTATTAGGCATATGTATAACCAAGAAAGAAGAGGGGGCACAACAAGCAAAGGGGACAGTGGGGACAGAGTGTTCCCTCTCACCTCCATACTCGAGAATGTCTAGCGATTTAGCATTCTCTGGAGGAAAAGCATGTTGCCTGAATCGGCAGTCCTCTTATAGCGATCGCAGTGCAGAAGGAACAAGTTACCTGCTGAAGCATGAGTGCCTGCTGCTGCTGGAGCAGGACCTGGAGTTGCTGTGGAGTTAGGACTTGCTGCTGGAGGATCTGCTGCATTTGCTGGGGAGTGATAACTTGAGGTGTCATCATAGCCACTGACACGGGAACCTAAAGCATCAACAGATTGTAAATAACAAGTCCCTGAGCTCAGCTTCCTTCAAACACAGTTATTAATATCCCTTTCCCCTCTATGCATTCAAGACAGTACAGCCAGTTCATTTCAAAGATACTCAACCGTTTCCCTTTTGTATTGCAGTGCCTTCTTCACCTTTGGTTGGACTTTAAAAGTGGTCTGTCTCGTTTAGTTAAAAGGACTCTGATGTCAACCTTCTCACGTTTCATTTCATTCCCCCCCCCAAACACAGATTTTGCAATAGAAACAATTTCAGAGAAAACTGAACTATCATCAATTTGTGTTCCTTTAGAGGCAACCATCAATTCTAACAAATTTTATGTTAATTAATAAGTAAAGCCCTTCCAAAGCAATCATTGGGGAGTCTGAACTTAATGATTTGAAACAAATGAACCCACAATCGTGGCGGTATCGAAAACCCGCACCTTGCTCCCAAGCAATTTTTAGCAGCGGAGTCCCTGCGACGATGTTGCTGCCATTCCAGATTCACCTAGCATACAGATGGCTTCAATTCTTTCGTATTATGTGAGATACCATTAAAAGCCGCTTTCCATGACATTTCAGTGACAAACAGCTACAGTGATGAACTTGATAGCATTTCATATTTGCAACTGTTAACACGTTTCTGCACGGGCATCTTTGCAAGGAACCTGTACACTGTATCTGAAAGGATGATGTCTTGTTCAGATAAAACACTGACATTAAAATGACAGGCTGTCTTGGCCAAGGTTACACAAATTGTATTCAAGCGGATACCTAATGACAATGCTTTGAATTCTGCAAGCTTTCTAGAATGTAATTTAGCTATTCAAAATAATCACTGCACTTGTGTTTAATTTGCAGACTACATGAGAACCATTTTGTCAGTTCCGGTAATGCAATAAGACTATTTCGCTAGAAACCCCACCAGAAAAGAGAGAGAAAGAGGGAAGACTTACAATAGATTGGGGGGGGGGGGGGTTGTAGAAAACTCATATGACTTTGAATAGTAATATTTAAGAACCTTACTTTTCTTTAGTTTCAGCTCAAATGGGTGACAGCACAAAACTAAAAGCAGTAAAGGATATACTTTTGTTAAAAAGGATCTGCTGTCATCTCATGTATTACAATAAAAGGTAATAACATGTTTTGCACATTTTAATGCATCACGTTTTTAAAAATCAGCAGACAATAGCTGATCAGGAGATAAAAAGATTTTTTTTAAAAAAATCAGGAGAGTAGTAAGCAAGAAAGAGATGCAGTATTAATTTTATGTAACCTAATGTCTTAATATGCAGTTTATCTTGACTTTTTCACATGATTTGTCCTGTCATTTGCATAGCAAATTCTCATTCCTAATTTCACAGTCATTATGCACCGATGTCCTGATTTCTCAGCACCACTAATTTTGATGAACTAAAAATGGTTCCTGAAGGTCAGATTCACGTACAGTGAACATCCTCAAACACTGTTGTGTGCATTTATGTTCATGTGTCAGAGACCACACTGAAGGCATTTGTTTGCAAGAGCCGAGAGAAACTGTTACTCCCGTTTGACACTTCATTTACATAACACTGGAAATTCAGACCAAGAGTTTCCAGCATCATTGTCATTCTGAATTTGCATTTCTGCTACATGTCAGAATAATCCAAATAATCCAGAGCAGGGAGGCAAGATACTTCCCACCCCCCATCCCAAATCTCAAGATTTGTAAAACCATAATGTTATAGCAACAGTATTTGCATCCGTCTCAGAAACTAAATTAAGGAACAACACTGGGATTATGGTTCTGTATGTATTGTCATTCTATAACTGCCATTTGAAGTATTCTTGGATTACTGATCCAGGTTTGCTTTCTTGGAACTGTGTTTGTGTCTCTTTTTTATGAACGGATTTTGTCACTGCATGAATCAGAGCTGTAATGTATTAACTGTAACTTAAGGCTTGGATCACACATTAAGAAGCAGTTAGTTGGTAGGGACCTGGCATGATAGAATGGACTATACCACTTTAGGCTCCAGTGGGAGAATCACATTTTTAACACTCCTATGATAAAAAACCCCCTTCAACCAGGGGCAAAGGGGACAACAGTGCAAAGAGCAAAGAGGAAGTCTCCCCCATGTGTGTGTTTTCTATTTCCCTTCAAAGGGAAAACTGCAAAAGATAATCCTCCAGTTGTATTTTGGACAAGTCTACCACCTCAGTCTTCTACCATCTCACTAGCGCATCCTTGTCCTTAACATGGATTAGCCCCAAAAGACATTCAACTTCTACAGACTTTCCTGGAAGCAAGATTTCAAGTCTGATTTTTTACACAGGAAATTTATTTACTTCATTCATACCTCATCTTTCTCCTCAGTGGGAATCCAAAGTGGTTTACATGGTTGGCCTTTCTATTTTTTTCCCTTACTTTGTGCTGTAAGAAGTGATGGTGCACCCATTAGGCGACATCAGCCCATTGCCTAGGGTGTGCTGGCCTTCGGTGGGTGCCGAATTGGGTGCCCCCATGTGACTCTCTCTGCAGGCATCCACTGGCCACCTCTGCCCCCCAGCTCCCCTTCTTTGTAATCGGCCAGACAGCTGCCAGATGACAGAGGGAGGGTGCAGAGTCTTCACCGCTAAGCTACTGGGGGCAGGGGTTGCAGTAGCAGCAGTGTCACCCAGCTGGGTGCATGCACACCATATTTGGCATTGAAGCCACTTGTCCTCACCAACTCATTCCCACCCATTATTCCAGCCCCAGGGCAGAGTGTACGTGCACCACGGGCTCCGCAGCTGGCCCAGGCAGCAGCAGCAGCCACCAGTTGGGCCGAGCACAGCTGGCCAGTGGAGGAGGGAGGAGGAGGAGGCATGCAGTGGCTGGTGTGGGGTGCTCACAGCTCTTTGGTAGGGCACACACCCAGCTTGGGATGGGGAAGCCCAGCCAAGGCAATGAAAGGGGAAACAAAACAACTGCTTCCAGCAGACCCCCTGAGCCCTGCTTGCCTCTCCACTGGACAAAATGTTATAGAATGAAAGCCTAACCGATGGTACTCAATCCACCCCAAATTAAACATTTCCGTTCCGTTCCTCCCCTGGTCTTAGCTGAGCACCTTGGTCCCACCAGAGCACCACCCATTGCTTGCAGGTGCCAGCAAACATCTCTGTAAACCAGCCAGCCTCAAGGAGAACACAGAAAATTACTTGCAGTCAATTTATTAATTTAGGAAACACCATCCTATGCACTAAAGCAGCTATTTGTTTGAAATTATCATCCCACAGCAATTCCTTGCAACCATCAGGACCCAATTAGAGAACTGCTGCCGGTTGGGAAAGCAGCCAGTCAGGTGGCTGGGCAGGTGGAGTGGGAGGGACCAACTCCGCCCTCGGATTGCCACAATAGTTCAAGTTAGGTGTTGGGTTGATGGCTGCATCAGCAGCAGATAAGAAACAGATCAGACTGCAGCTGGGGGACATTATGTAAGAATGCAAAATGTTCTGCGGTGTGGTGGAGGCTTGGGAGTTGGTTACGAAGGGATAGAGAGAGGGAAGCAAGAAGCAGTTAAGGAAATCTGGAGGCAGGGAGAGGAGAGAAGTGAGTGCGAAGAAGCATGGGATGGATATAGGTGCTTTGGAGTGGGGCGGGGGGTAGGGACCGGTTGCCAGGTCTGTGTTGGAAAATACTTGGAGGCTTGCAACCCAAGTGAGGAGTAGTAGAGCGATTATAGGTTGGAGGAAGGCGATGGGAGATTTTCCTCCTTTCCCAGCTCAAATTTAGTGAAAGAGGCAAAGTTATTGCCTACGAGTTGGTATGACCCAAGGTAGAAGTTTTGACTTTTTAAAGATAAGTCCCCGCCCCCTCACTATATGACAAACAAAATTACCTTTCGCATCTCAGTCTGTGGAGTTACTGATAAAGGAACATAAGAGGGTTTAAAAAAAAAAAAAAGGTGCTGAGGACATTACTGGTAGGGTGCAGTTTAAGACCACCTAGCTGAATGAATAATAATACTAATATTAAATTTTTATTTATACCCCGCCCTCCCCGCCGAGGCAGGCTCAGGGCGGCTTACAGGACATGGCAAAAGCCATGTGTTATGGCCTGCCCCAATCCTATGCAGAAATAATTAGGAGCAACGCTTGTAAACCCAGTAGGATTTACTTCAGGTTCAGCTTTCAGGTGAACACATGAAATAGTCTTATACTGAGTAAGACCTTTGGTTCATCAGTCAGTATTGTCTCTATTCAGACCAGCAGTGGCTCTCCGGGTTGTCAGGCAGAGATCTTTCACACCAACTCCAGTGACACCCTTAAGACAAAGGAGGTTTAATTCTAGGTACAAGCTTTCATGCGTATGCACACTAGTGTGCATGCATATGGAAAGCTTATACCCAGGATTTATTATGGCCTCGCTTTTGTGACTCACATCATGAGGGGCATACCGGACTCACAGAAGATTATGCCACAATCAATTTGATAATTTTTAATATGTGGCATGACTCTTTCTGGTTTAGGGCTGCAACAGTCTCCCATAGCTCTCCCTCCAACACTGACTCAGGCCAAGAGCACCTTCAAGACTTCATGACATGTATGGAGAAGAAGAAAGGGATATAAATATTTTAATAGTATAGAATTTGTGTTGTGACAAGTGCTCCTACCTACCTTCCTCTCTCCCCATCTTTCTTTCTTTCTTTTGTACACAGTAGTTTGAAAAGTATATAAATACTTAAACATAAATACTAATGAAAACCATCTGGTTTTTAAAATTGGTTTGAGGGGGAGGAGCAAGTAAGTAGCCTCACCTAGGGTGCCCAAAAGCCTGGCACCGGCCCTGGCTGTAGGTTATGCTGAGAGTTTGTGACTTGTGCAAAGTTACCCAATGAGTTTCCATAAGGCTGAGTGGAAAACTATCTAGTCTAAAACGAACCACAACACCACACAGGCTTTCAAGTTGCAAGCAGCACTAGTGGCAAATTCTAAAGATACCAACTGATATCTTTCTATCTGTCTGTCTGTTTGATTTTCCATTTACAATTTACATATAAAATATGAGAGGTTACAATATTTCCTTCTAGTACCATACGTAGTGGATTCCAAGAACCAGGCTGTAGTGCTTAAAACTGCATATCATGCTTGAGCACCAAATTCCCTCTACTACCATTTGTTCAGAGGTAGTAACAGCAATAGTCTGCCACAGGTCAGAACTCTAAGGGTATTTTCCTGGCAGTAAGACCCGTTGACTCAACTTGGACTTAATTATGAGTAGACGTGCTCTTTACCTCATCCCATACATGTGTATGAGTGAGTGTGAGTGAGTATGAGAGAGAGAGAGAGATTCTTCACTGGCAGTTGCTCTGCCCCCAGCTTCTGCTTGAGCTGCCTCAAGCGATCGATTCCCCATGAGTTGCTGCCCGGGCGCCTTTTGATTCGTGGCTACCTTTCATTCCCTTCACGGTGACCAGATCTCAAAAAAACCAGATCTGGTAACTGCAAGGAGAGTGGGAAGTAGCTGCAGATCAAAAGGCACCCGTGCAGCAACTGGTGGGGAATCAATCACTTGAGCTGGCCAAAGCAGAAGCTTGAGGGCAGAGCAACTGCGGGTGAGGAATCAGAGACAGACCACTTGACTGGCCACCTGGCAACTGTAGTTCCCAGCGGAGAACAGAAGGATTTTGAATGGACCAAAGATACAAAGGGAAAAGGTTCACCAGTCCCTTTACCCTCTTCCCACAGTTTGACACGCTACATAACAAGTTTCCATGCTTCTCATTTGTTTTTGTTGGGGAGACAGTAAAAAAAAGTCAGAATAATCATGTTTTTGACCTTCCTGCATATTTTAGCTTTATGACACAGAGATGTCAGTCTCCAGGGGATGGTTGGAGATCTTCTGCTATTACAACTGGTCTCCAGAAATCAGTTCACCTGGAGAAAATGGCCACTTTGGAAGGAAGACTCTGTGGCATTCTATCCTACTGAAATCCCTCCCTTTCCCAAATCCTGTTCTCCTCAGCCTCCACCCCCAAAATCTCCAGGTATTTTTCAGCCTGGAGCCAGCAAGCCTACATAGACAGCAGAAGAACAGTGCTTTTGAAGCTCTATAGGATAGCAGGTATACAGCCATGGTCTACCATTGGCTCAATGGTCCAACCAATACTGGCTTGCCTAAATCCACCCAGCAAGTTTCAAGGCAGGGGTAAGATTTTAGCAGGTAGTTTTCTTCTTTAGAGATCACAACCTCAGTCCTCTAAGCCCCTCTTTCTTTACACATCTGTAGTATCTGATGGAAAGTGCTGTCAAGACACAGCTGATTTAAGGTAATCCCATAAGGCAAGAGATATACAGAGGTGGGGATGGCAATATCGGTTTATTTTACAGGTCTGGAGCAGGGATTATGGGAAGTACTTTAAAAACTCTGCTGTGCTATGTAACTCCTACATATCATCATTAAAAACATGAGAATTTCACATAACTGACGAAGGACAAAATTTAATTCAATAGGCAAAGGTGTCAGAAATCCTTCACGGTGGCATGAATTGGTTCCATATTCTTTACTGGAAGGCAGTCTGGCATAACTACGGTAGTTCTTGACTGCAAGAATGTGGTTTCAGAAAACAAGTTATCATGTAGAATGTCCAACAGCACTACAAGGTTGTTCTTATTACAAAGTTGCAACCAGGGCCTTTTTTGTAGAAAAAGCCCAGACAGAACTCATCTGCATATTAGGCTACACCCCCTGACATCACCATTGTTTCATGCAGGCTTTTTAAAGAAAAAGCCCAGCAGGGACTTATTTGCAATTAGGCCACATCCCCAGAACTGCGTTCCTGCTCAAAAAAAGCCCTGGTTTCAACAGATAAAAGATTTAGCACTGAACCTATTGCAGGAACTCAAGATGATAATTTAGTTAAGGCTTTAAACAAACACACTCAAATGGACCAGAAACTACTGTGAGGTGTGCACGTGTATGTGCATGTGTACAGACCACAGATTAAGAATTATAGGCTATATAGCCACTCTCTTAACTTCTAATGGCCAGCTCCTTCATGTAACTAGTCCCTAGTAATACTAGGATTCAAAGGGCATGCAGCAGCAGTGCAAGGCTATTATAGCCCACACTTTATTACCTATTGCTACAGAGGTCATTAGCAGCAAGAGTGATGGTACTGGTCTTAACCTATTGATCATTGTAACTACTATCATTTAATCCTGTGTTGAAAGTCTGGAAAGCTGCTAAAGGCACACTAGAGAGAGTGCTCTAGCATTGAGAAATATAGCCAAAGCTTGGGAATTACACTTTGATTCATAAAAACTAGCCAGTGGTTTAAATCAATAGTATTTAAAACAGTCATGTAAGTTCTTAACTACAGTCTCTAATATTTATGGCTCCCTGTTTGAGTGTATTCCATCAAAACTGTGCTTATTTCAGATACTAGGCAGTATTCAACCCATTACATCAGAATGAAATAAGACACCTCTGTCTGCTCTTGATCCTCAGCAAGACCAGGCTTCAGTCCTGGATGGGTAAAAATATGAGACACTACTTTCCATAAACAACAAATATTGGTGTGTATATTTGTACTTTAAAGCAAACACTTTAAATGTGTTCTATTTTAAAACGAAAAATAAACCTTAGAATTGAAAGCATTTTTAACTCTTTAGAAACTGCAACCCATAAAACATTTCAGACAGAACATACCTTTACTAAGAATGCTTGGAATAAACTAATTGTGACTTGTACTGAACTGCACCTATTTCATGAATTTTATTAATTGTAAGAGTCAATAAACCAAAACCCTAATTCATTAATTTCTCCCCCTTTCCAAGAAATAAATACTCTAGGTTTGGGTTTATTATTGACTTCAGCGTGCTGAAAGTCTAACTAGAGCTGAGATACAAACAAATGGATTTTCAGAGTGCTAACTTTCCAAAGAGGCTTACAAAAGGGGAAAAAATGCCCTTAACTAAATGGCCTATTTTAAATTTTAATAAGGCAGTATGTTCGGTTTGTTTAATAAACTGCACGCAGCCCTGTTGACAGATACTCACAGGGTGTGGTAGGTACCAGCTGCATTTAAAGCTGGAGGTGAAGGGGAAAAAATACAGCTGCTCCTTAGCTATTAGAATTCTACTAGTATAGACCTGCTGACATTCTAATACTATCAACTGCAAAGGGGGGGGGGGGGGGGGCTTTAAATTCAAACAACTGATCCCAGGTTTATTTCTCCAACTGCACAGCAACTCGTTCCTTAAGAGTTCCAAAAGTATTACTACACTTGGCCAACTCACTTCCTGCTTGGGAAAAAAAAATCAATTATTGTAGATTTACATTTGGCCCAAGCTCATACTTGGTATACAGAATGGTTTGATTTGACACAGAGGCAGCTGACAAAAGGGAGTGTCAGGAAATGAATAACAATTCCAGAGGGAAAGCCCTGTTCGTCTGTTGCAGAAAAAACAAACAGGAGTCTTGTGGCACCTTAAAAACTAACAAGGCTTTAAAAAAAAAATCTAGCATCAGCTTTTCTGTGCTGCAACCTATTTTGTTAGATGTATTTTAGATGAATAAGCATCTAAATTTTTACCTTTTCAGTCAGACTGAATACTAAATCAATGCTTTCACCAAGGTCAAATCTGCCTAATCATGTAAACTCACAAAGTGCCATTTTTATTTTTAAAAGTCTCCACAGTTCAAGAATATTATAATTAGCAGTTTCCATACCTACAGGTATATTATATATATATAGTTTCTGGTAAAGAAATAGTTTTCAAATAACATCTTGATTTCTTGACTAAACTGGAATGGATAGCTCTGAAATTATTGCAAAATTACCACACTGGGCAAGAAAGGTAATGTGCTGATCAACAATATAATTCATGTCTTAAAAATAAAATACCTATGCAATTTTGGGATCCTCCTAACAAATAAGAATAAAGCACTCAAAATCACGCTCAGAGTTTGGTTACAGTCTAACTTTTACCATCTAGAAAGTGCTAAATCGCATTACCTGTAACTCCCCCCTGCCCCCCACTAGGATAGAAGAACATTTCTGACACAATATTTCAAGTCTTCAAAACAAAAATAATTTAAAAAGAAAAAGAAACCCCACACTGCTTGAGCCATTCATGTGGAAACCATGATTCCCTTTCATTATGCAAAATAGAATTCCGCTTTTAAGACTTTGCTAGCCCCCTCCCCTCCAATAACACTGCACAGAACGACAGGTACTGTTTATTATATTAATGTAAAATCAGCTAAGTAGTCAGTCATTAGCATAACTGTTCTTTCCTCAACAATACAACCTCCTATTAACAAAAAATAAAAGGGAGGGAGAAAAGATGAGAGAGAGAAGGTCTTTACAATTCAATTAGCATTTTATATTTTATCATTTTGTTTATTATGTTTCACCAAGAGTAGGAGTTTGACCACAGACATACACAATTGAACATAATGGGTTTTCCTGACTTGGGAAATAATTTCAGGCTTCCTACCATGCAAAGCTTTCCTTCCCCGATGACAGGAAAGAAAGGAAGAAAACGAAGATGATTTAATATTTGTTTAAAGCGTAAGACCTTCGCGGAAGTTGATCCCACCTGCCACTTCTCCTGCACACAAGGCACCCTACTTATGTATCAAGCTAATTGTTGAAGCTATAATACATACCCATTTAATTTGCATACAAATATAAAGTTTACATAAATTAACCCTCTTCTGTTTTAACATATGACAAATGAGCACTACAGTGAAATAGACACAGTAAAACTACCCTAATAGTAGGAGAGCTGAAGGGAAGGGAGATGCCTATTAAACCATTTCTAATTGTTACCCTACCTGAACAAAAGAGACCTCCTTCACATCATTGTAAGTAATTTCACAATGAGGAACCCCCCCCCCATCTTTGCTTCTCATTCTCTTGAAAAAAAAATCAATTCATTTAATTTCTCTTTTTCCCAGATACACAACTTATATAGCTGATACACCTGTAAACATAAAACCCCATCTCTAATTAATCTGTCTATAGTACCGTACCTGGTTTTAAAATATTTGCAGAAACATAGATGGAATTACAATAAAGGGCCATATTGAACAAGCAGTATTAAACAACGGTGAAATCTAACAGACAAATTTTAATCAGGTTATATTTTCCTGTAGTAGGTTTTGGAAAATGCAGCATCAGCAACCAGTATAACAACATGCACTTTTAGCCTGTGGCTTTTCTTTCTTGCTGTTTCTGTATTTTTAAAATATATGAATTTTATCTTTTCTTCTTTTTCTTTGTGTGGGGGGGGATTAATTGCTGGGTGAGGGTGTAGGGTAAACAAGGAAGCATTCCAGCTAATGGAATATTAATATATAATTGAAATATACATAGTGAACTTACTGAACTAGTTTATCAGACCTAAGAGTGTCAGAAGAGGACAAGCTGTATTCAGTTTCTTGTTCAGCTAAACACTTGTCACTTTGTTCAGAGTTACAACCTTTGCAGTACTTGTAAAAGTTTATTTGCTTGAAGTGCACTGCATTTCACACCTATCACAGCCACCTTCCTCTGTACATTAAAAACTAATTTGCACTGGTTGTGCAGATCTGTAATGAGAAAACATCAGTGGCTTCTTTGACAATCTTGCTATTCACTGATTTACTTCTAATGAAGACACATTCCAACCAGCAAGATCTCTGTGTGTTAAAGGTCAAAACATGTTTCTCTCTCTCTTTTTTTAATGCTTTGCAAAATCAAGGCAAATGGGAGAAGACCAGCAAACCTTTTCAAACTGGCGTGGCAATTAGTGTAATTGTGGGAAAACACACACACACACCACATCACCTTCACTAAAAAGTGTGAGAAATTAAACTGCCACTACTGGTACAGGTTAGATGAAGAAAAAAAAAATCAAAATTTAATGTATTCTCCCTTGTGTCATCTTGTTTTGTCAAGACATCAAATAGAATTGGAAAGTACAAAATAACAAGCCCTTGAGAAATCACAGAAGCCGACCTTTTTGATGTTGTTGGTTTACCTTGTTCTCAGTTATTTGAACAATGATGTTTCAGATTTAAGGGCAAGATAGAGAGCTTAAAACTTAGAACAGGCTATCAGCTATTGTTGTTTGCCTTTATTTCTCCCCCCACCCCCATTCAGGGAAGGTAAGAAGGGATCTTACCTAATCAATTAAAGGAACCCTACCTTTAAACACTGCACAGAATAATGAACCACTGTGGATGCTCACTCAATGTGCATTTTTGACCCACCCCACCCCCACCCCCACCTCTTATCTGTAAAGATCCACTTTCCAAGAGTGGAAACCACATTGGAAAGGTTAACAAAAACAAAGTTCTTCATATAACTTCTTGACTCCAAATGTCTGCAGTCATATAAGACAGCTTTACAGATGAGTAAATGACTTAAAAACCCTCTGCCCATCCCTGACTGGAGACAAATAGATCCAAGTGGGCAGCCGTGTTGGTCTGAAGCAATAGAACAAAGCAGTAGACAAATAAACAGCCCAAAATAAGAAAACACACCTTATCAAAATAAAATGCATTTTAAATAAATCCCGAATCTCACAGCAAAGCTCATTTCCAGCAACACAGCCCTGCTTTCAACAAAAACAAACAAACTGCTCAAAGCCAGCCAAGCTTTTCACCAAACAATATCAAGTTGAGCCTGCCGTGTCAGAACTTTCCCACAATCTAGCTATGCAGGTGTGGACTGGGGAGGGGGTGGGAGAGAGAGAGTCCTACTCTGTCTATTTCTACAGAGTTGGTGTGGACAGTGTAGGGAAATGATCAATATGATTATCTATAAATTAATCAACAGTTTTATGAAGAAATGGTAAGGCGTCTAGGTAAGGCTTAAATCAGCTGCTAGATAGTTTTCAGACTAAACTAACATCTTTTTTGGGGGGGTGGGGGGTTTGCTTCTCTTGAAACTTTTAAATGTGGTAAAGGCTTTTCTGCTATTGAAAGAAAATTAAGTACCCATGTTTTGCAAAGCAACAGAGTCAGAGTCAGTTACATTATTAAAAGCAAACAACAACATAAACCCTCTACCTATTCATATCTGTAACATATTTTTCAAAAGGAAGTAAAACTGCAGAATAAACATGGAATTCCTGCTTCTATCAAGTAACAAGTCTCCTGAATAAGAAGCAAAAGTGTAGCATAAAGAAACATGGAATTCTTGCCTCTATCAAGTAACAAGTTTATTTAATCTTTTAAGGTTTAAAACACCTTTGAACATTTTGCCTGGCGTTTATAACCAATAGCCTGCTTTACACTCAGCGCTGTTTCTGATTTGTGAATACATCTTAGGAAACACAGCACATCTGTACTATGCACATCCATCTGTAACAGTAACTGGCCACTTTTCAGCAATGATCTGTTAAAACTGAGTAATAGCAGGCTATCAACATAAATAAGAGGATGTAATAATTTGTACAATTTCAGTGGGGGACAAAAGAAGGAGCATATTCAGAGGCCACTTGCAACCATGTTACCATATCCTAGAACAGGTGGTCTAAAATTTGCCTCTTAAGGGTGCCCAATTTTGAAAAAACTGTATGCGCACCATCAATGCAGGTCACATCCTGCTATTAGATACACAACTGTGTGAAAAAATCTAGAAAGCTACAATCCCATGTCAGTTTCATTGCATCACTCAGATGCCATCCAAATTGGACATGGCAGGTCCTAACTCCTGTTTGTACTACATGAGCACATGGGGGGAGGGTAGCTGAGTAAGGGAGAGGGAAGAATAAGGGTTTAGACAGTAAAGTGTACTCAAAATTATCTAAACAAACAGAGAACAAAACATAGCCCCCATCCCCTCCAAAACCACACACACACATCCCCCCCATCCTCCCTATCATAAGCTTTCCAATGATTTATTGTATACCAACTCAGCAAGGTTACGCAACACTGCATGCCTTTTTAGATGCATTATTTGAGTCAGTTGAGATTTAATTAAGATCACAGCCACCAAAATCCCTGTCAAATGTGGTGGGGGGGAATCACAGAAGACAATACAATACACTATATATCCTCATGCAGATAGTCTCCTCTGTAGGACTCTGGAATAACACAAGTTAATCCTAGTTTCTATGACGGCAGACAAAAGCTGACTAATTTTGTTTTATTTTTTGACACTTGTGTGGTTTTCTTCTTTCTGCTACAAGATCATTCCTTAAATAAGGAGGGGGGCAGATAGGGAAGGGTGAGGAAGAAGCTATGGCGGGGCGAAAGAACGATGGGGTATTGGGAAATTGCAGAAACATGTCTCAATACAGCAGCAGATAGATCTTGACATTCTTGCAGTTCTGATGTGATGTCATAATGTTTTCCAATAAGTAACCCTTGCTGGTACAGACAGCATTTTATGGTACCTGTCCACTTAATACACAGTGTGGGCAACAAATATTTGGAAGGGGGGGGGAAGATGTGTAAAAGATTGCAGCTGTAAACAGCCATTACTGCATCCAGTTTCCTGACTAAAACTTCATAATGCTGGTAGTTTAGCAGAGACATACCTTATTTTTACAAACTGAAAAAATACACCAAGTTCCTCAGCTACAAACCTCTGCTGTGCCTTTTCTTTCCCCCCAAAGGGATGTGTTCTAATGCCTAATAAGGTTTATCTGAGTAAAGATTCCAGGCTTGAATTTTTTTTTAAAGTGTCGTTTTTATAAAAAGAGGTTCACAGGCAGTTTACCTCTCACACAAGTATATTTCTGTTTCCATTATCTTAATATCTTGTTGCTTATCTCTTGGTTTAGAAGTGACAGGTGCAAGCAGACTTTTGTTTGACAGGCCTCTACACAAATAACTGTCTTGCCTGAAAGGGCTAATGCACTACTAATGAACAATAAATCAGCTTTGATTATAAAGTGTCAGCTCAATCAGTTTTCAGTTCAGCTCTATCATGTCCTAGGCCAAATCAGCTGTATAGGATTCATTTCCAGATTTACATGTTTTATCAATGCAGTTTTGGAGAGAGAAAGAGAAAGGGTCGTTCCTCAAAGCTGCTTAAAAACACATCACCTATCCGATGTTTGAAAGGAGCCTGCTGAGGCAGAAGAGAAACATTACTCCCAGAACTAATCTTCCACATTGCTACAAGGAGAAAAATACAGTATCATTACATACTGCATACTGGTGTCTTAGTCATCTGCATACACGTGTATCTATTGACAATCTCTCTCTGTCACACACACAGACTTGTTCTTCAACCAGAAGCTAAAGTGGTCAAGACAACCAGATGCTTTTCTAGTTGGACAGCATATAACATTCTGACCAGTCATGCCGAATGAACAGAATGTTGCCACATAAGCTTAAAGGCAATCATGTGTATCATTTACCAACACACAAACTTTAGACAGGTCAATTTAAACCCACAGGATGCATCTGCCACTTTTGTTTTCTGTGTAGCCTCTGCATAGCAACTATAAACCAACAGTCCTTTTTCTTTAGAAGCAGATCTTATTCATTCAGAACAAAACAGCCTCCTTGCTTATTAAGTTCTTGTCCTTAAAAGGGCTTCGTTTTCAATCTAGACTTTCCAAAATTCTTATGCGATTTATCCAGCTTCTGCTTTCAGCTACACCAGGCTGGAAAGAGTTAATCCCAAAGAGGAAGCCTGTGTGTGCACTTTGCTCTAAACTAACCACCCACTTCCTAACAGTTCCCTCCCTCCCCACCACCACCACCCCTTAGAAAAATAATCTCATCTTGCACAAATGTACAGTAACTAAGCTAAGCATCAGAATTATAGTAAGGTTGGATCCAGTTACACTTATTTCTCCAAAGCATGTTAAGAGGTTAATACCAGTCACTGTCGAAAACAAACCTTCGACACTTAATTTCACGTGGCAAACTGACCAGCAAATTACAGCAAATGCTTAACTGTACCTGACATAGGGTGTTACACATTTCTAGGGATTTCTTTTCTCACACATGCACATAACCTTTCATTTTATTTTGCAAACAACATTTAATGCAGCTAAACCATAAATGTAGCAAGCGTTGGACAAATACAACAATCTCACTATGTACTTTCTGACTGCACATTTTGTAAAAGAGACTTGTTTACTCCAGCCTAAGTTTTGCACTTGTTAAAACAAAAGGCAGTAAAATTGACTGATGCATGCACTGCTTTTAAAATGTTTTAAAATCTTCCACAAACTTCTCAAAAAACCCCACAAGAAACAGGCCTGGATATTTCACCTGTCCCCATCCTCCCCTCATTTTTATCTGCTTCTAAACCCTTTTAAAAATAAAAAAACCTCCTGCTCAAGAAGTTGGCAAACAGCAATGTTTAATTTTTTTTTTTTAAAGAAGCATCAAGTTTGGGAGGGGAGAGAAAGCAAAGACAACAAAGCTGAAGAACAACAACGGTATTCTGGCACACAGAAAATTAAAAAGCATTAGGCTGTACAGAAGGAAGATTTTTTTTTTTTAAAAAAAAAAAAGAGAGAGAGAAATCACAGAATCAATCATATTGACAAACCTGACAAACTCCATTTAGCTGCCACCACAAACAGAGTGCAGGGCCATGAAGCGCTATTAAGCCTTGTTGTACAGTCTTTAGCTTCCTCAGGTTACAGACAGATTGCACGCACAAGGGGTGCTCCCGGGCTGACAAGATGCAAAACTACCCAATCAGCCACGCCCTTCTCCACCAATCACAACCAGCCTCTAAACATAATCAGTTCAAACACCCCTACACAATGGGCCTTCTCTCTCTCTCCCTCTCTCTTTTCTGACGGCAGGTGAAATAATGCTTTTGTGAAATAAGGCTTTTGTCTCTAAAGCAACTACAGTTAATTGCTGTTAACCCTGTGACCCGACCGTGTTTGTATCTGCACTCTTAGAAAGCATGGCAAAAAGAGCACACACTTACTCTTAATCAAAGTACTTCCCCCCCTCAACTATTTTCTTTCTTTCTCCCTTTTCTTGTGCTTCAAAGCAACCCCCCACAACAACAACTACACCCCACTACATTCAATATCAGAGACATTTCAGAAAATCTTAACCTTTAAAGATCAATCTGTTCTTCAGAGGCTACATGACACTAGAGAGCAGCAGCTAACACAACAGCTTCACAACAATCAGCTTAAATTGGATAGGCCCAAAGAGATAATTACGTGGGGGGTGGGGATGTTGTTGTTCTCAGAAAACAGCTTTTGGTGTAGGGGGATTTTTTTTTTTTTTACAAAATAGTATGCAAAATTGCTGTTTTTAAAAGCTAATCTTGAAGGGCAACCCCCCCCCCCTCATACTCTTGCATGCTTTATATTATGCATAGGAACTATATTTTATACACATATACACTCATATATATCACTTTCCCCTTCATATACACAAACACTCCACTTCAGCAGGAGTTTGTTCAAATATTCAGGGAACTCCTCCCCCCCACTACTAACAAAGTAAAAGGAAATGAATCACATACAGGCAAATGATAAGATGTTAAAAATGTATCACAAGGCAGAAATGAATCCATTATGCCCTTCAGATCAATGTTTCCCAAATAAGGAGTTTTATCAGTCTGTTGTTAGAGCTGCCAAACAAATACTTCTAAACTTGGTAAGAGTCAAATGCTTGGTCTGTGCTGTGCTGGGTTGTTCACAATGCTACATTTCATGGTTTCTGTGTGAGGCTGAATAATCACTCAAGGTGTCAAATGTCCAAGGGGGGGACTCTTTTGCATTACCTACTGAACCAAGTGGGGCCTGGGGTGTCCCTCCTGCTTTTTTTTACCCACAGAGGCTGTAACACAAACCTATTTCCACTTGACTTTATTCAATTGGTTTGGTTCATGTTATCAATATTTAGAAAGAGGGGTCAGTTTTGCTTTGGCCTGTAGATGAAACTTGGGCAGTTTGGGGTTGTTTCCTTGTTTCACATACAAACTGAAATTTGCCAAACTGCCTTGTTAACCACAAACACAAGTCAAAGAATTCAGTTCACTCACAACTTGTGATTGGATGCTAAGAGGGATGTGATATAGATTATCCCCCCCCCCCGCAGCAGTCTTGTTGTGCTAGATAACAAAATACTGAATGCTCTGCCCATGTCACCAAAAAGTTGCCCGCTTTATGAATATTTATTAAGGAACTGCAAGCATCTTGTGACTCCTTTATCTGCCACAAGGAACCTTCATAATACTGGATCTTAAATCAGTACGTACACACACACACAAACATATACATACACAGAGGCCAGAGAATATATCTGTGTATCAAGGGTATGGAACATGATTGCATCTTTGTAAAATGCACAGGCCATTTAAAAATAATAACACAGAAGGGTAATGATGGGGCTTAATGAAAAATAATAATACTTGGCTATTTTATATCTCTAGAGGATTCAGGTGTTTGATTGTCTAAAATAGTTGGGAGGGAGGGTGGCTGTTTGGCTGAGGGTTTTCATAATTTTTTTTAAAAAAACTTCCAGATCTCTGTTTTGCTTCTCTGCAAAGCTATGCCTCTTATATTTATGGTCACATAACAGCTTACATAAACTTATTGTTTATATAGTATTCTCCCCGACAAGAGGATTTATAACTCTTATTTTCATTTTCACTAAAACCTGAGATGGCTGGTTTTACAGGTAGGAACCAGAGTCTGCCTTTCAGAGAGCTAAATTCTGGTACACCCTGGCTCCAGAACACTTGGATTCCTCCCCCCGCACACACACACACACTCAGCAGTGAAGCCCACTGGACATCTTTGGATCACGGTCACTTGCTCTCAACAACTTGAATGATAGATGTAAAATTCCCTGCTTAGTTGTGTTTAAGTAAATTTCCCTGTTTTGAGTTTACAGGATCCCCACACACACGCACTCTGGAGCTTCATACTAACATTACTGAAAGCAAATATGGGCAAGCCAGGCATAAACATTCCCATTTAAGTCAAC
This sequence comes from Heteronotia binoei, assembly GCF_032191835.1. NCBI lineage: Eukaryota > Metazoa > Chordata > Lepidosauria > Squamata > Gekkonidae > Heteronotia > Heteronotia binoei. Next base: position 59,063,604 of record NC_083227.1, read on the forward strand.
CTATTTTCCTATAGGTTAAAATAGGAAAACAGACATTGAATCAAATAATTGGATATGGAAAGAAGTTGAATATAAGTACATTTGATTTAGAAATTGGTGTCCTTGAAACAGATAAGGATGGAATATGATGTATGTAATTGAGTTTAATTCCTAGGCTTCATTGTATATTGTATGTTGCATATGTTTTATTTTTTGTTTGGTGTATATTTTTGTGTTATTTACAATAACATATTTTTTAAAAAATTAAAAAAGAAAAAAAGTCAGTATTAACCCCGAGTTCTTGACCAGGTCAATTTTACTACAGTGCAGACCTCTACATTTCTCTCTTCTAGGGATTTGAAGGAATCTCTTTCTGTCAACTGCACTTGTTGATAGCACACCATTAGCTTGGCCAGTCAGTTCCTAACTTCCTTCTAAATCTTGATGAACCTAGCAACTAGCTCTTATACTCTGTCACTTGACTAAGGTGCCTATGTTTCCTCTCTACCTCAACACCTTAGTTTGTCCTAATAATTGCCCACAATTAATTCCCTATTCAGAGCACTAGAATGCTGCAACTGAACACTGGTATTTGCAAGCTGAGTGAGTCACCCAAATACCAGTTTCCCTGCGTCACTGGCATGTACACCAGAAGTGATATCACTGTGTTGCCAGCAACACAGACTTACGCCTAGTTTTCCTGCTGATAAGTCCTCCCCACCCCATGCTGATTGCTACATTCTAGAGAACTGCCACATTAGGGGTGCCAGCCCCACAGTCTGGATGGGGGTACCCCCACTTTTGTGGGCTCCTCCTCACCACCAGCAGCTAGCTGGCTGGAGAGAGAAACCCTGCCCCCAAATGCCCTGAAACATGGTGTGACATCATCCAGAATTGATGTCATCAGGGCTTTTTTTGAGAATGCACAGGAACCCAGTTCTGGTTGACTTCGTGTCAGAGGTGTGGCCTGATATGCAAACGAGTTCTTGCTGTTTTTTTTCTACAAAAAGGCCCTGTGTGAAACAATAGTGATGACCGGGGTGGTGGTGGTGGCCTAATATACAAATGAGTTCCTGCTGGACTTTTCCGCCCTGAGCCTGCCTCGGCGGGGAGGGCGGGGTATAAATAAATATTATTATTATTATTATTATTATTATTATTATTATTATTATTATTATTATTATTATCATCATCATCATCATCATCATCATCATCATCCTACCAAAAAAACCCTGGATGTCATCATGCCACCAATGTTGTGTGGCAACGCTCTAGGTTTTTGGGAAAACTCTATGGTAAATTTGGGCTCAAAACCATGGGGTTTTGGCCAAATTCTATAGTGTTGCCATACAACATCAATGGTGTGATGGTGGGTGCCACACCAGAAGATCCCAGGGAGGAACTGGGAGCTCCCTGCCAGATTGAAGGTATGACCTGGCAATCCTATGCCTCATTCTTATTTTTGTTGTAAAGTGTATTTCCTTTTTCTTTCTTTTTCCCCCATTTATGTAAGAGGCACAGTTATACGGGATGCAGAGACTTACTGCATCTCCCAATAGGAGCCCATAGAGGCACTTTGTTCCTTGCTTAGTATCCTGACAGTATGACATGTTAAGACTGCATGATCCTGAACAAGGGGTTTTTCTGTAGCAAGTCTTGGAATCAGCCGCCCCTTAAGATTTTTATTACTGTACAGAAGCAAGTACAAAACTAAACTTTAAAAATGGGATTTTGATTCATTGTTTTAATGATGGGTGAGTTCTATTTTTTAAGTTGTAAAATTTAATATATTTGCTGGTTTACTGTTTGCCTTATGAAAATAACCCTGCGCAATGTGGAAAAGTATGTTAATAAACATGTTATAAATAATAGTTAAATTGCCTGTATAATCTATTGCTTTGTAAGTACTATGTATCTGCTTATCTCAACAGAATATAAAATGACTTTCTCCTCCCATACTGTCCAGCCTGCCATTCAAGATCATTCTCCAAAGTCCAGCTTTTTGTGTTCCTGCCTTCAAAGGGAGGCAAGTGGGAAGTAAGCCCAGGACATTTTCAGTGGCGGCACCTTGCCTTTTGTATGCACCCCCCCCCCCTTAAGATTCCTTTAGCCTACAAAAAACACTATTATTTTTTTTAAAAAATCCACTCTTAACAAATAGCTTAGTTTGATAAACAGTGTCTTAAAAATATTTTCTGGTTCACCTTGTTGGAAATCTATTCTGTGGCTATTTTTTAAAGAAGCTCAGTGGTTGTTTTATCCTTTTTTTAAAAGTCCCTGTCTTAGTTTTAGTGGATTTATTTTGTTTTTATATTGATAATTATGATTTTTAAAAATGATTTCATGGTACAGGTTTTATTTCTAAGTCATCTTGAGAAGGACTTTGTAGAAGTGATATAAAATTTCCTAAATTAATTTAAAAAAACAACAACAGATCAGTTAAGTATTAATAAGGTTAAACAGGCTCATATTTTCCTGCATACAAATTCCACTGTATGATTATGTCTCGACACAGGCGTGTCAAACATATTTGTTACGAAGGATGGATCTGACATAAATGGGACTTTGTGGGGCCAGGCCATGTGTATCATAAAATGTAATGCCAAGTAGTGGAGATATAAACTATATAAAGAATACAGAGAAACACAAAATATATTATTTTTTTACTTAAAATTCAAACATGCTTAAAACTCTTGTGATGTTTTGTTTAAAATGGAAAAGTGAGGGAACAGTGGGATATGGCAATGCAATTTTAAAAATAAAACATCAAGAAAAAGCACAAGGATCATAGCAGAAACTAAAAACATAAAATGCTCCGGGCTTAGAAAAACATGAAATAGCTGGGCATTGCAAGCTTCTCCCTCTACTCAGGTCTACTCAGATTGGCAATGGCTCTCCAGTGTAATACCCCCCTATGGTTGTGGAAAGTCCATTCCTCATTTTCTTTGCAGCTTTGCAAGCCCAGAAATTGCTTCCTGTTTCAGCCCGCAAAGACAAGGAAGAAAGAGCAGCCTTGGTGCTTCCAAGGGTGAGAACAGGAGGGAAGAGAAAAGAGCCTGTGGGCCTGACACGGGCCAGACATTTGACACCCCTGAACTAGAGTTTTCCAAAGAGCACATCCAGTGTTGACACAATCTACAACTTTCTCTTTACCCCTGTGACACAGATCCGATTTCACAGACATGGTAACATATTTTTATAATTATTTTTAGATATTACATCATCCTGAATATAGGAAATCCTTCTGTTTAAGATTAATACTATTTAAAATTTGAAACTCAAGGATTAAGTGATCAGGAGCAGCCTGAAAGGCATTCACTCTCTTAAAAAACTAGGATGAGTCACATTGTCTTCTTCCATGTCTTCACATAGAATTCACACAAAAAAAGAAAAAAAACAACTTGAATACCAAGTTATAGCTGACACACAACATAACACACAATCACAACATGTATGTATTACATAAACACATTTATAATTTTGATGACAGATGAGGAACACCTAATAGTAATTTGGCAAAGCAGTGAATCCTTCCACATCCAAATGGCCTTGGGGACATTCTAAATGTTTTAGTAATCCACAATTCAGGTAAACTGAAGCCTTATGTAAATAGAGGTAGACTGATATGCAACTACATAGGTCACCCAAATGTAATTTAGATGATTAGAAGACCAAAGAACCCAGGTTCACACAGTGGGGGTTTCTGTTGCATTCCAATGAATGTTCTGCATATTAGATGGTAACCAAAATCACGTATTAATATGGTGAGTTCATAAGTGAGAGAGCCAGTGCAGTGTAATGGCAATAGTTAGAATGTTGGATTATGAAATGGGAAATCCACCTGGCCACAAAGTCTCCTGGCTGACTTTGGCCTGGTCAACCTTTTTCGGAATGACCTACCCTACTGGTTGTTAAGAGGATAAAATTGGGTAAAATGAGATAATGTATTCCACCCTGAACTCCTTGGAGAAAGGGTGGAATAAAAATGTGCTAGGTATATAGATAAGCATATGGAACATCAATTTGCATCTGCTCAAACCCCTCTCAGGAGGCTTACATTACTGTAAATCCAAATTAAATCCACTCAACTTTTTTGCTTGATTATTTTTAATAATTCATGGGATGACTGATGGTCCTAGAACACCGGGGTAATCTAGTGATATTCCTATGATCAACTAGCAGCAGAGTCTACAGCATAACAAAGAAGAAGAGGAGAACGGATTTCTAGACATTCTAATTATTACCATTACACTGCACTGCCTTCTACTACCTGAAGAAGTCTCAGAGCAGCTTACAATCTCCTTTCCCTTCCCCTCTCCACAACAGTGAGGTAGGTGGAGCTGAGAGAGCTCTGGCAGAAACTGCTCTTGAGAGGAACAGTTCAGGAAGAACTTGTGACTGACTCAAGGTCACATCAGCAGGTGCATGTGGAAGAGTGGGGAATCAAACCTGGTTCTCCCAGATAAGAGGCCATGCACTTAACCACTACACCAAACTGGCTCAAACACAGTTGAAACAAAAGCAAATGGGGCAACACTGACTGACATGTCTGCAACATTACTGTCAATTTGGCCACCAATCACCAATTGTACACTAGTGATGTCACCACATTAGCCATGAAGGGACGGTACCAACTGATACAAGGTTATGGCTGAACAACTCCATGACATCATCAAAGCCAATACACAGACTGTCCATACATAATGAAACCCAGGCAGTAAATTACTAAAGCTCCTCTCCCTCCATTTCTCCACATGCACCTGCTGATGTGACCTTGTGTAAGTCACCGGTTCTCTCAAGAGCAGTTCTTGAAAGCAGTTCCACCTACCACACAGGGTATCTGTTGCAGGGAGGGGAAATGAGATTGTAAACCACTCTGAGATTGAAGGGTGGGGTATAAATCCAATTTCTTCTTCTTTCAAAAGCCACCATAGTACTACAGGCAGGGAGACTGTGTGGAGAACCCCATTGTGGAAACAGTGTCTCCATGGAGACGAATACTTTAAAAGTGTAGGGTCAGGGATAATGTGCATATTGCATGGCAGAGTAGTGCTGGTGAGTTTACAAACTGAAAGTAAACATTATTGTGAACTATATTGGAGATAAAGCTTAGAGAATCACCCTAAGAAAATGTGAGTGGCTTCACAAGGTACAGTTGTAATCTTCACAAGGTACAGTTGTAATCTCCAAGAAGCCAACCTCTTTTATTTTTTCCAGATCCCCCTATTACATGCAGTCATCCTCTTCTCCCTCCCTGACATCCTCATAAAGATTGTTGCTAGTATTCCTGGGTATTGTCCAATTACACCTTTGGGGTTCCACTTTCATGTGGCCCAACTGCTGTGCTCATCGCTGGTGCTAGGGTGCTGGCACTAGACTGCCGCCCCAAGCAAGTTGCCCAACAACCCCTGACTTCCCAACCGCCATGCACCCTTCCTTCCCTTCCTGAGTGCAGCGGTGGCAGGCCCCAGTTGGTGCTGACGTGCACCCGCCACTGCCCTGCTGCCCCCATTGGGAAGGGCTGGTGACTCCTCTCTTGTTCCTAGTCTGCCTCCCACCCTCAGTGGTGGCAGTGGTGAAAACAGGCTCCTCTGGCCACCGACACAGCATAGGCAGGCAGGAAGAGGCAGAGTGGCAGCGGGCAGGAGCCAAGAGCTTCCTTCCCACCTTGCTGCCTCCTGCCTTGCCACCAGCTGCTTTTATTTGCTGGTGGCTCAGCCTCCCTCACAGGCTGCTTGGGCTACCTGTGGGGGAGGGGAGGGGGCACCTGACGCTCCTAAGGGCCAGGTGGCATCCCTAGGCGGCCACCTACCTGCCCTACTCAGATGTGCTGGGCCTGGCTGTTCTTCACAACAGTGTAGGTGGGAGGGTGCATGTGTGTGGGGGGATCACAAGAACAAACAGATGTTACTCCCATTTTAAAGGTATTTCAGAGGGTAAAGTTACTGTCAAAATGGGTATTCATTCCTGCTGGTGGTGATTCCATTCACCTTCCTGCAATCTCTGCTCTCCCATGGAACAACTGAAGGACTAGTGGCTATCTACAGCTATCATGAGGACAACGCGCAAATGAAGAGTCACAGCTTTTATTGAACAGAAGCAGTTGTGAAATGAGTTCTACAAATATCACGAACGAATGGGGTTGCCAACATTCCTTTCTGCTCTTGCATTAAAAATCTGCATGATAGACAAAGGAACAACATAAACAGTTTTCCCACTCACTGCACCTCCATGGTGGAAACAGCTACTTCTAAAACACCACAGTTTGTTTATATATTCATAGAGAAGGCACTTGGGTTCTGGAAAGACAATTCTCAAAAAAGGCACAACTTGTCAGTGCAGTGGTCACACTGCTGAGACTGGTGTTGTAGATGTGGGGAACAGCCTTGCATCTGTGGCTGTTGAACAGATGCTTGGAGTCTCTGCGAGAGAAATAAGAGAAACATGGAGTTGGCGATAATGAGAAGCAGCTGCAACAGATAGCTGCAACAGTGGCTAGGTGCTTATTAGGGGCTGCTGAAGAGCTTAGCTTAGCTCCCCTTTTCCCCAGTGGCAGTCCCCCTGGTATCAATGTTGGAAACTTCAGCTATCGACAGCCAATATAGTTGTTCCAACATTTCAGGAGTAGAGGAAAGGGAGAGAAGCTCTGTGACCTGAGAATCTGACTCTTCTGGACACTGTTCTGGACTGTCCAGAATGGTCAGGTTCTCAGGTCACAGGCAGCATCTCTTTTCTTGGACTTGGATAAAGTATTATTTGCCTGATTCCTTCCTCCTTTGCTTACCTGCATGGGACACCTTGCTCTTGGCACCCAGTTGCAGATCTGTGTTGAGATGTGAGAGTTCATGTCTGGAGCTCTTTATTCATGATATCTGTAAGGGTTCTAAGAAGGCAAGTGTTATTTGGCTGCCCTTCTCCCTCCCCCCTCTTACAGGCTGATGTTTTTTGTTCAGGCAATTTCTGCCTTTGCACAAAGTCACTACTTGATCATTTTTGTGATTAAGTTCCTTTCTGGATGGGAAGCAATTTGCATAATCACTCCCCCATTATTCTTCCTCCTTCCTTCCTCCGCAAGCCGCCTCAGCCGCTACAACCTGAGCAGTGCTGCTGCAATACACTGATGATGTTTGCAGTCAGTGGGTACCATCTCCCGGGTGGGAGACTGTGTAAAAACTCAAAATTTTCTCTTGCAAGTTGGTATTAAGGACTATTTTGATCTATTCTTTACAACATAAGGGTTGACTAACCCAGGAAGGGTTAGCCTTGAGGTAGTCGTAAATCCAAACCACAGAGTCTGAACCTGTATCAAGACCCAGATGGGACTAAGAGTTAGAAAGCCCCTGACAGAGCCGCTGTATGGGCGACTTCATGTGTACCGGGTTCGGAGCAACCTACCCCGAGTTCTTGCTCACTTCCAACCTTTCTACCTTGGCCTGCCTTGCTGGACCAGCTTCCAGATTAGAGAGTGCATTTGCCCTGTGTTATGTATATGTTCCATGTGTTTCCTTTAGCTGCAATAACAGTTTATACTTGTATGCTTTAGTGCACTGTATTTATGTTTTTGCAATAATTCAACGAGTTATGTGCATATTTTCATCCAACAACCCTTGCAAACAATAGGGTTTATTTACATAACTCGGCCTTTTCCTGAAAAAAAGTCGACAACAGTCGAAGGACCCTAGACTCTGGTTAATCAATCCACTGCTTCTAATGAATATGCTAAGACTCCTCCCTTCCCATGATGTTTTGGACTTCCTAGTGGATGGGAACCTGAATATTACCACATCTATTACTAGTATTGGGCATACTGTCTATTTTTCACCAAGAGTGGGCAGAGTCCCCTGACTAGCAGGAGACTCCAGAAGGTCTAAAAAGGGACCATACTAGTTTACACTAGTTCTTTAGAAAAAGCATTAGAGTTTCACTGTCCCCCCTAAATAGGACTACCCCTAAAGGTATGCCATGCTCAGTTGCAGTGTTAGTTGAAATCCTATTCTACATTCTGGTTGTGCAGGCAGAAGAACGGGAGATGAAGGACAGTCATCAGGGCTTTCTTCTTACTCCAATATTTGTTTTTAATTGCTACCTCTTTAGCATACAAAAGTTAAGTCATTGTCGTGAGCAGGACAATGCACATCGGTTTATGAATAAAGACAGCTTCTTCCCTATCATGTCACCAGTTTTGTCCAGTTTCCCTCCCTTTAGAAGTATGTTTGGTTGGGATTGTGGGTTTGAGATTGGTGCAGGAGCTGAATAGGGCCCACCCGCCTCCCTAACACCTCAAGCAGTCAAAGTCAGATCAGCCAGCATTCCCAAGACAGGACTTTGGCCAGCAGGTAGCTGCAGCTTTGCCAACTTTCTCCTGGGGTCCAGAGCATTGGGTGTTGGCTTCTGATGTCATCCTCAGGCACCTGGACATAAAGATGATGCCAGGGAAGAATGGCCCTCAGAGGCCATTGAGCCAGCTAGCAAGCAGGGAGGTAGCCAGTAGAAGCCCAACCCTAATGGCCTGGGTGGGGTATGGGAGAAGATCAGCCATGCACAGTCTTAGGAGGAGTCAGTCAGGGAAGGTCTCCCAGGAACTGGCCAGAGAAAGTAAAGCAGAGGGCCATCAAGGATGCAGCAGAAGACAGGACAAAGTGGTGCTTCAACCACTGGCCCAGATAATGGCACAGGCCGGGGAGGGGTGTCAGAGTACAGGGGGTGGGGCTGATTGGTGGAGGCAGGGAGGAAGTATAAATGGTTGGTCCACAAACATGCCAGAGAGTAGAAAAGAGGACTGTGCCAAACTTTGGAGGAACACTACTTCAGTAAACAAAAGGAAGACTTGAGTGGTGCAACTCTGTGTCCCCTCCCTTTACTATTCCGAGGCTTTGGGGAGACCCTGGAAAAGTAAAGTCCATGGTAAATTCATGATGCAGAGGAACTAGGGACACTGCTAATTTTGTGTCAAGCATGTTTGACAGTCAAATTTACCTTGTTCCATTGTGACAGTATGACATGAGCCAGTCACCAGATCTGTTAGCTCTGGCATCAGATGACATGAATGCCTGCCAAACATGTTTGCATCCCGCCCCCCCTCCTCAAATGCAGATGTGCAAAAATGCTGCTGATCCAAGGAGATCAGAAGGAACTAACATAGCTAGGGCTACCTAGATGAATACCACATGGTAGGATTTTTTTTCAAAAAGGGGAGGGATGGTGGCTCAGTGGTAGAGCATTTGCTTGGTAAGCAGAAGGTCCCAGGTTCAATCCCTGGCATCTCCAAAAAGGGTCCAGGCAAGTAGGCTTTAAAATCCTCAGCTTGAGACCCTGGAGAGCCGCTGCCAGTCTGAGAAGACAATACTGACTTTGATGGACCAAGGGTCTGCTTCAGTATAAGGCAGCTTCATATGTATGTTCATATGTATATGTTTGTGACAGATTTAACTTTCTTCTTAAACATCTGCCTGCCAAATAGAGTCACATTATATCAAGGATAGGAGGGAAGCAAAGTTGCATTCATCTAAGAAGTTGCACATGCAAAAAGCCCGTTGCACTGTATTGTACTAAGAGGAAAGAACAGTTGAAGCAACTTGCTGAACAGTCATGAACAGGTCATCAGTCCACAGTGAGCATGATATGGGCTGAACCAGCACATCCTAACACAAATATCAAACCATTTACATTCCAGATGAGCGGTGTAAAAGAAACTACAATATAGGTATAAACCTTAGTGTTCCATGCACAGAGATGGAATAAAATTATATCACTTATTGCTTATAGCAGCATATATTGGCAATGTGATATTAGTAGATTGTTTTGTGCATTTTCATCTATCAAGGGGGGGGGGGTCAATTATGGAACTCGTTAAAGCAGGGGTGTCAAATTCATTTGTTATGAGGGCCTGATTTGACATAAATGAGACCTTGCCGGGCAGGGCCGTGTCAGGCCGGATTGTGCATGTTCCTATTTAAAATTAGGTAGCAGAGATATAAACTTTTTAAAAAACACAGACAAACATAACTAAACATTTTTTAAAAAAAAAAACCTCTTAAGATAAAACATGCTTAAAACATTAGCACTTGTTGGTCTCAAAGGTGCTTTCTTTGTATCTCTCCCAAAGGATCCAGGGAACTGGGCAAAAGGAAGCTCTGGCTCTTTCCTTCATTCCCCAGGGGACCAGGAGTGGGAGGAGCCTCAACCAATGGAGGGAAGAGAGGCTTGGCTCAGTAGCTCTACCATGCAACTGAAAGAGCCTCGCAAGGTAAGTTCTGTCTCCCACTCTCAGGAAGGAGCCTCAGCCAATAGAAAAATAGAGGTTTTGCTCTGTAGCTCCTGTGCAATTGAGCAAGCCTGGCAAAACAAGCTGTGATGCAGAAGGAAGCAAAAGAGAGGGAGAAGGAAGCAGACGACAGCCTGCTGTTCAGAGGGCTGATAGGAGCCCTCCGGGGCCACATATTTGACACCCCTGCTATAAAGAACAGTATCCTCTCTTCATCCAAAAGAGGAAGCAAATGGATAGCTGTAAAACAAGACTCCTTTTGCTACGTATCTGTTTGCCAGCTACCTATAGTTATAACTTACATGCCTGTATAACATTCATGGAGCAGTGGAGCAGTTAACTTCATATTAATTTTGTGTCCACATTATGATGTCATCATAAAAGTGTGATGAGGTTGTTGTTATTTATATTTTGTGTATCTTTGCCTTTAAAAAGGCAGCAATCCCCCCCGCCCCAGTAGCGCACATTTCTCTTCATTTAATGCAACATTTTTATAATGGCAGTGTTACTGGTTAATTTATATACTAACAGTAGGAAGTGTCAACATTCAGGTGAATGATGAAGATGATAGTGTAGGAGAGCTGGAAGAAGCTTCAGAAAAATTATTGTTTTCTCTAAACATACAATTATTAATAATGAATCAAAATAAACAGTATTTGATATACAGAATTGCACATCTTCGGGATATTTTTTACCCTACTTTTTGTATTTGACTGATCTTAGTTAATGACTTTCTTCTTGCCTAATAAATTGTAACTTTAGTTTCCATAAGGAAGGGAAAAAAATGTACATTTTATACCAAGCAAGTCTGATCCAACAATTTGCTATAGGGAGAAAATTGAACCATGCATGATTGAACTGAATGCAAACGAATGTGTAAAAATGTGGTAACATTTTTATCATGTATAAAAAAGAATAAGGCTATTGGTTAAGCTGAAATCACAATCACCACAGGCATATTAAATATTGTAGTGATCTAAGTAAAATAATGAAATTCTGCATTGCCACCAATTCCATTCCTTGGTTAGATTATCTCCCCTCACTTTTTTTCCTGTTGTGGTTATGTGGGTTTTCAGACTCTGGTGGGATGTACCTTGTTTACACTCATAGTCTCAAGTTCTGACATGCACATTATTGTTCTGTTTGTGCAGACAACAAAACTCTGAACCTTCATTATGTCCAATTCTTTCAGCAAGGAAGAAAAAGAATCAGAAACTGGACTCACACTTGCTAGTGGAACTAGGAGGGCAGGGGAAACAGAAGCTAAACTGTGCATCAGAATGTGCATTTCACTACAGAAGTTACACTACGTTACTCTCACTGGGATGAGAATTCCAACATGCATTCACATCCCCAGCTGGCCAATACACATAAACCAGTACATATGCACCAATTTTTACAACTGCTTTTCCATAGGGGAAAAAAGTCAAGAACCCCTTATTCACGTAAAGCATTTGTTATGAGGGCCAGATCTGACATAAATGAGACCTTGTTGGGCTGGGCTGTGTCTTTCATAAAATGTAATGTCAGGAAGCAGAGATATAAACTGTATAAAGAACACAGACAAACACAATTAAAGATTTTTAAAAAAAAAACACTTAAAACATGCTTAAAAGATTAGCACTCCTGCAATATTTTGTTTATTTAACAGTCTCTGATAACTGATGCCTTTTGCTCTAAATTATTGCATCAAAATCTAGAGACAATGTTCAGGTGTGGATCTGTAAAATGCAAACCTACTTTTGATTTTTTGACATCTCATGGTCAATGCTTTGAGCCTAAGACCCAGAGGAAAACATGAAATGTCTGGGCATTGCGAGCTTTTGTATATTTGTTGCTTCATGTGCTGGTCAGCCAATGGAGAAAATAGAGGCTTTGCTCTTTAGCTTAACTGAGCAAGCCTGACGAAACAAGCTGTGATGCAAGAGAAAGCAAGAGAGGGAGAAGGAGGCAGATGACAGTGAGTTGCTCATGGGCCTGATAGCTCTCCAGGAACCTGTTCCAGTCCACGGGCCATGCGTTTGACACACTTGACATAAAGAGTCAAGGAAACAAGAATATCCAAAGAGGCAAAGTAGGAAGCTCCTTGGATGTCCACCAAAGCTGGTCCTCCCATTTGCTAACTCTTCCTGGTGGTAACATTGCCCAAAGGCACAACATCTCAAAGTTTCTCACTTTAAGAGCTCTAGATCATTTCATAGCTTCCAGAAAGACCCTGCTATATCTAATAGTAATCTCAGTAATCCTTACATTATTATCCCCACGGAGCAGATGCATGTCTGAGACTGAGAGACATTGCCTTGCCTAAGGGTACCTGATGAGTTTGTCTCAGTCTTTGCTCACAGATCAGAGCACGAGCCACTGAGTTACACTAATTTCCCAGGCAACTGTAGAAAGAAATGTGCTGTTAAAAAATCAGAACACCACTGAAACGACGCCCAGAAACTTATACTCTGTTTTGTAGCTTAATCTACAAGCAAATCCACAAACAATTTTCTAGTAACTACCTGATCTACAAGCAGAGTGTTGGGGCATAATAACAGATAAAATCAAAACTGCCTGTCTGAGAAAGTCAATGTTGGCTTTGTCACCAGTTCTGGTCGCAGCCCACTGTTCACAAAATGCTGTTCCCGAGGGAACAGATAAATCAGAGGCCTGCAGCAGGAAGAGGTAAGGGGTGGGAAATTACCCTTCTTCCTTCTGTTAGCTGATTATTTAGTCAGTGTCCAACCCTCAGTCTCTACACACCCGTGCAAAAAAAGCAAATACTTCCAATGAAGCAGTTAAAAGGTCAAGAAATGCACAAGATATAAACCGATTCCCCACTAGCCTTACCCCTCTCTCACTCTCCTCTTCTCCGTGGGACTTCTGTCGGATTTTGCACAAGCTGCCCTGAAGCTGCAACTGCTCTTTCGTGTAGCAAGCAAGATCCTCTAAAAACTGGTTTCTGTTTGCCGCGTGAAAGAGGCGAAGTGAGTTGCAGCCCCAGGGCAGCGTGTGCAAAATCCAATGGAAGCCCCATGGAGAAGAGTGAGAGCGGGGTAAGGCTAGTAGGGAATCGGTCATAGTTTCACTTAAAAGTATAAACTGATGATAATACTGCTTACCTAGTTTTCACTGACTGCAGCTAATCATGAATGTCACTGTGTTTACTAAGTACACTTTCCAGTTGTGCAAAAATGTCATAAGCTATTGCTTGTGCATCCTATGGCCTTTTAACCCACTGTTCATAGTTTCTTCTCCCTCTATGTACACATATATTTTCAGATGTTCACTTCACACCTCTAACAAAGTACACTCCCAGCCCATGAAAGGGCTTCCTTGAGTGTTAAACCTTTAAGGTGTCACAAGACACCATTTTGTTTCTGCCACAACAGGCTAACATGACTACTCTATTAGAATAAATTATGCATGCATTGGTTGATGATAAATCATTCATTGATTTGTTTAGTCATAAATTTCAGTAGCAACCTTTTTAATGATAATGGTACCCATACTACATTATCTATGACCATCTTTAAAAGTAAAGTGTCTGACCTCTGTGCCAATCTTGAACACAGCAAAACCAGCCTAACAGACTTGGGAGACTCTGGAAGTATGCAAAAAAAATACATATTTGTAAAAAAAGACATCCTTCCCACTGTTCTGATAAGGACTGAATATGCTCTTGGGAGGCAGGGAATGTTGAGAGAAGTTTAGAGTCAGAAAATGGAGGGAGGGAAAGGGGGAAGGTAGCCTGCTTAAGCTCCTGAGAACTTCACAGAATCTACAAAAAGGACAAGTTGCAGCAATTGCAAAGCCTGGTACAATGGAAATGGACAGCTGAATTGTGAGTGATGTCTATTCTGAAGGACAAAAGTTGTGAAGAGTGCAAAGTATCTTTGATCTTGTCCACTGACTGCCTTTCCAATACATTTCCTCCAGGAGAAAACTTGAGTGTCTATGTGTAATGCACTCAATCTGCACACATGAGGCCTATTATGGGGGCTGTGATGGTCCTCAATCTAATCTCTAATAGTTCAAAAGACAAACAAAGTCAGTTCAAGTGGTGTGTTCAAAATTCTGCACTAGTTTCTGCTCTCTTCTTATGGCTGTTACTTCCCACATGTCTGCTTTGGCAGGAAATTGTGTTACCAGCAGTATAGAAGTGCGTTCTCAAAACCCTTTTTAATCATGTCTCCACAACCTTGTGGGCTAGAAACCTTCTTTTAAAAAAATGAAGATGGTTCTCTGATTGGTTCAGTAAAGCTCTTACTGGAAGACAAATTCAATCATGCATGCAGATATGGACATATTGTAAAGGAAGGTCCTTGCCCTTAAAAGGGGGAAAGCATTTTAACAAATACTGCCATCTACTGGTTATTTCACTCCAATTTACTAAGCTGCCTCATCTAACAAGTAAGCGGAAACAAAAAAAATGTTTTACGTAATTAACGCATAAGTGAAAGGTATAAATGGTGGAAGCATAAAGCAGAGATAGATAAAGAAATTATCCAGGGAAATATGAGGCCTTTTAATGTAAAAGCGTGCATTAGTCTATTATATGGCTCTCTTACACACAGCATGGAAGTGCCAAACTATATATATTAGCTTGTCTAGGAGAACAACCTGTATAACTGCTGGGCATCTTGCCGTCTTTTCTCACTCTCCTGGGAATGTATGTCGGCATATTTTCAATAAAACACCTTCTTAGCAGTAATGGGCCACTGTTCTCATTTCAGTGGTCCCCAAGGTTTCATGATACAGAATATTTAGCTGACTTGCAGTTCAAATTCACCTCTGGCAATCAAAAAATATGTTAAAAATATACAGCTGTATAAAAAAAAAATGCTTCCATACCTTTCAGTGTGTGGAAAGCGGAGCTCAATTAAGTTTCTTAAATGAAAGAAAAACAACAACTTGGCCCATTTCCTAGTCAGATATTTTGCGATACAGATTCATAAGGTTACATAAGGGCAAATGCTGACTTCTCCCTCGTAATGGAGTTACTTGTGGCACATATAAAAAGAGGAATTTTCGAAGCAGTGCCTTGAGATTTCAGCATTCCTGTAAAAGTTAATGGGTGTCACAATAGCTAAATCCCCATGTAGCATTTTCAAAATGTCTTTTTTGTATGGCAAGCAAAGGCAAGGAAGCCAAACTTCCTATTTTGCAGCCCAGAAAGAGGGAAATCCTGAATTTTCCCACTTCAAAATACTTAGAATAATACCTTTTCTCTTCTATAACATTTATCCAGGGCAACTGTTCTGAGTGCAGACGAGAAATTCCTTTTACATGCTTATTCAGTGTCTCACAAAAGTGCATACCCTGCCACAAATTTTGTTAGTCATTAAGGTGCTACTGGACTCTTGCTCTTTTCTACTGCAATGGATGGACTAACCCAGCTACTCATCTTGATCTCACCGCAGAACAGTTTTAGACAAAAGACAACTTATTTGGCTCTGAATAAGCCAGCTTTCTCAGACACCCTCAGCGTAGGAGTCTGCTGGTCACAAGGATCAGGGATCTTTCCTGCATTCTCCAACAGTCCTTCTGATCCTGAGAAACCTGATTCCTGAGGTTGTAAATCCTGTGTTGCCTTCATAGGTCTGTGCATTGGGGGTTGCACTGAGAAGGGAGGAGGGCAACTTTACTCCCTTTCTCATTCTCAGTACAGCCACCGAACCTGTTTGGCTGTTAGTTCACGTGCGTCCTAAGGATGGGGAAGAGAACACAGTGAGTGCAATCACAGTTTGGCTTGGCATAGCCACTCCTCCCCTCTGGATTAAATGGACACAATCAAATCTGGCTCCCATGCCCCACTCATCCTTACATCTTGTGCTAAAATGATTCCCACACGGATAGAACTTGACTAATCCAACGAATGGACATCTAGCCATCTTGCGTACACTATGATACAGTATTTTAGCACCATTTTATATATTTTAACTATTTTAAATAATTTATTTGTGACTGATATATTTAAAACTGTTTATCTTGTTTTATGTGAATCATGGGATCCCCATGTCTGTTAGCCGCCCTGAGCCCGCCTGGCGGGGAGGGCGGGATATAAAAATAAAATATTATTATTATTATTATTATTATTAAATAGCCACTGGCAAATTCTGGTGGCTACCCTGGAGAAGCGCTTCCATAGCGGGTTTCCAGGCATCTGAATGGCCGGGGACACCATGGGAACACATAAGTGGCATGATTGTTCCACTCTGTTTCCGGTGCATCTTTCCCCCACCACCACCACCACCCTCCAACTCAGCGCCCCCCACAGAATGCAGCCAGGAGTGTGTGTGCAGTTGTCTGATTCTACACACACACCGTGGAGACTTTCTGGGGGTGGGGACCAACCCAGCTGCAGGTCCGCGGTTGTGGTGTCCTAGTGGATGACCAACCACAGGCCCATGGCATTATGATGCTGGCTTACAGGGTACTGTCTAATGGACATAAACTGCCACAAACTCAAGCAGCTTATTTAAAACCAAGATCCTGCTGTAGCAACTTGCCCATCTGACCATACGCAGTGCCCTTCCAGTCAGTGCCTTCCCAGTCATGGAATCTAACCCACATGGAGAAATCTCCAAAGTTTCTCTTCTTGTGTGGTACATTCTTCCCTCAAGGCACAGAGGTACAGGATTCTGAAGACTTATGGTATGGCTTTTTTATTGTTCCTTGTTCCTAAAGGGGATTGACTGAAACTAGCCTGTGATATCAGGCATTCCCTACTTAATGATGATATATGAGGAAACACTGTCTGCTATCCTTTGGTATCATTCCTTTAGTAGACTTTAACCACTGACTTCATGCAATTACATTTTCTTATTTACTTCTTGGTTTTCATTTCAGTTTATTCAGCTTATCCAGATATCCCAAGCAAAAAAGCGAAGTAGAAAGCAAAACACTCTACCTCAGGATCTCTACAATGGTGTGTGTGGGTGGTGGTGGTGGTGGTGGTGGACAGTTTCTCAGAGCAGCAAGTGTTATAGAGGTTAATCTAAAATCCTATTGACCATAAAGCAATGTGGAGCTATAAACATAAAAATGATTGGATTCACTGAAAAAATGTCTGGTCACTTAATACACATGAGTAAAAAATACAGTGCAGATCCTTACCCATCTTCCTTACCCAGCAAAATTTCCCTTTTAATCATTTTACACCTTTAAAACATAATAGTTTGGTGGTGAGGGCAAAGTCCTAGGGTATAATTATAGATCTTGGCCTGTCACCTTAATAGCTATTTCCCTTCATTTACTGATTTCTTTTTACTGGTCAATTTACTATTTTACTATGCTATGCTTACCGGCCTATTTCACAGGATCACCATCATCTTCATGTAAAAGATGAACTGGTGTGCAGAGTGTGTGTGTGTATGAGCAGAGCGTGCTATTTGCTTGCTTTCAGTTCCTTGCTAGGAGCTCAAACAGCTGCATGCTTGATATATGCAAGAAATGGGGAGGGGGAAATCCCATCTATAAAAAGCAGCAAGCTCAAATATCGAGTGTTTCAGATCACAGGCTTGGGAAGTGAACTACCTTCCCAATGTCTACAAAAGTGCATGAAGATCAAGCATTCGATTCACAGGCACAAACCAGGGAAATGCTGAAGATAATACTTCTGGAATAAAACTGAGTTGAGGAGTCCTGTTCTCACTGCAGCTCAATAGGGGTGGGAGGAGAATAAATAATCCAGCTTTCTGGTTTCAGCAACACAAAAACTCATCACTTGCAGGGAACATAGTCATACCACTTGGGAACTAGGAAAGAGAAAGACCCACTGTAACAAATCTTGAAGAACCCTACATTATTTCAGTAGACTAACTCTAGTAGTATATAGAAAACCACTAGTTAAAAACAATGTTTAGTACCTAGAGTTACTAGTTTTTAGGGCTGAGAGCCAGTTTGGTGTAGTGGTTAAGTGTGAAGACTCTTATCTGGGAAAACCAGGTTTGACTCCCCACTCCTCCACTTACAGCTGCTGGAATGACCTTGGGTTGGCCACAGCTATCACAGGAGTTGTCCTTGAAAGGGCAGCTGCTGTGAGAGCACTCTCAGCCCTACCCACCTCACAGGATGTCTGCTGTGGGGGGAGAAGATATAGAAGATTGTAAGCTGCTCTGAGTCTCTGATTCAGAGAGAAGGGTGGGGTATAAATCTGCAGTCTTCTTCTTCTTTTAGTGACTCCTGACCATATGTGGAGACTTTGTCTCCAGGCTCTGAAGCTTTTTACCGAACAGTACAACAGATGTGTTATGTGCAGAGCAAATGACATATTATTAATGAATTCACATCTGGACCTGGAAACAACTCTAGGATGGCCAATTTTAATCATATGATCTTCAGACAAACTTGCTAATAAACATGTTAATAATACCTGGGTGCAACACTTGGAAAAAGAAGAATATATCAAATTTATAATTCTCAACATGGTTTAATTTGTGGATACCTAAATCTGGTATTGGGGCCATGAACAGACAACATAGAACTTTTTAAAAACCTCAGAAAAGCCCAAGGTTTGCAGAAAAATCTGAAATCTTAAAAAAACCATACCTCCTGAAATGATAGATGGGGTGCCTGTAACTTTAAGATAGGTGGCCGGACTGCGGCTTGCAAGCCACGTGCAGCTCTTGACCCCTCATTTACAGCTTCTAAGAGGCTTGCCACCCCCACTCCATGTCCCATCTTGGCCCTTTCTGAAAGCACAAGGTCAAGCCAGGGGGGCAGCAGACTCCAGGCATGGTGGCTGGCACGCTCATTGCCTGGCCACTCTCTCTCTCACCACTTGCCTGAGCTGCAGGAATGAGCCTTCTCCCCCCACCGCCACCCAGCAGCACGTCTTCCACTGAGCAGCTCCCTGCTCATCAGGCGCCTGCATGGCTGTCATGTACCTAAGGCAAGCCCCGTGCCATTCACCCAGGGAGAAGGGAACAGGAAGCGAGTCACTCCACCGGCTGCCTCACTCAGCCATAGCCACTTTAAGAAATGAAAGCCCTCACGGGCTATTGCTAGGCAACCGTAACAGTACTGCCAGCCATCAAGCCTTGGTTTCTGTCAGTAAAAGGTGGGAGGCAGGGCCTTCACAGTTATTTTGGCCTTTGAAGGAGGATTCCTTGGGGCCAGCCCTAACAGCAACAACTAGCGCGATACCAGACAGGCGGATCAAAAAAGCACATCCACACGCGCACATCCGCCTGCCATCCCCGCCCCACCCCTGTTCCAGGCTTGCTGGGAGCTGACTCGAAAAGGCACCACTTGCAAAGTGGTACCTTTTTGCTGGGGCACCTCTGAGGCACCTCCCTGGCCATCCAGAAAACCGAGAGGCACCCGAAAAGTGCCCAGGGAGCCTCCGACGAGACACAAGAGCGTTCCAGATGATCCCTGAACACCCACGGCCCGCCCTTTTCCTGAGTACTGTCAGGAAGCTCTGGGGCACTCTATTTCTGGCTGGTTCCCTTTGGGGCGGCTTCAAGCCACCCCAAATCGGCCATCTGGTATAAGCCCTAGAGACTTGATACCATGCTATTTGTATAATTGACCCAGGACTGGCTGCTTGCTACTTCACAAGTTCAACAGCTTCCACCCTAGTGTGTATAGTGGCTAAAATTTCCAACAAGAATCTAAGAGACCCAGGTGTGAACCCCCGATTTGCTGTGGCAACTCACTGGGTGATGTTGAGCCACTCAAACACTCTCAGCCTAACTTAACACAGGGTTCTTGTGAAGAATGAAGAGACAAATGATGAAAACTGCTTTGAGTACCCGCTATGGAAGATGGCAGAGTATTAATGAAGTAAATAAATAAAAATACAGCTGAACATCAGGGGGAGATAAAAAAAAACTGAGTGGGGGTGAGAAGGATGAAGGTAAAGGTGGGGTAATATGTAGGCTAACAAGAAGAAAGAGAAAATAGTGTGGAGAGGCAGATACAGAGGGGGGAGTAAGGTACCTCCAGCAAGTCCTTGCAAGTTCCTCTTCACATAACTGGACCAAGTCCAGTTGACACTGCATAACCTGGCCAGAGTTTTCCTGGGGAGAGGTTGTTGGCAGAGGGAAGGAGGGAAAGCTGAAGATGAGGGGGACAGATGAAGATAGGTTGGCCAGTGGTCTGGAAGGACAAAAAGAAGAAAGAAAAGAGAAGAGGCTATGAGGGCTTTCAAGGAAGGAAAAGAGGACATAGAAGGGGAGAGGGAAATGAGATGCCTCTGCAAGTCCTTATGGGTCTTCCACTTGTACAGACTAATTCCACACATGGAATACTCCCAGGGGCAGATTAAGGCTCATTGGTGCCCTAAGCACTGACCAATCTTGGTGCCCACCTATTTTCCACACAGTCCCAGTCCATTTTAGTTGTTGACCTGTCTGACCAGATATACAATGCAGGTTGCAGCAATACAAAAATTTATTCATATGATAACACAGTGTACTGTACAAACTAAGCCAAGCTTGGGCTACATAAAGTTCTACAAAAATGCAATACAACATCTATTTTAATATTTCACAAATTAAATGTATCAAGGTTCCAATATTCATGACCTGAAAGGCATTTTTCTACATTTCATTTTTGCAAAATCACTGATAACATCCTCAAAATGAATACTTCTCAGAATGTCTGCTTCAATTGTTAATATACACAGTGAGTTGAGTCTTTCTTGAAGCATAACTGATCTATTTGGGTTTTTTACACGTTTCAGTTGTGAGAAAGACCTCACCCAGTTGGTGACCATTAATGTTAAAAATATTCTTAAGGCAATTTCAACATTTGGAAAGGCACTCTCTAGTTTGTCTTCTGTAATTGTGTTGTAAAGTTCCATGTGAGTGAAAGATGTTTTCTTGGTTGTTTTAAACTTTTGAATAACATATGAATGGAACTGCTGAAGCTCTGTAGAAAAAGAGTTTATGTCATCTGGATAAGCATCACTGAGTGATGAGTACCTTTGAGTACCTTTCACTTTCTTTGAGTCTTTGAGTAATTCTGGGAATTAGCACCTTGTTGGGGGTGGCATTAGGAACATCTGTCAGACAAGAGAATCTGTCTGCTATTTCAGTGTATACCTTTCGTCTCCTCCTCATTTCCGTTTCTAACTTTTCAACAAATACATAAAAAGTGTAGATACGGAATTTGTCTCTGGCACTGAGAATGACCTCTGGTGCATTTCCATCGTTGGACATTATCTTTCTTATAAGCTTACACATTTTAGTTGCTTTGTATTCTACATCAGGGAGCATGTCCTTTGCAAGTGATTCAAATCTCTCAAACTCGTCTCTTGATGTGTGCAACTGGTCTGCAAATGATAAATACAAATCTGCACATGTTTACAAGATCACATTTTCACTTTGAAAAATTTGACTTGTTCTATGAAACTTTTCTAAAGTTTCATTCCAAAAATTCAGCATGAACACAAATTCCAGTTCTTGCATTTTGTTTGCAATATTCTTTGCCTCCCTTCTACTGTCGCCTTTTTGCAACTGGTCATCTGATAAATCTTCCAAAGCTTCCAGAATCTTGAAGAAAGAGTTGATAATTGCTGCAGTTGCCACAGCATGTGCTTCCCATCTGGTGTCTGAAAGTGATTTCAACACTTTTTCATTTCCAATGCAATCTTTGAGAATTCTCCATCGAGCAGTTGAGGCTGAAAAGAATGTGTAGAGCAGCTGTACAGTGGAAAAGAAATCTACTGCAACTTGACAGAAATCCACAGCATTTTGTCCAACTAAATTTAGTGAATGAGCTGCACAGAGTACATAAATGGCAAACTGATTTGCATCCAAAAGTTTTTGCTGCATGTCACTGTAACGTCCAGACATAACCCTAGGGTGTACTATGATCGATTTGCACTACTTTTATCATTATTATTTTTTTTACAAATCTTCATTTTTCTTTTCTTTTCACCCTTTTCCCAACTTTGTGGTGCCCTCTCTGGCCCTGGTGTCCCAAGCACGTGCTTAGTCTGCTTAATGGTTAATCCGCCCCTGAATACTCCCCAATGTAGACAGCAGGGTCATTTGGCAACTGACTCTTCACATTTCCTGACATTTGGGAAAACACACAGCTTTTTGCTAATCTGTCTTGTTACAAAGGGGAAAAAATATTGTGGGAATTTTAAAAGGGGCTAGTACAAGGTCCCACTTTATTTCACAGTGGCACATTTGGATACAGTACAAAAAGGAGCACCGCTTGGGCTGACAGGTTTCATGCTACATGGTGGCTCCTTTAATTGTCAGGTCAAGCCCTGATGCTGCTTCTACTTCTGTTGAATACAAACTGGCCAGGTTAACACTGACATCTGTTTAATATGACAAAGTAACTCAGACTCAGATTAGGAACCAATACTTAATCTAGATTGAACCACAGACAGAAGAAAGTGTCTAACATAAAAGTGTCTACTAAAAACAAACAAAAAACACACCAGAGTTCTTCAGTAGTCTTGGCTATGGCCTGTGTTTTTACTTTTCCTTTGAAAGGCAGCTTTCTCCAGCTGCAAAGTAACTTCCAGCTTGACCCTGCGCCTCTGTTTTCAGAATTCTCTGATAGAGAAAAGCAATGTGAATTGAATTAACAGTACAGCCTCCTGTAGTGCCCTAGGCTTTAGCTGGAGAGTGACCAGCACTGCTCAACTGTAGTGAGATCTGAGGTACTTACAGCCTGAGGTGATCGTATGGCTGGAGGCAGTTCTTGTTTTACACTGCCTCTGTGGGGAATGGCAGTTTTAGCTGTTGAAATATGGTTACAGAGCTATAAAAAGGAGAAATATGCTGTAATAAAGAGCAAAACTGACCTTTTTTTTCCCTTTTTGTGAAGCAACTCCTTACGTAACACCCAGCACTATCAACATAAACATGGCTGAGAAGCACTGAAGCCTTTCTCAGAACTGTTCTACATCTTGCTGGTGAGGCAAGCATTCCTCTCATTAGTGCACCAGATCTGACAATGCCTAATGTTTCCTGTTGATAGATACCAGCATGTATTGACACAAGCTTTATGTGTTTCTTTTTGAGGCTTGCGGTTTAGCAGTTTGTCAAAACAGGATACTATTTAAATATACAAAAGTTACTAACTGATACTCAAAATGATGAGATCAGGGTGTGCCGTTTTTTGCAGCTAAATTTGTAGATGGAAGAAACTAATAACGCTACTTGGGTCTCATTTTGAATCTTCTTAAAAGCTTCAGCAGCCCGCTATTTTTATTCCTCCAGCTTGGAAAGCGAGTGTCGAAGCAAAATGACTGTCGCTTTCTATGAAATTACCTAACATGTGTAATTCATTTGTCAGTAATACTGTCTGAATTCAGCTCCAATTAAACAAACGAAAACACCTGCTTTGCACATATATCTTTTGGTACCTCAAGGGAACAGATTCATCAGTGTGACAATATAGTACAATCTGGTCCGTTTGCCTGCACTAACAATACAAATTTATTGATTTACCAAAAAAAAAGAAAAGAAACAGTAATACACAGTATATAGAAACACCATTTAATCTTCTAATGTACTACTCCCTCTTTCTTTCTTTTTATAAAAAAGAGAGCGCATTTTACAAAAATAAAGAGGTTACAAAAATAAAGCTACTGACAACAGTCATGATGTCTTAAGCTGTATATCCTGTTATTTGATTGTGTATTCTGCTAGTTGTGTTTTACACAGTGCTTTAAAAATGATTGGGGGAAAATGTATGCTAAGAATTCTGGAAAAAGTGGTTGTGAAATAGAAATCTCAATAACCAATGGGAAAAGGAGCAAGAAAGGTACACTTTCCTTAATTTTGTGTATGATCCCCTCCCTCTCATTAGTAATAATTTCTATTGTACTTTGTATGTACAAAGGTTCTAGATTATTGCACTTCCTTTTTAAAAATAAAGATTAAAGAACAGGGAGCAAGAAAGTGTTTTGCCCTGGGTCAGAAACAGCATTTATGGTTAAACTGGAACCTAAGACACTCAAATAATGAGCCACAGTAGGTCTTGTGGTAGAGTTGGACTGCTGCTACCTATGAGACTTTAAAAAAAAAAAAAATCACGCGAAGGATGCTAATTCAGTTCTTATAACCTGAGTTTTGTGATCCCTGACCATGCAAATGTCAGAAGAGGAATGAGCAAGATTGGTACAAATGGCACAATCCTAATGAATCGTCACTATGATGCACTGTTTAGATTCTTCTTGTAATATTTTCCAAGCTGCTTCTGGTTTAGTGCTATGGTGCTAAGCCAGCTATGGTGTGAGAGCTGTTATCTATTGACAAGGCCTAATGAAAGTAGAGATTGGTATTTGTGTAAAGGAGAAGTGACATTTTCCTCTCTACGCTGAGTCATTTTGAGATGACTTAGTACAACAATATGAAAGTACAAGAGTGTATGCTTTTTAGTTCTTGACCATACAGGAATTTTCAGTATGAAGAACAGTGTTTCAGCAATATTGTGGCTATATTATAACAAAATGCTTTAGGAAGGGACTAGTTTCTTTTTAAATAAAGGGAACAAGACTGAACTATACCACTGTCTACAATAAGTATTATCTGTTCACCGTATATATTACCCTGCTCTCACTGCATTGTTTTAAATGTATGTAATGCCATTTTCCTTACTGTGTAACATGTCTAATACTTTATACTTTGTTTCAGATGTCTGTCTTTCTAGTCCTTTTGCATTCCTCATTAGATCTCTCATGTTATGTGATTAGATTCTTTTAACACCATGTGATTCACCTTGAGGATCAATGAGATTGGCAGACTATATAGTAAATAGATAATCTATTATAGCAACAGAGATTTATCAGACACTGGGTTGGAGATCCTGTTACAGAGGCTGGGGCCAGAGCACATGGTTTGCAGGGTATGAGAGTTCAAAGACAAGGATGAGTGCTCAGTGTCAGAGTTAGGAGACAAGAAACTTGTACCAAGGGGTTGTTCAAGAGACATAGTCAGGCAGTCCAGAAGTTACTCATGAGCGAGGGTCACCGAGCTGAGAGCTGAGAAACGAGAGATGATCAAGAGTCAATCCAGAGTCACATTAATGAGACAGGGTCTGATGCAGTGTTCACAGAATCAATGATAGATTGACTTGTGGTTTCCACACTCAACTTGTCACCAGCTCCCTCATTCATGCTGAGTGCACAATTGTGCTGCACTGGGCTAATGCTCGGGCCATCACCCTGGCTTATTAGCACCAGGTGTCTCCAAGTGGCCGGGTGCAGATGCACAATTGTGCTGTATAGGGCTAATGCTTGGGCCATCGCCCTGGCTTATTAGTGCCAGGTGTCTCCAGGCTTATTAGTGCCAGGTGGTGCATGCTCCATCTCCTCTTGAGAAGCTGTTACCATGCTCTCCTTAGTCTGTACTCTACCAGCTCCGGGGACAATGGGGGCAAGGTGATCTGTTGAACTTGGTCTGAATCTGAATCAGTGATGAGCTGTTGGGGTTGCAGTCCCCTGATGACAGTCCCTCAGATGTTTGTGTGACCATAGTGTCCAAAGCCCTGCTGTCAGTAGTTGGTTGTGCATTCTCATCTGTAATGAGTTCCAGTTGCCCAGTCTCCTTGGAAAATGCCAGTTCAGGCAAGTCTGCATTCAGTTCTGCTCTCTCCAGCTATTTTCCTATAGTGCCACAGGCATCCTATTCCAAGTGATTGTTAGCTTGCCCCCAATATTGCACAGTTTAATTAAGCCATTCTATCAACATGGATCCCAAGGTTTAGATAAATTTGTATTAGAAATAAAGATTCAGTTCTGTATGCCATTATTGAAATGAAATAATTCCACAGATCTTTCATTCTTCAGTTCTCTTATGTTATTTATGTACAGTTACATCTACTTGTCTTGAATATTACCTGTACAGTTACAACCAGTATTTTAGGAATGCTGTCAGAGTCTCTGCAGTTCAGCAAATTCACATTTTCTCACTAAATGGCCTGCAATCAAGAAGCCATCCACTGGCTCCCTGCAAAAACGTTTAAAACCGACTAGTCATGTCTTTCTTCTTTATATTTCAAGCATTCTTCAGCACTGTGCCTGGACATTTTCAAGAACACAGTGTGTTTTCTATGTAAAACATTAGGGAAAAGATCACATGGCATGCATATGTCAAAAGGGTTCCAAAATCCCCACCAAGAATGGAGGACGCTTTGCTCTGGGGCCTCTCCCCAGGTGCCAATCAGCTGGCTGGCAAGGGGATTTACTGACAGCAACTAAGGTCTAGGCCTCTGTTGCTGGCAATGTGGCAACATCACTTTTGGCACAATTGGAAGTGGCATCATTACTTTGCCAGCAATGTGCAAATGTTCTGGTGTTTGGGGGAAAAACAGCTTCTACCATAGAGTTTTCCCCCCAAACACCAGAGCATCCCCATGTTGCTGGCGATATGACATCACTGGAAGTTAGTGTACTGGAAATGATGTCACTGCGTTACTGGCAACATAGGCCTAGACCTCAGTTTGCTGCCAGTATGTCCTCCTCGTCCCCCTGCCAGTTCTCAAAGGGTACATGGGCAATGCTGTGTGTCAAAGAATTTGGATGTCAGATACAACCCTGTTTTCTTGAGGAGTATTCTAATTTAAGTGGGGGGAAAGTTGAGTAACCAGCCAGTTTCTAATATAAACATCTCATTAATAAGGGAGCACCTTAGAACTTGGACATAGTCTTAGTGTACTGAACAGCCTACAAGGTGAATATGAGCAAAATTTCCAACCAGGGTTTCCTGGACAAGCTCTTTCACAGGTGAAGTTTCTTCCATATCAGCATAACGGTGGTTAGAACAAAAGGTCTCATATCTCACTAAAACACACACACTATAAGAGAAATCTTGTCCAGTTTGAGAACCATACTAAGCTATTCCCCTGCCTAGGCACAGAAATTAATAAGAAATTAGGGCTTAAATTCCCAGAGCAGCCATGGAATTTCAGGATAGCCCCACGGCAAGCCAGTATTTCTCAGCTTCAGCTCCTTAGCAAATAACAGCTTATGTAACAAGCTTACAAATTAGATTTGTATTATAAATACTTCCTAGTAACAAGGGTTGTGCGTGCAATTCTGACATTTACACACAAGCATGTAAAGGCATTGATAGGGTGACAGTGCTGCTGACATCTCAGCAGGGTGCTCCTTCATGCTTTCAAGCTCTCCCTTTCATATTAAACACTTGCAACTTTTCAATAATCACAACTAACCTAATTAAGCATTTTACTTAAGATGTGCAACGTAGTAAGTATGAGGGAGGAAACTCAACCCCCATCAAAGCTCTCAAATGATATTTGTGAAATCTCCTTGTAATTCTTCAACTGCAGGATGGACACAACCAAGAAATGGGTTGAGAAGAAGTTCTGTACAAAAGGGCATTAATTCCCTGCATCCAGCTGCTCCTTCATCATGCTGTGCAGCTGTCATCTTCTCTGAACATCTTTAACGCATTTTGAAAGCACTACACAGATTTATTATTTTTTTAAAGAAAAAGTCTAGGTGCCCTGGGACACATCCTCTAAAAATCTCCATCTTGTTTGAGTGATACCCCAGAACTCTGTGTAACTCGTCTGAGCTTGTAAACACCAGCTCACCTAGTCTCAATGTGAAAAAGAATCAACTCCAGATGACCATCTGAAGAAGAATCACAGAAACTATTTTTCATTTAGGCATGGGCCACAAATGACGAACACAAGAATGTATATAGTATGAAGGGCTGGCAACTTTGCAAGCTGTTTCTGCTCAACTGGAGCAGTTTCCCTTCTTAACTAAACCAACATTGAAGAGTACCCAGATGAGAGGACCTGCCTTGATCTTTGCAGGATGCAGATATATATGTGTTATTTGTGAA
This sequence comes from Heteronotia binoei, assembly GCF_032191835.1. Lineage (NCBI taxonomy): Eukaryota > Metazoa > Chordata > Lepidosauria > Squamata > Gekkonidae > Heteronotia > Heteronotia binoei. Next base: position 59,091,627 of record NC_083227.1, read on the forward strand.
CCAGCCTTTGTATCACCTCTTATATACAGTTGCTCCAAGGTACAGCATATTGTTGGAACTCTCTGCCTGGGGTGGTGATGCTCTGTATTATTGGTGCTTAGGGGGCACATTGGGAGGGCTTCTAGTGTCCTGGCCCCACTGATGGACCTCCTGAGGGTGCCTGGGGTTTTTTGGCCACTGTGTGACACAGTGTTGGACTGGATGGGCCATTGGCCTGATCCAACATGGCTTCTCTTATGTTCTTAAGGTCATCTTGTGCCATGTTTTACAAAATACATTGTACCTTATTTTTTAATCAAGATGATCTAGGACTAGATGGAAATTACAAAGTGGAGTCTATAGGTGGAAAGGCAGTGGTAGTTTCACCTACTGCAAGTCAATGCCCATATCTGGAACAAATGTGTACCACTTTTATGACAGATTAGCCATCATGGCTTCCTCCAAAGAATGTAGTTTGATGGGGCTGCTGAGAATCTTTGATTAGAGCTTTCTTAACCATGGTGCCAGGTTCCCTGGGAAGAATGAACTATAGTTCAACAATTTTAAGTCTGTAGATAAGCTTGACATTGCACACACACAGAGAAAAGGGTGAAGCAAAGGAAGAAGAATTCCTCAGATGTGGCTGTAAGCAGCATGTGTATTGTTCTCTTCTGAGGGCTAGCTGTAACAAGTTTAAATAAACAGATCCATACCTGAGGACATAGGAACAGATGAAGAAGCTAGAGCAAAAGGGGGACATTTTTTTAAAAGCCACTTAAACAAGAGGCTTATTGTTTGCATCTCCAGACAAGTCAAATGATGATAAATATTGAGTACAGGAAGTTAATCTGTATCCGCACCATTTGAATAAACATAAAGTTAAAAGCAAAATCAATGCAGAACCTTGACTCTTGCCAAGCTTTCTTTTAGTTGCTGTTCCTTATTCACCATTTGCTTTATTTGGGTCATTTCTGTGCCATGTTGTCCAATGCAGTTCACTTCCCTGTCCTAATCCCCATAGCAGTAGAGCATAACAGAAGTACAGCATATCAGAATATGGAATGGCACAGTTGTGCAACAGCTGTTCATTTAAATTCTTACCTCCAAACCCAGCAAGTTGGTTTCCTGTCCATCCCCCAAAACTACCCCTTTTATCATTAAGAGCAGCCCACTAGAGAGACATTAGGGTAAAATTGTACTTAACCTACCAATCCAAATATAGCCCACTGTGGCTGGCAAGATGCTGTTCTGTACTCCTAGGGAAATGATTAAAAAAATAGGTTTCTTACCTGTAACTGATGATCTTCAAGTGGTCATCTGTGCATTCACACCCTTGGGATTCCAGGCGCCTGCGCTGGCTCTGACCGGTACTGAAAAGCTCCATAAATGGATTTTTGTGTCCCGACCACTGGACATGCTCACAGACTCAACCGCACATTCCCAGTAGGCGGGTCACCAAGATCTCGCCAGTTTCCTTCTGATCGTTGAAAGCAACTCCTAGAAATACCTGAAGAACTGCCAGCGGAGGGGAGGAAGGGCGGGTGGTGTGAATGCACAGATGACCACTCCAAGATCATCAGTTACAGGTAAGCAACGTGTTTATCATCTTCGTGGTCTCTGTGCATCACACCCTTGGGAGAATAGCAAGCTAAAGTTTACCTGGAGGAGGGAGCTGGCACTAGACAACTGCAGCCTGAAGCACAGCACTCCCAACACACATGCAGTCCATCACACATGCATCCAAGGCATAATGCTTCACAAAGGTATCCGGGGTCGCCCAAGAAGCTGCTCTGCAGATGTCTGTAAAGGGCACCCCCTTGAGGAAGGTTGTGGACATAGCCATCGCACATGTAGAATGGGCTCTAGGAAGTCCCAGCAAAGGGCGTTTGGCCTGCAAATATGCTAACTTTACAGTCTCCACAATCCATTTTGACAGTCTCTGGCAGGAGACCTACTTTCCCTTAGATGGGCCTGAATAGCAAACAAACAGGTTGGTTGACAAACAAAACTCCTTAGTCCTATGAAGGTAGAACGATAAAGCACGCTTAACGTCAAGCTTGTGCAGGGCCCTTTGATCCTGATCCTGCGGAGAAAGAAAAAAGGACGGTAAAAAAGTCTCAGAATAGAGGTGGAACGCAGACACCACCTTAGGCAAAAAACGGATGTCAGGAGCAATGGCAACCCCCTGATCATGAAAGCACAGGTACAGGGGGTCCGATCTCAAGGCTGATAGCTCACTGACTCTCTTAGCAGATGTGATCGCCACCAAGAATGCCGCCTGCCAGGAAAAGAGGTGAAGGAGACATGAGGCCATAGGCTCAAAGGGACGATGCATAAGTCCTCTGAAAACCAAGGGAAGATCCCAAGCAGGGACTAATTGATGGATGGGCAGATGTAGATGAATAAGACCCTTTAGGAAACGCTTAGCGTCTGGGTGTGAGAAAAAAGAATAGCCCTCAATTTGGGAGTGATGTGCTGATATCAATGCCAGGTACACCTTGATAGATGAATATGAAAGACCAGAGTCTAGTAAATGCAGTAAGAATGAAAATATTGTGGAAGACTAGTCTGATCCAGAGGGATCTGAGAAGAAAATACAAAACAAGCAAAATGCTTCCATTTTAGACTATAGGACCTCCAGGTAGATGGCTTTCTACTGTTTAACAAGACAAAGTCAATTCTTTCAGAAACAGGGGCTAAGCGATGAGCCAAGCTGTCAGTTTCAAGTGAGGAATGTCATGATGGTAAGTCTTGCCCCTGTTCGTCAAGAGGAGGCCTGACTCCTTTGGGAGAAACTGCGACCGTCTTTGAGATAGTTGAAGGAGAAGCGGAAACCACAACTGCCGGGGCCACCATGGGGCCATCAGAATGCAGCTGGGCTGTTCCCTTTTTATCTTGATCAGAATCCTGGTTAGCAAAGGGATGGGTGGAAACAGATAAAGGAAGCTGTGAGACCAATCGAGAAGAAGGCTGTCACCCTCTGACAGGGAATCCAGCCCCCCTCCAGAGTACAAAAACGATGACACTTGCGGTTGTAACGGATGGCAAAAACGTTCATCTCGGGGTTGCCCCAAATTGCGACTACAGGTCTGAGATAGACTGAGTTCAATTCCCACTTATGTAGCTGCGCTCCCCCTCTGCTCAGATAATCTGCCTGGACATTCAAGAGTCCCTGGAATATGCACGGCACAAAGAAAGATTCCCTGATCCAGACACCAGAGCCAAATGCTCATTGCAAGACAGCAAAGACTCCTTGACACTGTGCCGCCCTGTCGGTTTATATTGGCCATTGCCATTGTATTGTCCATCAGTATCAAGATGGATTTTCCTCTCAGTAGAGGGAGGAAGGACTGAAGAGCAAACCAAATTGCCATCATTTCCAAGTAGTTGATGCAATAAGTCCCAAGTGGCTCCCACAGTTAGGCCTCTGAGATGGGCCCCCCATTCCAGGAAAGAGGCATCCATCATCAATGTCTCTGCAGGCAGAGGTAGGGGAAACGGGGCACCTTCTAGAAGATTGGGAAGATCCCCCCACCAAAGGAGGGAATGCAGGACTAATGGTGGCAGTGTGAGCATGCATGCGGGAGAGTGACGTGACAGTTTGAACACCTTCAGAAACCATAACTGCAGAGGTCCTGTATGTAGCTTTGCCGGTGATATGACCGCTGTCGTAGCGGCCATAAGCCCTAGAACCCTCTGGATGGAATGGGCGGAGGCTCTTCCCGAGGTCCTGATACGGCGTGCCATTGTCGCTAATGTCTGAGCTCTTGGGACTGGCAGGAATGCCCTGCAGACAGTGGAGTCGATGAGGGCCCCAATGAAGGGAACGCTTTGGCTGGGTACCAGCTTGGACTTTGGGAGATTCACGCAGAGGCCTAGTGTCTCTAACGTCCTCAACATTATTTGAATGTGATGCAATAGCAGGGAGCTGGAGTTGGCCACCAACAACCAGTCATCTATATAGGGGAAAACAGTGACCTCCTTCTGGATCTTTTGCAGGGTGCAGCGATGCTCCTCTGGAAGATGCTGAAGGAGAGTAGAAACTTGGTCCCACAGAGCGAATTGATAACATCCCAAGCAGGCAAGGTAATTGGTAGTCTTGATCCCTAGTGACGCAGTGGTGTAAAACTTTCTTCCAAACGCGTCTATCTTCTTCCCCTCTTTGTCAGGAGGAAAGGATGCACAGTGCTTGCCCTTGGACGAAGATGCAACCACCAGGGAGTTAGACTTTGGATGGTTGAATAGAAATTCTGCTCCCTTCTCTTGAGACCTTGTAAATTTGGTCTAAGCGTTCCGAGGACGCTGTGAGGGAGGATGGTTTCTCCCAGGGCCCTTGGACTGTTTGCAACAGTACATTGGTGAGAGGAAGAGCAATGGCAATTGAGACATCACGTTGAACGATGTCGAAAACTAGGTCGACCTCGGGCTGGGGTTGCTGAATGGACAGACCCAGGGATGTTGCCAGCTGCTTAATTAAGTCCCCGTATGACTTGAGATCCTCAAAAGGAAAGATTGGAGCATCATCAGTCACTGGCGTCGATGATGCAGGTTCACATGGATGTTGATCGGAGTTGGCGCCGACCGAGCCAGCAGACTCCTTGGTGTCCGAAGACCTGGATTCAGATGGGTTAGGTTGCATGAGAATCGGTGTAGATGGGCGTTTTGATGTCAATGCCGATGTCGGTTTAGATGGTTTAGGGTCCTCAAGGCGTCGATCTGCAGAGTAGTAAGCTGAGCACAGATCCCATTCCGGCAGGTTCCGGGGGTAATGCCAGGAGTAAGGTGGATGATAGGGTGGGTAAGGGTAGCCCTGTCTGTGCTCACAGGGTGGAAGGGCACTATGTCACCACTGGTACCTGTCATCATCACATCGGGGATGATTCCGGTGAACGGACAAACGCAGCTTTCAGGGTTCTTTGCTTCCCTCTGCTGATCCTGATTAGCGTTGCGTTAGATCAATTTGCTTCAGATTGGCGTGGAGATGCGAGCCGATGGGGTAGGGGATCTGCGAGGTGCAGGATCCTTCCGGCGCAGAGAGGCCAGGATCTTGGGAGGTACAAGTCTCGGCGGCGATAGATCAGGTAGTGCCGTAGTAAGCATCAGCCGAACCCTTTCAACTCCAATGGAGTTGGGGAGGCGTGCTACCCCGTTGCAATTGACTTGTGCTTTTTTGATGATTTGTGCTCCTTCTCCCGCTTGCGTTTGGGCGAAGCGGTTGAAGATTTAAAGCCGTGCACTGTTTTAGTCTTCGGTGTAGATGTCAGGTCGGCTTTCTGCAACAGTGGTGTCTTGACTGGCATCGGAGTGGAGGTCAATGCCGATTGATCCAAAGACCCCGGTGCCAAGCTGTGTTCCATCGGCTGAGGAGCTAGAGCTGATTGGAGCAACGCCACCCGAAGATGTGCGGTCCGATTTTTCCATGTTCTGCTTACTGAATTTTAAGCAGTGACCACAGGAATCAGTGCGGTGCCCCTCTCCCAAACAAAGCAAGCAAAGTGAGTGACCATCGGTCGGGGTGAGCTTGCTGCCGCACTTGAGGCACCATTTAAAGAACCCCCACATAGACGGTAGACCCACTGACCGGAGGCCAAGAGCCACCCGACGGGAAAAATAAAGAAGAGGGGGGCCAAGCCCAGACTCATGGAGACACGACTTCTTTTTTTGTAGGGAGACAGAAAAACGATGATGGAGAAACACGAAAGGAACTGGAGCAACGAAATTACTCAGAAAACGCTTTAAAGAATTTTCCAGCAACCGGAGAACCGAAGGTAAGTCTTAACAGCATGGCGGTCAGAACAAAACTGGCGGGATCTTGGTGCCCCGCGTACTGGGCATACGTGGTTGAATCCGTGAGCATGCCCAGTGGTTGGGACACAAAAATCCTTTTATGGAGCTTTTCAGTACCGGTCAGAGCCAGCGCAGGTGCCTGGAATCCCAAGAGTGTGATGCATGGAGACCACGGAGAAGATCTAGAGCTTTTTGAAGTTCCATGGTTGTTGCGCTGTGCTCTCTTGGTGGGTCGCAACTTACACAAGGCTGCACTTGGACACAAGTGAGCATGGCAGTTCCCAATTTCATAAAAAGTTTTTAGCCCCAATTTGTAAATGGTTGAAGAAAATAGCATGGAACAGACATAGGAGAACCTGTGACATCTATGGAGCTCTATAATTTTATCTTCTAATTTTTTTCTTATTTGCTTTTATTTTACAAAATCTACACCCTACCTTCCTGCTCTCATAAAAGCTGCCAAGGCACCTATGAAAAACATATACAATAAAATCACTTCCTAAAAGCCATTAAAACCAAAAATTAAGAAGAGCCATGATGGATGAGATAAATTAGTTCAATATTAAACCAGTTAAAACCAGAGCATACAAAAATCATAAAAATATTAAATATTGGAGAGATAAGAGAGATCACTAAGGGAATGCCAAATAAATAAAAAAATGTTCACCCGGTGGTGGAAAATGGCAACAGAAGGTGACAGACAACTCTCACTGGAAAGAGAATTCAAGTTTTTGTTCCATGATCAAGGCAGCCATCTCCCAGATTGCCACCTGCATAATCTCAGAAGGTGGAGGAATCCAAAGCAGGACATTAGAAGATTACCACAGTGAGCAAGTAGCTTCATAAGGGAGAAGGTGGTCCTACAGGTATGGTGCTCTCAAGCCATATAGGTATTTAAAGTTTAACTCTAGCATCTTTTTTTTTTTTAACACTAGCATCCTGAATTGTGCCTGGGAGCATACTGAAAGCCAATGACTGCAGTGATATGATTCTAGAAACCCACTCCAGTCAACCTCCTGGCTGTTGTATTCTGCACCACCTGAAGTTTCTGAACAGTTTCCACGGGCAGCCCATACACAGCACGTCATAGTAATCTAATCTAGATGTAACAGTGGGCAGATTTTTCTGCCCAGAAAAGGCCAAAGCTAGTCAAAGGCACTCCTGGTCATAGCTGTCATACATTTAATGAGCAGAAGGCCTGGATTCAAGAGCACCCCAAACTACAGACCTATTCCTTTCAAGGGAAGTGAAAGAGTGGGTGACACCTTAAATCCTGGGTCAGATGTTCTGCTCACAAGTGGCACTTCCATTTTCTCAGGATTAAGTTTATTAGCCCATATCTACTACAAAACAATCTACAGGCACAGGTTCAGGGTTTCAACAGCCTCCCTGGTGTCAGCTGGAAGTGTGAGATAGAGCTATGTATCATCCAAAAATGCAGTGACAACATAGCCAAAACATGACCTCACCCAGTGGTTTCACATAGACAGAGCCGGCATGTCCATGAGGCAATATTTGGCAATTGCCTCGGGCGCCGGCTCTTGGGGGGGCACATTGTTTCTGGGCACGCAGGAGCAGGAAGAACTCTCCCAATCCCTGCGCGCCCAGAAACAAAAAGGCGCCTTTCAGTCCAAACTCGAAGAGTGCCCAGGACTGAGAAAGCGAAATAAATGTGCCAGGAAGGGGGGGGGGGAGGAGGGAGCAAGGACTGTCTCCAACGAGCCCCTTTGATATGGATATGAAGCCAAGTTTGTTATAGTCGATCTTTATTGTGTAAAATAAAAAGTATAAAGATTTTTTTAAAAAGCCACCGTTTGCCCTCCCTGAGCCGTTAACTTCGCCCTGTTTGACGGGAGCATCTTTGCAAAGGAAGGGCCCCTTGCTTTCGAACGCCTCTGGCTTCCAAGTTCTGAGCTGAACTTTTAAAAAGCAAGCAAACAAAAGAAATTGGCAAAAACGCGCAGCCCCGTTGGCAGGTGAGCAGGAGTCGGCGTTTCTCCCCAGCCGGGGGGTGGGGGGGAATCTTACTTGTTACAATGCATTTTTTTGTAAAACCAACCCACTCATTTGCGACCAAAGACCGCTGCATGGCTCAATCCAACCGGAAAAGGGTCCTCATCACTGTCCTTTTTTGCAGGAGGCAAGAAAGAGGCACCCTGGGCGAAGGGAAAGGGGAAAAGAAAGAGCAAAGCCTGGCTGTCTGAGAGAGCAAACAAGCCTTTTGCCAGTGGCTCGGAGTGTGTGTGTATATTCCTTTGCTCTTTTTTCTCTCCCTCTTCCCTTGCAAGAGATCTGGATTAAGTGGTGAGTCTTTTGCTATCTAAGAGCCGGCAGCTAAGGGGAGAAGTAGAGAGAGTGGGGCAGGATCACTATCTCTGGTGATTATTTTATATTAATTATCCAACCCATTGCTATTTATAAAAAAATAGCTCTTTCTCAGAAAGTGAGAGAAGGAGGAGGGGAGGGGGAGGACTGAAAGGTGCCACGTTGTTTCTAGGCACGCAGGGGCTAGGTGAGTTCTTCCAGTCCCTGCGCGTACAGAAACAACAGTATGTGATGATGTCACCGTGTGACGTCTTCATGCCATGTGCATGCAATGGGTTGGGGGGGGGGTGGAAATTGGGCACACGTTGGGGTTCTGCCTCAGGTGGCAGAACCCCACACGCCAGCCCTGCACATAGATATTAAGAAGCATATGGGACAAGATCTATTTATTATTAATTAATTCAATTTATACCCTGCCCTCCCCGCCAAGGCAGGTTCAGGGCGGCGTCAGGGCCCCACCAGCCAAAGGGATGAGCAGCAGTCCTCCAGCACCACCTTCACAAACCTACTTCCATGTGGGACCAGAACCACTTCAAAACAGTGCTGCTAAATCTCCCAGAATGATACCATGGTTGATGGTATCAAAAGCCACTAAGAAGTCCAGGGGAATCAACAGAATCACACTCCCTCCATTCATGTCTTGGTACAAACCATCCATCAGGGTGGAAGAGGCTGTTTGAGTCACATATCCAGGCCTAAATCCAGAGTGGAATGGATCTAAAAAATTCACTTCATCCAGAAAAAAACCTTCTTGTCCAGCTACCATCTGTTCAATAACCTTACTCAAGAATGGAACATTTGAGACTGGTTGATAGTTACTGAATCCAGTAACTCCTGCATCCTGGGTAGGTTCCCTAATACCTAATTTATAATCAGGGCTTGCCCTAGGGTGTATAGCGCCCCAGGCAGCCTTGCTCCCTCACGGTGCCACATGGCGTCTCACCCTCGCCTCCTCCATCCCTCCCTTGTCCTTTCATCAAAATTTTAATGCCCAGGAATGGTGGTGAAGTGCCGCTCCGGGCTCTCTAAAGGCCGACAACCCCCGACGATCTGCACCGGGGACTAGGGGCTCCTATGCCGCTCCTCGGACATGCTCAAGATCAGCGCCAGGGCAGAAGTGGTGAGCCGGCCGCTTGAAAAACGGCTGTGCCGCTGCCTCCTCCCCACTTCCTTCCCACACAATCCAGGAAGGAAGTGGAGAGGAGAAAGTGGCATGGCAGCTCTTTCAGCGGCTAACTTGCCGCTGCTGCCATGGTGCTGATCTTGAGCATGCCTGACAGGCAGTATAGGAGCCCCCAGCCTGATCAGCTGATCGTGGCAGGGGGGGGTCAGCCTTTAGAGAGCCGGGAGTGTGGCACTTCACCATCGTTCCTGGGCATTAAAATTTTGATGAAGGGATGAGGGAAGTAGGAGGCAAATAGGGATTTGCCTAGGGGCAGGGCGGGAGGCCGAATTTTGCACCCCTGCCCTGCTGGTGCCCTAGGCAAATGCCTAGTTTGCCTAGTGGGTGGGCCTGCCCTGTTCATAATATCACCAGATCCTATTGGATGCAATCTTAAGGACATTTCCCTGGGAGTAAGCTTCACTGAATAAAATGGGACCTACTTCCAAGCAGATCTGCATAGGCATGTTTTCATGCTAACCTAACGTTCAATGAAGCTGGGTAATGAACATTAGTGTGAAGCAAACAATTGGTTTTGTTTGGTAGCTAACTGAACTGTCAGTTTCAGGCCAATGGCAATGGAGGGTAAAAGGATCTTCCAAGCAAATGAAGGACAATATTACATTCCCTACCACTCCACCACTATCTCTCTCTCAGGGCTTTATTTTTGTAGCAGGAACTCCTTTGCATATTGGGCCACACACCCCTGATGTAGCCAATAGGAGACCTGTGAGCTCTTGGAGGATTGGCTACATCAGGGGTGTGTGGCCTAATATGCAAAGGAGTTCCTGCTACAAAAAAAAGCCCTGCTCTTTCTATTTTTTTTTTTGAAGACTGAAGTGCCACATCTATGAAGAGCAGCTCAGATAACTTCTGGTGGGTTTTTCTCTCCAACCCACATCCCCCTGCAGATTCAATATTTAAGAATTTCTTCACAGGAAACCAAAGTTATTTCTATGCATCCTTTACTTAAATGCACAAAGCATGCAAATACTTTGAGATTCCCTCGATGAAGGGTGCTGGGGAGTCATTATGAAAACGTAAATGATTGGTTCAGGTTTGGATCAGAGTAGAAATGAATGTTCGGGCTGGTTATTATTTTGTCCTTGAACTGGCTTGTCCATTCTCGATGCCAACACCCCTGTTGGTAATACAGGTTTTTCACAGAGAGAATTAATTCTGCTTTTGAGTTTAATTTACATTTTCTTCATTTAGGCATTGTTACATTCTATAGACTCAGGTGTAAGCATCACGCATATAGGACTGCGGTCCCAGGATTGTGAATGCAGTTGTGTAGGCAGCGAAATATTTTGTTTTCAAATTCATTTGTGCACTTTCCACAAAATTACTGCTATCTACAGATTTTCTGAAATATCTGCCCTGCTGTTCATAAACCATAAAATATAATCTGCCTTTTGTAGGACCCCAATTGGTAAATTGCATTAAAAAAATTAGGTTGGCGATTCCCTATTAGATGTTGAGTATTAAGTCTAAGCACAGCCAGTGCTGCATTACAAGAATGCTAGATAACCCACCTTGTGCTAGAGTGGCTTTAAAATAACTTTTGCTTCATCAATTAACAATAAAACTAATCAAAGGAATAGCGTGCTGTCAACAAAGAGGTCCTTTTTAATAATAGGATTCAGAGACTAATTTCAGGTATTTATTTGAGCTGCTTTTATCTGGGGTGTTTTGCCACCTCCCTCTCCCAAAGCTCACAAAGGCAACTGTTTTGTATAATTAAAGACACAGGCAAGGTTTAGATAGAAGTCAACCATTACCCTTGCTTTCTGATATTCACAGATGTACAGATATTGTTGTATTCTTCCTCTTCTTCCCCTGTACTTTTATAATATTTAGACAAAGATGCACACACTGTCTGCACCTCAGGAGCACATTTCACCACAGGGCATTATGCTAAAGTTCTCATGTTTCAGAGCCTTTCCCATGAACATTGCAGAACCAGAATCCTTCCTCTTGTGCATCCTGCTTTGTATTCACACAAGAATAGGCAAGTGTTTGTTTTTTTAAGTCACACTGACTCCATGATTTTTTGGTGGTCTAAACACATTCAATTTAAGACAAAAGTGTACCACAATTTTATTTATGTGAACTGAATGAAGGAGGCACTGTTTTAGGCCCACTGTAAATCAGGATGTTACGTGACTACCTTTCAGAAAGGCAGATGCCTTCGATGCCATAGAACTTTTACCTAACTTCCCTAGAAGTTCTATCAGTTTGAACTTTCATTTCAGACTGTTATTTTAGAAGTACTTCTTAAGTTAGACAAACTATATCTTTGATGTAGATCCCCACCCAGCCATTACATTCTGCTCAAACACTTGTTGGTAGGCTGCATTTAACATTTCTTACTTGAGCAAAGCATAATTTGATCAGGCTGTTTGAAGCTGAGCCAAAATTGGCAAAATAATAGTTCAATTAAATGTGGTTTTCTTTGTCTTGTACCTTTCTGAGTGTGATACAGTTACGCATAATCAAGTCAACTCATTTATTTCCAAATGAGAGATTTATGTTTCTTGTATACCCTTTCACTTAAAGTTCATTAAATAAACTCTTCCAACTCACCTACACTCCAAGAAATGCCATCTTGACACAACATATGTTTTTTAATTGGGCCAAATGTCTACGTTTACATTTCATACTTTTAGTGGAATAGGTTCTGATACTGTTAATGTTACACCTTTAATTGACTGGCGATTGATAAAAACAGACAACACACAAGTATGATTAGAGTCTAGCATGCTTCCTCCCTTCCCTAATCACAGTGGCTGATTTTTTTTTTGCCAACTTGATCACTGTCATAAACTGTCAGACTCTCTGACCATTTTCCAAATGACATTTTTTATTCTTTCAGTGGTGTTAATTTCACATGCTGCCCTGTGACTTTAATATCAGATTTGGAGGTTTAAACATGTGAGGCAAACAGCTGCTATCTGTATTCAAACAAATGTCCATACCTCTCACACTTGTGGCAAAGTTGGTTCAAGGCAAAAAAAAAAAAGTACTCTCTGATCTCTACTACAGATTTCTAGTAATCCGCCATGTGGATCTCTAATGAACTCATTTTCCTAACTTGACTTGAACAACAAAAAGGGCCAGAGTGCTGATTTCAGAATTGAGGAGGTGGGGGAGTAGATTAAACAATGGGTATATTACTCACTATTAAAACAGAAAACAGGTTTGATTATTGCACAACATTACTTAGGCCAAGCCTTTAAAATGTAGCCCTGACCTAGATAGCCTAGGCTAACCCGATCTTGTCAGATCTCAAAAGCTAAGCAGGGCCGGCATCGGCTAGTAGAGGCTAAGAGTGCAGACTCTACTCTGGGAAAACCTGGTTTGATTCTCCACTCCCTCACATACAGCTGCAGGTGTGACCTTGGGTCAGTTGCAAGTTCATTCACAGCTGTTTTCTCAAGAGCAGTTCTTGAAGGCACTCTCTCAGCCTCACCTACTTCGCTGTTGTGGGGAGGGGAAAGGAAAGGAGAATGTAAGCAACTCTGAGTGAAGGGCAGGGTGAAAATCCAATCTCCTCCTCTTCCTCCTCCTTTTTAGATTGGCAACCTTCAAGGAATACCAGGGGCATGATACAGAAGCAGGAAATAGCAAACCACCTCTGAAACGTCTCTTAAAAACAAGTCTAGTTCACCACCTAAAAGCCAGTTTGGTGTAGTGGTTAAGTGTGTGGACTCTTATCTGGGAGAACTGGGTTTGATTCCCCACTCCTCCACTTGCAGCTGCTGGAATGGCTTTGAGTAAGCCATAGCCATCGTGGAGTTGTCCTTGAAAGGGCAGCTTCTGTGAGAGTTCTCTCAGCCCCACCTACCTGTGGATGTTTGTTGTGGAGGAGGAAGATAAAGGAGATTATGAGCCACTCTGAGATTCTGAGTGGAGGGCGGGATATAAATCCAATATCTTCTTCTTCTAAAAGAAATAGAACTTCTGGCTGCTAGACAATGTTATGATCTCCTGGCTATACTATACACACTGCCATACGATGATGATGATGATGACTAGTTATGTAAAGGAAAGCAAGGTAATACTACGCTGGCAAGCAATGCACATCCCAGTGCCCATTCAGGTTTTGCTTCTCTTCTCTCTGCCTAGGTTGCAAAAAGAGTATGGATGTAACTGCCATTGTTGTCTTTTGGTAGAAGGTAAAAACAGATAGAATTGACTGTAAGGAAAGGTTGGGATAACTGTTGGCAGAAGTGAAATGATCACATCTGCGCTGGAAATCAGACCTGGTGGATTAGTCCCTATTCATTCCTTTTTTATGATTACACTGTGCTTGTCTGTTACCCAATGCAAAAAGGCATTCTCAATTGTAGGCAGGTTTCCAGCGATACTATATTGATTGAACATTTAATCAAGCACTTAAGATTAAGCGCTTAATACTGAAACAAAAACACAGGTAGGACAATTATTCTTAAATTATATTTACCTCTGAAGAAATGCATTTTTTCTTTGGAGGTTTGAAATAAGAAAAACCTTCACTCTGAGTTTTAAAAGTTTTCCTCCCCTCTGGGGAGAGAATAGGCACAAAGAGGGGAAGTCAGTCCAATTGCTTTCCAGACTTACATCAGTCCAACTTCATACAAATACTAATAGATGTAGACAATAGGATGGTCAAGCTCCCTGCCTTTCAAGCAGGGAACAGAGATTTGGAGGAATTAAATACTAAAGAGCCTCCAGGAAGGACATATCTAGACTCTTTAGGAAAAGCTTCTCTGACCAGCCTGGTCAGTAGATGGGCAAAATAGAAATGGTAAAACTCAGGGGAGGGAGCAGAAAGTTCTCTTTCTTTGGTGCTGAGTTAATCAGAGCAGATAGAAGTCTTAACTGAGGTTTGGAGGAGGCAGACATTGACCAATGGCTGGCCTGAAAGAACTGGAGAAAGCTTCAAGGCAAAGGACCCACTGAAGAGATCTGTTACTTCCTAAGCTAAGGAGAGCCTGTTCTATATTTTAACATCTGATAGGGTGTTAAAACACAGAGGAACCCATTACTTTTGAACCCCTTGCTCAATCTGGTGCTGTGCTAAAAGTATGCTTGTGAACATTTTCTTTTTAATAAATAATTTATAATTTTTGATGCCGGTAGTGGTTCTCTGTACCGCATGGACCTCCACTGTCTTGGATACACTATTTTAAAAGGAGTGCCAGGGGAAGGCAGTTAGTTGGCAAGTGGCTATTCTTCCAGAAGTGCCACAAGGCAATAAACTGTCCCTGTAGTTACCAGGTGCTGGTAGGGTTGCCAAGTCCAATTCAAGAAATATCTGGGGACTTTGGGGGTGGAGTCAGGAGACTTTGGGGGTGGAGCCAGGAGACATTAGGAGTGGAGCCAAGATCAAGGCCGTAACAAGCATAATTGAACTCCAAAGGGAGTTCTGGCCATCACATTTAAAAGGACGGCACACCTTTTCATTTCCTTCCTTCCATAGGAAATCATGAAGGATAGGGGCACCTTCTTTTGGGGCTCATAGAATTGGACCCCCTGGTCCAATCCTTTTGAAACTTGGGAGGTATCTTGGGGAGGGGCACTAGATGCTATACTGAAAATTTGGTGCCTCTACCCCGAAAAACAGCCCCCCCCAGAGCCCCAGATACCCGCGGATCAATTCTCCATGATTTTCTATGGGAATAAATCTCCATAGGGAATAACTGAGTTCCCAGCAGACATTTCCCTCCCCTCCCCCCGCTTTCTGACGACCCTGAAGCGGGGGATCCCCTGCCCCCACCTGGGGATTGGGAACCCTAGGTGCTGGGCAGCAGAAACTCAGAGGCAAGGCCTCAGAACTTGGAAGGGAAGATGGGAGTCCTGACCCTCCCAGCGGGCAACTTTGTACATGATCAGGTGGTGGTGGTGGGTTGCCCAAGAGAGAAAGGTCTTTACAGGTGTTGAGAAATCTTTCAAGGGCTGGGTGGAACAGGGCCTGCAGGATGGAACAGGCCTGTTCCACCACAACCTCAGCACACTTTAATCCACTAGCTTCTAGCATAGTGATATTCACACACAACCCCCCCCCCCCCAAAAAAAGCATATAAGGCTGTTGCATTCTACAAAGGTTCAAAAATGGGGAAAGTCCTACTTTAAAAAATGTGGAGAAGTTCTAAATATGACAGCCATCTGATGTATGAAAATTATTCAGAACCAAAAACAGACAGTCTGGAAATAAGCATGATGACTTCATTTAGACAGAATTGCCCAAATCTGTTTCTAATATACACAGTACACATAATAAATTTTTACAGTATGACAACGAAAACAAACTTAATAAAAGTTCCTGATCTTTTTTAAAGCATGCATGCTATAGCCACAATATGTTTATAATATTTTGTCCATGATATCACAGTTAAGTAACAAAATCGAAGCAACACAAAAACAGTTACTAGGTATGACTTCACCTCACAACTACCACAGTTACAGTGGTAAAGTAATTTAAGTTCACACTGATCATGTGCCTAGTTCCAAAGTTTGTCACACCCCTATCTCCAAGCCTAAAAAATAGACAGTTGCCTGCAATTTCACTGCTCATAAATGTTCTCCAGTAGACCCGATGGGGATCCCTACCTTGGATCTCAAATAGCTGGGATTAAAAACTCCAGATCAGCTTCTTGACAGCCTCACTTCCTTGATATCAGGGATCGCATAACCAATGTTTCCTCTAAGCTGTAGAGTCTTGTGAGCAAAAATTCTACTTTGTGAGCTACTGATATTAAAGTTGTGAGCTACTGCATAAGTTAGTGTGCTCTGTGGTCATCCTTCGTGAGCTAAGACAAAAAATGTGTGAGCTGGAGGCTAAAAATCTGTGAGCTAGCTCACACTAACTCAGCTTAGAGGGAACACTGAGCGTAACATAGTGTAATCCATACCACTACTGGATCAGCACACATGTATGTATAACCTGTGAGCATGAATCTGCCAGGCTTCTATATACAAGCTCCAGCTTTCGCTGACTCTTGTTTAAAGCTGCCTACAGAGAAGATGAAGAATTGGGTTTTTAACCCCACTTTTCTCTGTCTCAAGGAATCTCAAAACAGTTTACAATCTCCTTCCATTCCTCTCCTGACAAGTACCTTGTCAGGTAGGCGGGGCTGAGAGAGTTCTGAGAGAATTGTGACTGGCCCAAGGTCACTCAGCAGACTACATGGAGAGGAGGGGAATCAACCTTGGTTCTCCAGATTCAAGTCCGCTGCTTTTAACTACTACACCATGTTGTGGTGTACATTCTGTGACATCGATAAGCACATATAAGAACATAAAGAGAGCCCTGCTGGATCAGACCAGTGGTCCTGTCTCACACAGTGGTCAACCAGTTCCTCTGGAGGGCCAACAACAGGGCACAAAGGCCAAAACCTTCCCCTGAATTCAGAGTTTTAGTGCCTCTAAACATGGATGTTCCCTTCAGTCATCATGGCTAGTAGCCACTGATAGACATAGCCTCCATGAATCTACATAATCTCCTTTTAAAGCTATTTATTCTGGTGACCATCACTACACTGGCAGTAAATTCCACATTTTAACTGCACTCCTACTCTAAGGCAGGAGTGCAATGCATGAGTGCCACAAACAGAAACCCTAGGGTAGACATGCCCACATAAATGACAAAAGACCATGGGCATTTTTGCAGATCCATAAATATTGGCAACTGGTTTGGAGTTGCCTTCTCATAGCAAAACAGTTCAGATACTCAAATATACATAAACGTATCTTACACAAATGCTCTCTTTCATACCCCCCTCTCTCTCTATCTCCATCCATAATGTCAGTAAACATAGCAGAATGCATAGGAATTTGTAAAAGATGTTACCCTATTTTTGTTCATCAACAGTTATTTGATAAGTACTTCAAACCCTTTTGGCAAACAGTATTGATAGGAAAAGCAAAGATGTCCTGTGATTGCAGAGAGCAATTTTCTTCAGGGACTGAACATTGAAAGTATGTTTCCTGTTTCCCTCCCCCTGCCCCTGCTGTTCTTCAATCTTGCCCCTTTAGAGTCTCAGCTGGCTTTTCTTCCTGGGCATCTTGCCAAGTGGACCGAACTGCCCCTCATTGTCACTTCTGTTCTTAGAACACCTGCACCAACTGCTGCTGCTGCTCTTGGCTTCAGGACATTTTTTCTGTCCACTGGACAGGCTCCAATGCTGTGCATTAATGTGATGCAGATTGCAGCACTCTAGGATGCAAGTGTCAGAACAGTGCTATGGTTTGTAGCAGGAAGAGGGGATGGGAGGCAGGAACCAGTAGTACAAAAACGCTGCCTACTCATATTGACAGAAAAGCGACCTCTGCACTTTGTCAGAAATTCCTACGGACTTACCAAATAAACGAGTATGCTTTTATCATGCACAGTGAGATTCATATGGAAAATGGAAACACTACATCACTTGACCTCAGGTTGCTTCCCCTTTCAACCACAGATGAGTACCATGAATAAAACTCTAAATCAACTTAAGATGTTACCTTTAACAGCCTGCCCCTTCATTTCTTTATTAAAAGGACTGAGAGGTGTTTCTTTTATGCCTGGATTTATTTCGTAATCAGTCATGTTAAAAAGGAAAGGGTAAAAAAAAAAAAAACTTCAACTGAAGTTTATTAATCCTATAAGATTAGTATATTAGTATATTTTAGTACCTTCCTCCCATGAAATGTTACACATTTTGCCATCACAAAATAATGGACAGGTCTCACTTTGTCCTCTATAACAGAACATTTAACTATTTTTTAAATGGCTTCAAAAATGGGCTTGTGTTTAAAGTCTGATTAACTAGAGAAAGTAATAACATTCTCCCTAAAAGATGCTATTAGCAAGTTCTCACAACAGTATGAGCCCATGGCAACTTGGCTCTTGGCCAGTGCTGTCTTTCAGATGCAATAAGCCACTTCAGGTCATGCTATACCATCCACCATGAACTCCTATCATACACTTGCAAGCAATCCTGGCTATGCATTCCAACTCCCTGAAAACAATATATAAGTGACACATGTGTGTCACTTTCATTTTAGACAAACACCTACATCATCTTGGAGGTGTGAAGAAGCCCAATTTTCCATTTTTTAAAATGAGTTTTTAATAGTTCCAAAGAATCATAGAGTTGGAGGGAAACCCAAGGATCATCTAGTCCAACCCCCTGCACAATTCAGGAAACCCACAAATACCTCTCCCACACACATACATCTTCAGTGACCCCTGCTCCATGCCCAGAAGATGACAAAAAAACACAACCCTCCAGGAGCCCTTGCCAAACTGGCCTAGAGGAAAATTGCTGACTGACCACAGAGTGGCAATCAGCATTTCCCTGGGCATGTAAGAAAGGCTCACAAGAACTAAGCACTGAAGCAACCCTTCCTGCCCTTGTTCTCTTGGACTGCCTAATTCACAGAATCAGCATTGCTGTCAGATGGCCATCCAGCCTCTACTTAAAACCTCTAAGGAAGGAGAACCCACCACCTCCCGAGGAAGCCTGTTCCACTGAGGAACAACTGTCAGGAAGTTCTTCCTAATGTTTACCCAGAAACACTTTTGATTAATTTCAATCTGTTAGTTCTGGTCTGACCTTCTGAAGCAACAAAAAACAATTATGTACCATTGTCTATATGGCAGCCCTTCAAGTATTTGAAGAGGGTGATCATATCAACTCTCAGTCGTCTCCTCTCTAGGCTAAACATACCCAAGCTCCTTCAATCTTTCCTCATTTGACTTGGTCTTCAGATCCCTCACCATCTTTGTTGCCCTCCTCTGGACACATTCCAGCTTGTCTATATCCTTCTTAAAGTGTGGTGCCCAAAACTGAACACTAGCTGAGGTCTAACCAGAGCAGAGTGAAGCAATATCATCACTTCACATTATCTGGACACTATTTTTAGATTTCTGGAGTCACAACCCTTAACATAATGGCAGAAAGGGGGTATTATGGTTCAACTAGAGGTCTTGCTGGATATCAGAACTCAGATCACAAATGTCACAAAGGGTTAACTTTCCCTTACCTAGTTTACTAGAATCATATCACCACCTCCCCTTTCTTGGTGGCTGCTACTTACAGATGTTTAAGGAGACAGGATATCCAATTTTGGATCTCCAAGGTCTTCTGTTGTTGTGCCCTAACATTTACTTCCATTAGCTGACTCCAGGCCCACAGTGTGCATACCACAACCACTCCTGGCTATCCAGCAGATTTACCTGAGTGGTGCTAGGAAAAAAAATACAACTGCCACACAGTATATAGTAAATCCTCTTTCACTCGAAGGTCAGATATCTACTATAAATCACAGGCTGGTTTGCAATAATTTGGTAAAGGTTTCTTGTAGAGTTGCTAACCTCCAGATGGCACCTGACAGTCTCCCTCTTAATTGATCACCAGATGACCAAGATCACTTCCCCTAGAAAAAACACAGGTACTTTGGATGGTAGACTCCATGGCATTATACCCTGCTGAGGTCTCTTCTCTCCCCAAACCCTGCTCCAACCCCAATATTTCCAAGTATTTCCCAACCCAGAATTCTCAACTCTGGTTTCCTTCTTACCTTCCCCTTCTGCCAATTCTGTATATCTGACTGGCTAACTGAGTGGGGTACATGGTGATGTCATTTTCAGTTTCCCTTTTCAGATGTTCTGAGAATTCTAAACAATTGTCCAAAGAGCCATATTTTGAAAGCAGAATTGTACAAAGTATGTAATCCTCTTGCAATTTCACTCTATCTGCATGGTCTAGGTAGGCAATCATCTTTTTTATTTCATGTACACTACCCTGTCTATTTAAAACCCCTTTGTGATACACACACCAGATGTCTTTTACCATTAAAGCTCATTGAAAACTATTCAGAATGGAAAATGCCCTATCTTAAATATGTGTAAACTCGAAAGAAGCTAAAGAGAAGACATTTTTGTCAAAGGTCTGTAACCATCGGGCAATGTTGTTCATGTACCCCCTTTCCCATTTTGGTGGGCAACACTCTAATCTTATTTTTATCCCAATCATGTAATTGCCTTGGAGTCTCAAGTATTTTTTTTTTTTTTCATTTTTCTTCAAAGGAGAAGAAACCTACAGTTCAAAGTTTCTTATGCACATAATACATTTTTATCCCCTACAGAAGGAAACTTGTACTAGTCTGGTTTGGGCAAAAATTGACACATGTTATACACAAAAATGTAATTGTCCTGACTTTTACAATTTGCAAAGTATTTTCCTGTCAGGTATGAGTGATCCTTCTGAAGCATCAAGATCTTCATTAGTGCAACCTACTATATTTAAACTGTTCAACCTACTATATTTAAACAGTCTTCACTATGGCTAAAAACAGTCTTGAGTCTCAACAGCTTCGATGTAATCACACATGTAAAGACCCCTGGCTATGCAATTGTTGAAATGCCTCATGCCTACAACCAATCTGTTGCTTTTACAAGTTTAATCTTGGTATTAAGGGGCTGATTGTGGAACCATGTCGATACAACATCTTCAACCCAGCTGTATATCATATAAACCACTATAGGTGGTGTCAAGCTCCCATGATTCCTAGTAATAGTGCATACGTTTAACTCCATAATCTATAATACTACAAAATACAGCTCTCATTTCCCCCCCAAAAACACAAGTGGACTATCAGCAAGGGTCTGACTGTGTTATTCCTAATTACCTTTTTTTCACTCTTGATCCTGTGGCTCTCATAATTAGTTACCTGGGGCTGCAATCCAATTTGAAGTGATGACAAGAAAGTGATCCATGAAAAAGTAATAAGTTAAATCCAATTTCAGCCTTCCTCTAATTAAATGCACATGGAACTAATGACTCAAACCCTACCATTTCAGTGATAATGGTAATTAGCGAGGTGGGAGTCACTCTCTTTTTCAACACTGTAGGTGTAAACCACAAGGTAAAGTGGCAGGAGCACTCTTAATTACATATGTCATTTTGTCAGCAATTTATACATTTCTGACCAGTCAAGTATGTTTCATTTTTCCTTCTTCCCTAATGTTTATAACAAACCCAGAGATACATTCAGGCACATTGTTTAGTTTTGCAGTCCCTACAGATGATATGCCTGTAAATCATCACAAAACTAATGGTAAAATAAACATTTTACCTTTAAGAAGGGGGTGAAAACTTTTAAAAGGTGGGTCTCAAGATGCAGAGACCCACCATCTCATTTGCAGAGCAATTTGTAACAACAATCTCAATACTAGATGCATGTTAGTATTAGGTCCCCCAGAGGGGATGAAGTTCCAATATGGTTCTGAGCTCTTGTAACTTAGCCCCTCCATAATGATTTTAGAGCACGCTGCATCCCTTAAAATAAAGCCACAGAAAAGAGTAAAAGACAAAAAATTACCAGTCTTCAAAGAAGCCTACAATCTGTGTACATAATGACTCACCAATCTCGGGCAAGCCTTCTAAAAGGTATATTCAGAGCAGTAACTCATGAAGACACTCAACAGGTAGCCTTCTCCAAAGGCAAAAATTCTGTTGACACTCTATATCAGATGTAACTGCTTTATTCAATGACAACCTATGTAAAGACAAAGTAAGATCAATCATTCCTCTCTAAGAAGCTAATACTCTTATAGCAGTTATTTAAATAGAGGCACAGCAGCAGCCTCTTTTTGGGTGGGAGGCTCTGGAGCTCACAGGGACCTAATAACCCATCATAGTACACTAGTGTGCCTTGGAACATAGTTCTGGAATCACTGCCCTTGAATAGCTAGGCTTGAGAAAAGAATCTTGTTGATTCTTCACACACACACCCCTTACAGACTATAACCAGGCCTAATTATGCCCTTTCCCTTGTCTTCAATTAAATCCTTTTATAGGCTTATGAAGGCTGTGAAACCCTATGAATGGTACAGAATTCAACCCCTTAACTCTACAACAGGCTGGTTGGGAGTTGCTGCTATAATATGGCACTGTTATTAGAGAGACTAGAGAAAACTTGTATCTCCTGATGAGTCACTCAGCAGGAGGGATTGGTTGATTTCCCATGGACCAAGTTCTGGCAGTGCTGAATCAGAGCAAAGAAAACGTTATTTCTTTTTGACTGCATACCTACCCGTATCAGTCAGAGATGTTAAGTCATTGCTTAAACAAAATGATGTCTCATTTAATTTTCTATGAAATAGGAACAATAATTTAAAGTTAAAGAATTTTCTAAGAAATTACTTTGTGCAGCCCAATGATAACTTTGAATGAGTACTGGCTATGTGGTTCATTGTTTATGCTTATGAAACACACATGTAGCTGTCTTATATTGAACTGAACCAGTTCAATACTGTCTACTCAGACAGACAGCAGATCCTCAGGGCCTCAGGCAAAGGTCTTTCACATAACCTACTGCCTGGTCCCGTTAACTGGAGATACCAGGGATTGAACCCTCACTTCTGCATGCAAAACAGAGGTTCCTCCAGTGAACCACACCCCTTCCCATGTTTAGGATGTTGATAATGCCACAGAAATTTAAGGATTATTTGGGAACTTCTGTCTGTACCCTTCTTGGCTGGTATATCTCTGGCTGCTACAGTGAACACAGTTACTAGAAAGTGGAGTCTATGTGAACAGAAATGAACAGAGAAGTCTTTGTGGTCTGGTTGCCACATGCAAACTCCAAGGAATCCTTGGAGAGACTGTCTGTCTGTCAGTCTCTGTCTCTCTCTCTTTCCTGATGTCCCTTCCCTTATTAGTAGTTAATGTTAATAATGCTAATAATGTTAATAATAAAAAAATAAGAGACTTACCTAGAATGCAATGTTTATGCAATCTACTCAGCATTTGACAGAACATTAAATTGCTACATATCTTGTTCTTACACCTTTTTAACATGGAATTGAAATGATATCCCAAATTTCTATAATAAAAGAAAAGCTTGTATGCAACTAAAGAGACTAATTACCAGAGTTTGTTAAGAGATGCTTGTGGTACAGGGCACTGTTTTGTGAGGGAACCCAAAGCAAGCACTGCCACAATAGCAGCCAACAGTGCAGCAGTGGCAGTCACCAATTTAGTTGCTAAAGCACAACTGTGCTGTAAAAGGGCAACCAAGGAAGCATGTCCCCTTTCAGCCTCTTTCCATAACATCTTAGGACTTTATTGGGCTCATTGGACCTTCAGTGGTCAGTGTGCTACTCATCTGATCTTATAGTACTAAGGACGAGAATTTTCTAATATGGTTGGCAAAACTGGATTGTTTCCCCTTACGTACTAGCTACAGAATGCCATTGTAAACCGGGCAGCACAGGCCATGGTTTGAACTTTCATAACACAAATGGATCAATAGGATGGATGTGGCTATAGAAGCTCCTAAAACATCTTCACAAGAAATCTAATTTCTGTTCAGAATGTATGTTACTATTTTCCCCCTCCAACTCTCACAGTTCATCTGACAC
The DNA here is from genome assembly GCF_032191835.1 of Heteronotia binoei. NCBI lineage: Eukaryota > Metazoa > Chordata > Lepidosauria > Squamata > Gekkonidae > Heteronotia > Heteronotia binoei. The sequence continues at coordinate 59,115,275 of NC_083227.1, forward strand.
TGAATAATGAATGCCGTGTTCATATGATCAAGACTTACAACCCAAGATACCTCAGGATCCTGATATTGACTTTTTGGAAGTATTTTCAACACTTTCCTTTGAGCTCAGCAGGCAGCATTAAATACTGCCAAAATACACATGCAGGTTTATATTCTTGAGCAAAATAAAATAAAATAACACTGTCTCTTAATTTGCTTCCAATGTTTAAATTAATGTTTAAATCAGAATGTTACTAGCACCAACTGTTTTAAAATTGTTTTAAATTTAATTGATTGTAATATGATGATTGCTGTAAGCTGCCCTGAACCTGCCTCGGTGGGGAGGGTGGGGTATAAATTTCATAAAGCCTAAACCTAAACCTAATGCCATCAACTAAAGAACGGGGGGGGGGGGGGAGTTTGCACCAGTGATTATCAAGTGTATTTTGCAATCAATGGTAGATCTAGTTCTAGGCATATACATCCTGGCCAGGTGAAGATAATGAATCTCCAGGGCTAACCAAGACCAGCAAAATAATTATTGTGCTTTATAAAATAAAAGTCAACTTCAGTGGCAAATATTTGCACAAAGCACTTTAATCTTTATGCTCTGCTCATTTTATTTTTTGTGGTTTTGATATTTTTATGGTCTTCCAATTTCTGGCTATTAAATTTCATTCTTTAAACTTTCAAATGTCTTTTGTTTGTAGTATTAGGCTGTGAAGGCAGAGACCCCAGCCAAATAAAAGACAAGGTTGTATACAAACCGGACTTAAAAGATGTGAGTCACAGCATTTGTACTTGGAAGATTTTTTAAAAAATAGCAGTAGACCACGTCTTCCGACAAATGCTTACACTCAGACATGAAATGTGCTAGAACAAGCCCCAACTACTAGCTGTCAAGGTCAAGAGGTAACAAAGGACATTCTACTGGAAGATGTTCATTTGGTCTGTACTCTTTATTCAACACAGTCAACACAGAATGGGTAACACTGTGGTATGTGAGGTGCCTTCAACCTTTTTCATTCATGAGTTGCTAAGAATGTGAGAAAGAATCAAATTGTCTACTTCTGTGCATGGCCACAGCCATATCTCAGCTACTACTAAATTAGACTGACAGAGACTCATTTAGCAATATCCTTTAGTGACCATAAATTGTCCGCATCATTCAACATCTCTAGCATGCTGGCCCAACCTCCTTGGTTATCATCTTACAACCTCTGGGGCAGGCAGTTCTAAAACATGGCATTCTAGATTAACACTGTCTCTCTCCTTCCATGTTTGAAGCAAACAAGGTCTTATATAAAACATCTTTTTTGGGGGGGTACATCTTGAACACACACACCCCTCCCACCCAAAATAAGAAACACAACCAAAAATGGCATTATTCAAGGCGGATCTTCTGTGCAGATAATATGGTTGTACCATACAAAATAGTTTTACAAACTTGCATGGATAAATGACTAGGGACTGTGGTCTATACTGCTGTGTATAGCTTAATGTAAGTATAATCCAATTTATGTCATTTCTGAACCACTTAAAAGTGTCATGTGAATACTTATACTTCAGTTTTTTCTGGTGGCTCCAGACTTCTAAAACCTTATGCACTGATAATAAAGAGAGCAATCCTAAGAGGGTCTATTCTGAATTCTACTAAGGACTATCCCATAGGGCTTACTCTCAAGAAAGTGCCCTTAGGATTGTGCTGCAAATGTCCCATTTTATCGATTGTACTGACTTACTATGTGTGATTCACCTTGAGTCTCTGTGAAAAAGGTGGATTATAAACAAACAAACAAATAAATATCTTACAGTACAACCTAAAACAGCAGAAAGATTGGTATAGTAATTTGTAAAAAAATGCTGCCAGCAAAGCTTATTAATAAATCTTTTTAAAAAATCAATTTAACACCATCAGCATAGTTTTCCTTGTTAAAAAGGACAAGGAGCTCAGTTCAGTGGTAAAACAGCAGAAGAATCCAGTTTGTTATTTAGATAAGGATAATTGGAAATCGTTACACTGATTTCAGGTTGAATACAACAACCGACTGTTGATAAAAGTGAGGCAAACAATACTATTCAGTACTTCATATTGGCAAAGGGGATGAGAAAAGATCTGTGTGCATATTTCTCTTTTAACAATTACTCCTCTGGTACATATAAACTACACATCTTTATTGTGCCATTGGGTTCACAGAGTCTGCTATATTCAAGAGTAGGTTTAAGGATGCAAAAGCTCAAGGAGCAAGGGGGGAAAAAGAATGGGCAGTCATCTGAATCAGTGAGTGACAGGTTGGACCAGCTCTCTGTATACATTAATAAATTAGAATTTTAATTGTGTCTCTGACTGCTGCAGCAGCTCCAACACTTTAATACATACCAACAATTGGCTATGTTATGGAATCTGCGACGTGGCCCTCACTGTTGACCTCTGAAACGCAATTCCCAGTCTGACTACGGAAACTGTTTGGTTTGATCCTTTCAACTTATTTGAATCCTGACAAATAAGCTCACAGCTGAAAGGTCAACACAGTCATATTTCATCCTCTGGAGCAATTCTTAAGACATCTGCACAACAAAGAGGCTTCTTCTAGTACCTGACACTAGGCCTTACCAGCACAATACCTCATTAAAAATGTCCCCAGCAGAAGAGTCTATTAAAAGGCAAATGGATCTGCTATGGATTGACCAATATATATATTATTTTTGAAAGTTTTGACAAAAAATCATGGATTCAGCATTCTATTCTTTCTTAAGAATTTTTTAAAGAAAAAACATGTACTTGCTCACAGATGACAGTTTATTTCCTTTCAAAGAACAGCAATTTATAACAAAAAGGTGGGGCACCAAATGACTGAGCACAATTGTGTAACTTAGGAGTAATTCCAGTAAATCTCCTCTGTTCTGTGATCAACAGCTAACAATCTAATCTGTCATACTCATTGTCCCCATCTGTAAAACTGGGATAATATTGGTGGTGATTTGAATATTGATATTCAAAAAGAACTTCTGAGGAAAGCATGAATACAAGTAACAGCACAACACAGCTCATTGTAGGCTTCTCTCTCTCTCCACCCCCCCCCCCCCAAAAAAAAGGTCTACTTAGAGTGGCAGTGGCTTTCCAGGGTCTCAGGTTGAAACCTTTCTCAAAAGCTATATAGTCTGGTCCCTTCAACTGGAGATGCCAGGGATAGAAACTGGGACTCAACGCATGCCAAGCAGAGGCTCTTCAACTGAGCCACAACACCTCTCCCTCAATCAAAAGTCAGCATGAACAAGCAAAAAAACCCCAAAAGACACATACTCCCATGGTAGCACAAAGGAGGCAAGGAGGAAGTTGAGCCAATTGCACCCAGGAGAGTCAAGGCAGAAGAAACCCAGCAGGAAGGATAAGAAAAAGAAGAAACATGCCCACTGTAGCAAGGCAAAACACAGAGTATGCAAGGTGCAGGTGGAGCAGGTTGCAGCCGGCAGAGCCATGGCATAAGGACCCAAGTTTGTAGGCTGGATTAAAACCCTGGGTAGGCCAGTTCTGGTCTGTGGGCCACATGTTTGACACCCCTTGTGTAAGGGATGCACATAGTTATGAGAAGAATCTCTTTGAACTGTGGGCATTTCTCCAATCACCAGATGCACTTTGAGACCTGTTTTCGCACACAGCTTACCTCGTAGTCACAATCCTGTTCCCTCCACAGCGTCTGTCGGATTTCCCACCATATGCGCCGGAGTTACAGGAAGTGCCGCAGCTTTTGCGTAACAAATGTGAACTGGGTTTTAGCAGTTTACGTTTGCTACGCAAAAGCTGCGGCACTTCCTGTAACTTCGGCGCAGATGGTGGGAAATCCGACCAGACACTGCGGACGGAACAGGATTGTGACTGCGAGGTAAGCTGTGTTCGAAAACGGTCACTATGAATGAAAAGAGGTACGCAAAAACTGAAAATCAATAAATGAATGCATCTACTACATCATGTAAGCAACACATGGGCAAAAACAATATGAACAGCAACATTCCTCAAGTACAAAAATGAACTGGGTTAATTTAGGAAAGTCACTGTCACCATAGTTCTATGAGTTAACAATCTTTGCTCCAAACTGCAAACCAAATCTATAATTGATACTTCCAACTTTTATTTGGAAACAACATACCCAGTCTGCATCTAACTTGATATACAGGTATGGTTTGGTAGTCAGAAATAGAGATATCAGCTCCAATTCTTCACTCAGCTCACTGGGTGACCTTGGACAAAGCACCCAACCCTACCCTAGAGGGGCTATTATAAGAATAAAATTTGCAAGGGAAAGCTAACTATTCCCCCACCCCAGAAGGGCAGGGGCGAAAAATCTGACTTAGCTAGATAAACAAAGCACTACAAAGCATAACAATGCACAGATTTCCTTGCATGGTTCTGTCAATAGATAATGAAGCTATAACCTTATGTACAGGTTCCTTGACATGGCAAAATCAATGATACTGGAAAACATCTACTTAGAATTGTTTTTTCAACAAAATCTTCAACACTTACCATACAGTTGTATTAATGAATTTTTATATATAATTCAAAGTCATTTTGTTTTGTTTTTAATTTTGCAGCCCAGGGTTAACTAACCCAAATTAGGGGTTTTCAAAATACCCCTTATTTCTAGGAATGGACATTTCCCCCAGAAAACTGTTATCAACAACACAATGAATGTCCATTGTTTCAGACCATCTGACAGTCACGGTGTATAACGGAAGGCTTCATCTCAGATACATTTCTTCTCCTTCCTGATAGTGATGACCTCCCTTCCCAATCACGGGTATACTGTGTGTTCTTGATATTATTGAAGCGATCCACACAGACGTGTTTCTAAGATGACTGACAACAAGCAAGGCCAGGCCACTGGTGCCAATGACAACAATGGTGAGCAAACTTAAAAATCCATTTTCCATTCCAACAATCATACTACAACCTTCCATTCTACTAATCCATCCTATCAACTGCCATAAAGTGTGAGCGTCTTCATTAAAAATCCTTCCTCAATTATTAGATTGGATCCAGCAAGCTTTTCAATTGATTATTTTTTTCTGTCCCACATGGATTTTGCCATGCAGGTCTCATGATTCCTCACATAGCGTGCCTGGTAGCAATTCCTTTTCACTAGTTGAAAAGCTGGATGGATACAGACCATTACATGAAGAATTCAGTGGCATCCATTTTATTAATTTATTTTCATGTTTAAAAATCAAAACTATTGCACATCATTGTAATTTACATGCTCTCTCATCCTTACTTTATACATTTCATTGCATGCATTATTAAAAAATCAGTAGAAATATGTTTCTTACCTGAAGGGATGGCTGTTTGTCATTCCTTTTGGGAGATTTTAGCCCGCTAACTTGTTGCTGTTGCTGCTGTTGTAACAGAAGCTGCCTTGCTACCTGAAGAGCCTGGAGAAAAAGAACGATAGAAATAACTTTCACCTAAGTGCAATTATGTGGTGTATTGTATACGTTCCCAGAGGCACAATCACCAAAGATTTCTAGCTTCAGGTGGGTAGCCACATTGGTTGTCCGTGGAAGAGCAAGATTAGAGTCCAGTGGCACTTTGAAGATCAACAAGATTTTCAAAGTATAAGCTTTTGAGAGTCAAAGCTCTCTTCGTTATATATCTGATGAAAGTATCTGATGAAGTAAACAACAAAGAGAGTTTTGACTCTTATGAAGGCTTTGACTCTTGAAAGCTTATGACCTAGAAAATTTGTTGATCTTTAAGGTATGATGGGTCTCAAATCTTGCTTTCAAAGAGTCCTAGAAGCACTTGATTGTCACTGCAATAGTGTGGTTGCAACAAGAATATTAAAATTAACCGCAAGGAGAAAATCAAAGTCCCCAAATTCCACATAGTAAGACTGACCATCCATAATGTTATCTCACTCAGCACACAAAGATCGCCGCATTAATCTTAGCTAATAAAACTGCTGCCACTATGGGTTCACTGTTTCATCCTTAACCTGGGAAAATTTGGACAATTTTTCACAATGGGAAGGGGAGCAGAGAGATCTCCAGATTGTATACAAGGCAATACATTTCATGTGAAATATCAGAGCATCTATGGCATGAATGGACATTTGTTGGCCTTGAGGGTTTTAATGTAATTAGTCAAATATATGGACAATGGCCAGAATCCCAGCCTTCTCCTGACAGAATCAGAACAGCATTCCCTAGAATAAGCTACTAGGTCATTTTGCTTTCCTAGAACTGCCTGATGAAAATACACATACGGGGTAGAATTCTAGCAGGAGCTCCTTTGCATATTAGGCCACATACCCCTGTTGTCCTCCAAGAGCTTACAAAAAAGAGCCTTGTAAACTCTTGGAGGATTGGCTACATCAGGGGGTGTGTGGCCTAATATGCAAAGGAGCTCCTGCTAGAATTCCACCCCTGCACATACCATGATATGATTGATGTTAAGGTCATATGTTATTCTCCTTCCTAGATCAGTCAGGAGCAGTGCTCCATCCATGCCATGATGTTTTGCAAACTCTCCTCACTACAGTAGGGCATGGACATCTGAATAAGGAGATCCTATGGTTAGTGGAACACAGGATCTTTTTTATGTTGTAAGATTAAACCATCTTTAACGTGTTGTATGGGCTTGTATTCTCTTCATGCCACACACCACCCCCAGACACTAAATGAAATTATTGATTTCCACGTTTCACTTAATGTATTATGCCTGAAAGGCTTGTAAAGCATTCATGGTAAACTGTGTTGCTTTTTCAGTGCTCAGGCTCAGATTGTTGTTAGAGCTCTAGATAACTGCCAGATTCATATGGGCTCTTTAATGTACCTTGGCTTCTAAAGACATTTTTTTGGGGGGGTGCTTTCTTCAGGTTTCACACACCTTAAGAATGAAACACTGTCCTCCAACTGTTAATGAAGCTTTAATCTGGGTGTTCCACAACCCAAACCTGTTTTAATCCAGAATATATATATCTGTGCTTTATCCTTAAACCATCTGAAAAAAAATCTGTTTGCTTTAAGAAGCCAAAGTGGGTTTAATTAGCCCACATAAAAGAGAGCAATAGGGAGGTTTTGCACTGCTTTCCTGGATCAGACCAAAAGGTTATCCATTACCAACAATGTTCTGTAAGATACACTCAAACACAATAGATAGCTATCTCCTATGGTATGAGGTATGGAACCTTTCTGAATATTAAATACTCATTTGAAGGTACCTTCCCTATTTGTTCTGAACACTATCTAATGGACTTGCCATCAGAACATCTCATGACAATAAATACTGTGAATTAATTGTGTACTGTTTGTGTGTGGGGGAAATAAGCCACTTCCTAAACGAATGGAGAACACACGGTTGTGTTTGCAAGCCCAAGGAGTGATTTCAAACATTGTGACATACCTGGCTGTATGGAGTAGCTGAAAACAGTATCTACAGAACAGTGCAACTCAAGTAATAGGTGTTCAGGAAACAGCAGTCAAGGAACAACCTTACGAAACATCCAGCAATTGCTGGGTTTAGATACAATAAACAGGAAAACTGCAAAATAAGGATTGGTGGTGGCAGTACCAGAACTGGAAATGCATTTAGAATTGTTGAGGAGATAGCTAGGTGCCATATACAGAAGACTGAGGGGTGGGGGTGGGGAGAGAACAAAGAGATGCATGGCATGTTTTCCCCATCCAGCTTGCTCTGAGAAGTCTGAAGCACTCACCAACATTTCAAATGCAAAAGGAGAAAAGCCTGCCTGTGGGAGCCAGAAGCAAATTAATGTCTGCAGGAGGACAGCTGGAAGCTTAGATGCCTCAAGGAGCTGCCTCTTGCTTGCTGCCTCATTGGAGGATTCACCATGGCTGGACTCAAGGGTTTCCTTGTCTCCTTGGAGACGTTCAGTACATGCGTAGGTGTTAACAGTGGGAAGAGTGAAGACTTCATTAATGTAAAACAAGAAAGAAATAGTCCCTGTGCAAGATGCCTATCACGGAAGGAGGGAGTGTGGCAACCACACTTCCTTCTGCATATGTTCACTAAGATATTTCACAAACGCCGATTACACTGCAATCTTAAATTAATTGAGGGGGCCACTGACAAGTCAGGAAGCATTAATCCGTCAGAAAACAGGAAAGGTCTGGTTATTGGACGGGGGTGGGATATGGTAAGCAAAGCAAACCAGTTATTTCAATTGGAGCTGATGGTATTTAGCAAAGGCCCAGAACATTAGTCTACCATGATAGGAGGAGAGACACAGTAAGACATTCAACTATGACACCTCTCCAACCCCGGAATATGAAATGCAGTCATTGTCATCACCAGCTCTTGTACCATTACATTCCCTGTAACTGATACTGTCAATTAGACTACAAGGGAAGATTCCATGGTCCAGTGCTACACAGCTCCCTGGCACAGTTAATACTTGCTCTAAACAGAAATTAGGGTTATTTTCCCCTTGTCTTGCATAATGTACTCAGTATTTTACAATACTTGCACTGGAGAAGAAGGCGGCTTGGCGTCTCCTAGCAAATATTTTGAAGACTATGTACATCCTGTAGCAAGATCGAGCTACGTATGTGTAGTAAGATTCAGCTTATGTATCAGTTTAAAATGTAGTTGATTAAACCAGCAATGGACAGTTTAAATTATGAGCCAGGCTTCATAGAGTAATTTTAGACATTCTTAATGATATTTTTGGACCCTCATATTCTTCTGTAAGAATTGGGAGTGGAAAGAGCACTAAGGTTTCAACAAAGACCAAAGCCATATTCAGGACAAATCTCACAGTATTTTTCACATTCTGGCCTTTACAATATGTACCCTGCAATAAATGCAGCTGTTTGCAAATATGTTTTTAGGTGAAAACTGACTAATGATTAATTAAATTAAAACAAAGTCACACATAGCTCCTACATGGATTGGCAAGTATTGTCTCAATGACAACACTATGTCCTCCACCAGGTGAACCACCAAATGTGGATGCACATCAGAAGTGCCTAGCTTGTTGCAGGGGAGGATAAGGCAATGGAACCGAGAGAGGACTTAGAAGGCAAAACTCTGAAGCACTTGCTTAATATCCTCTATTGACATGTAGCTACAGACGCAGTGCTGTAATTGTTGACCATTTCTTATTACTGTCCCTGTGTCTCCTTAGTTTCAGCTTCCAACAAGAGCAGAGGCAAGGATGTCTAGCACTTACGGCAATGCAAAGCCTACAGCAAGAACAAAAACAACAGTGACCGATTTGAATCCATCTCCTCTCTTATTTCTAACTCCTTCCTCGTGGGACTAAAATGTGCACCTCCTTTACTCTCCTCCTCTTTGAAAAAAGCCTTGACCTCATGGGCAATATGAGCAACAAATGAGAGGAAAGCAGTTACAAGGTGTAATGTGCTACTCAAGGGCGAGAGCTCAGGCCGGCAGAAAAGCTTTTAAAAACTAGGGAAAATGAAACGGGAAAACTTCAAGGAAGTGTGGACAGCAACTCTGCTTAATTTCAAATATTTGATGTGTAGAGACCTAGTCTAGTCTTCAGCTCCATTCAGATAGCATGTGAGAACATGGTGTAATTAAATGGTTTATTAATCACAGTTAGTCTTCACCATGCCCCCACTACACAGTAGCACTATGTACGTGTTACAATGAATGGACATACTTCCTGCATGCACATGCATAATCTGTTTGTAATAAAGAGTGAAACGCATGTTCACTTGACAAATGAAAACAGGGATAAGTCGCTGAAAAAACATGAGGTTTAAATCACATGATCAGTTGCATGTGCATTAAATGTAACATGAGAATTACTCAACACACATATTTAAAAAGTGTATACAGATTGTACGTACATTTGCTATAACTAGTGAACAGGGCTGAAGAAAGCAAAGCATTTGTAGAGGCAAATCAGGATATGAGTGATCGTCACTGGGGTGAATCCTGGTTTCATAAACTATCCACAGTTAATACAAACAATGATTCTGAGAGATGCTGGAACTGAGCCTTTAACTTGGAATTATTTGTAGCTGTTCTGCTCATATGGGGATTGCCTGTGGCTGTGCCTTGGCAGTGGGAAGTAGTCTGTTCAAAACTTAAAGACAGGGAGTTCATCTATGGTGGTAAAAACAGTGAGGCTTGGATCAAATTAAGTCCTAGAAGGCAGCATGAAGACAGGTAGGTTGTCAAGAAAACTACATCAAAGGGATGTTATTCATTTCCCTGTGCTGAATTCTGTTTAACACGACCCAACACTGTGTCCAGCTATACAGTCTGTTCAGCAGTTTGGAGTTACTTTGTCTTCCTCTACTTTTCCCCAAGACTGTGTCCTTCACTTCTAACCTGAGATCAATCCCACTTGCCCTGCAATTCTGAAGGCTAATCAACAGTCATTGTTCCTTTGGAGCTGAAAAATAAATATTGTGGATTAGCAAGATGACTAGTATAGTAGGAGAAAATGCCATTTCTTTCTTCCTTGCCTTCTGTATGCCATTGCAAGACTACTTACAGGGCTTTTGTGAAATTAGTTGGCTGATCTCCATTCAGCCTCAATGGTCACCAAGCCTCCTAATAATGATACTCATAGGGTGCTTTCATGCACACTAAATAACACACTTTCAATCCCCTTTCAATACACTTTGCAACTGGATTTGGCTGTGTGAAATGGCAAAATCCACTTGCAGACAGTCACTGAAGTGGACTGAAACTGAATTATTTAGCATGTGTGAAAGCAACCTCAATTTAATTTAAATGCTGCTGGAGAGAAAGGCCCAGAACTCCAGCAAGCCCTAATATTGTTGACATTCCAGCATTAAGGAGAGAATTTCAAGTTATATTGAACAACTTTCAAGATGGCTACTTGAAAAACTGAAGCTTTACTGCTGCTGAAAAAGGAAGGCTTCTTTGAGAGCCACGTGGTGCAGAGTGTTAAAGCTGCAGTACTGCAGTCCTAAGATCTGCTCACGACCTGAGTTCGATCCCCAGTGGAAGCTGGGTTTTCAGGTACCTGGCTTGAGGTTGACTCAGCCTTCCATCCTTCCGAGGTCGATAAAATGAGTACCCAGCTTGCTGGGGGGAAAGTGTAGATGACTAGGGAAGGCAATGGCAAACCACCCTGTAAAAAGTCTGCCGTGAAAACGTTGTGAAAGCAATGTCACCCCAGAGTTGGAAATGACTGGTGCTTGCACAGGGGACCTTTCCTTTCCTTCTTCTTTGATTGCTCCAAAGAAGTTATACTGAGAATCATGGGACCTGTACATATAAACTCCATGTGGGCTGGGGGGCTGTAGTAAGGAGGAACATTGGATGATATTCAGTGAAAAAACTGGTTGGATCCTACCCATTTTTTTTAAAAAAAACAAACCACTTCTGATAACCTTCAAGATCATAAACAAGATGGCATATGATAAAGCATCCTGTGCAAAAGATTGGCAGCCTCACTGCCACATTTTTTAATAAGCAAATTTGTCAGGGCTGCAGTGACTTCTGTAAAGTCTACAGGCTTCCATCTCAGCACAGAAAGCACCACAACCTTCCTTTACTATTGACATCCTGTGTAGGCTATAGGGCACAACTGCTGCAATTACAGTCCTTCCTCCAGCAAGCAAACGGCAGAAAGCAGTGGAAGTGGAAAGTTTCCCCAGAGATCCTGGGAACCAATTAACTATAGAAGGGTTTAAACACGCCCAATTAACTATAGGAGGGTTTAAACACACACAAGTGCACATTCTCTCTCTCTCTCTCTCTCTCTCTCACACACACACACACACACACACAAACACACAAAAACAACACACAGCTTTCTTCATAACTGGCCTGTGATACTCTGGGTTTGGTTAGATGACAGGCTTAATGAGGTTTAATCATGCCTCTAATTTGATCCTTTTTTTGGTGCTGGAGAATTTTGTCTAAACATTTACCCTTAACCCGCTGCCACGCTCACCCCATGGTTGATAGTTTAGTTACTGCTGCATGGTAATCACTGAGTGGCTTGTTGGCCTTCTTTTTTTGTTTTTCGTGTGTGTGCATAAGTGCAAGTCTGAAGCTCTGGCTCCTTTTTGACAGCTCTGCAAACATTCTGCCAAGTACTGTGATCATTGGTTCCTATATAACTGTACTTCTCTGTCAGAAATCACTCTCTTTCCCACCTTATCTTAACTACCTTTCTTACTCATTCCATAGGGATGTTTTTCTCCTTTTTCAGCCAGTATCATAATGCCCCTGTATAAATCAACAGTGTGGCCTCTTTTGGAGTACTATGTACAATTCTGGTCACCGCCCTTCAAAAAAGATAGTATAGCATTGGAAAAGGTCATTCAATAAAATTTAAAAGTGGGGGGGGGGGAGAAAGAAATTAAGGAAAAAGAAAAAAAAGAAAAGGTCTAGAAAAGGACAACTAGAATGATTAGAGTTGGAACACTTTCCCTATGAAGAAAGGTTAAAACACTTGGGGCTGTTTAGCTTGGAGAAACGTCAACTGAGGGGTGACATGATAGAGGGTTACAAGATTATGCATGGGATAGAGAAGGTAGAGAAAGAACTACTTTTCTTCCTTTCTCACAATACGAGAACTTGTGAACATTAAATGAAATTGCTGAGCAGTTGGGTAAGAACTGATAAAAGGAAGTACTTCTTCATCCAAAGGGTGATTAACACATGGAATTCACTGCCACAGGAGGTGGCGGCAGCTACAAGCATAGACAGCTTCAAAAGGAGATTGGAGCAGAGGTTCAGTAGCAGCTATTAGCCACAGCATATTGCAGGAACTCTCTTGTCTGGGGCAAGTGATGCTCTGTATTCTTGGTGTCTGGGACAGGCAACGGTGTGAGGGCTTCTAGTGTCTGGCTCCACTACTGGACCTCCTGATGGCACCTGGGGTTTTGGCCACTGTGTGACACAGAGTGTTGGACTAGATGGGCCATTGGCCTGATCTAACATGGCTTCTCTTATGTTCTTACACTCTCCATAGGGTTTTCCCACCAGAGCAATACTATGAAGTGGCTTGGAGTAAAGTTCTGGGGCTGGAATCCTGGCCACCAATATGAAAGTCTAAATACAGACTATTTCCAGCACTGTCCCACCCCAAGATATAGTAGAAAGGGTCATTTGTCTTGAATGTGTTGCTCTTAAACACCCCTCCCCCAGGGCTCTGAATCCTGATGGAATATTTGGGCACTGAAACAAGCAAGTGGCGAAATGTGACCTGGTGCCAATATATGGGTTTGCACACATCGCTGACTCTTTTTTTTTTTTAAGGGAGCAAAAATGAAAGGGAAGATGCAGACTTCCCAACAGACATTGCAATGGAGAGTTCAGACATCTGGAAATGCAAGTTGAAAGCAGAGAAAACCATAGCCCAAGACTTTCACCAGTGTAAACAAAAAAAACCAAATCAGAGAGAAGTGAGAACAGGAGGGCAACAACTGTGGGATGTGCTAGGATGATGCTGTCTGATTGGTCGTTTTCGCACTCACCTCCAGCCGGCGCGACCCCCCTCTTCACCGCGCAGGATCTGTGCAGATTTCGCACTAAATGCCACGGAGCAGCCTTTTGCGCCGGAAACTCCCGTCACAAAAGCCGCGCAAATGCCAAACTGCTTTTTGGCGATTTACGTTTGAGCGGCTTTTGCGCCGGGAGTTTCCGGCGCAAAAGGCTGCTCCGCGGCATTTAGTGCGAAATCCGCGCAGATCCTGTGCGGTGTAGAGGGGGGTCGCGCCGGCTGGAGGTGAGTGCGAAAACGACCATTGTGTATTTTAGATCTGGAGGAGAAAAGCAACGACATCAGATCAAACAGCATGTCTGATCATACCTTCTCTATTGCTAGAATAGCATCTAGTGGTATAGATGAGTTTACAAAAAGGCAAGGCACATATATCTGAGATGGGCTCTCCTTCCTTGGAGGTTTTTAAACAGAGGCTGGATGACCACCTGACAGTAATGCTGTTCCTATGAATTTAGGGGGAAGTATTTGTGAATTTCCTGCATTGTGCAGAGGGTTGGACTAGATGACCCTAGGTCCCTTTCAACTCTATGATTCTATGATATAGTGGCACTGTGAGACAGTCTGGTGTAGCAGTTAAGAGTTTCAGAATAGGATCTGAGAGATCCAGCTTTGAAGCCCCACTCTGGCATGGAAGGTTACTAGGTGGTCTTGGGCCAATCACTCTTCCTCTTGGTTTGTTGTGAGTAGGGCCTTTTTTCCTGGAAAAAGAGGTGCCAGAACTCTCAAGAGGGACATGAAGGAGGAACACACAGGTGCCCCTCATTAATTTTTAAACATTTCTTGACAATTTTGTTTCCACAAAGAGGTTCCAGAACTCCATTCTGCCATGTTCCCCCAGAAAAAAGCCCTGGTTGTGAAACAATTTTCCCTTTAAGCTGCAGAGTCTTGTGAGCAAAAATTCTACTTTGTGAGCTCCTGGCATTAAAGTTGTGAGCTACTACACAGATTATTGTGCTCTGGGGTCATCTTTCCTGAGCTAGGACAAAAATGTGTGAGCTAGAAGCTAAAAATCTGTGAGCCAGCTCACGCTAACTCAGCTTAGAGGGAACACTGTGAGTGATAAAATGGAAGAGAATGATGTAAGCTGCTATGAGTTCTTACTGAGGAGAAAGCCAGGTATAAATGAAGTAAATAAGTATCAGCCACTTTAATATGGGCTACTTTCAGAGGACCCATGCCGATAGCTAGGAACAGTTTGCATGTGTGAACCAGCCACTTTCCCTTTCAGTCTCTCACTTATGGGAGGAGTTTCAATTTGTACACAGAGAGAGCTTTCTGTCAATTTTTTTAATTGATGCAGACACCTTTGGAAGCTGCACACTGAAAGGATTACACGGAGAGAAAACAAACAGTTGGTTCACAAGTGTGAACTGTCCTGTGGTGTCTCTGAAAACTTCAACTGATGGAGTCTCTTGCTGGGTGGGAAGAAAAAGCAATCTGTACTATTAAAGCTTCATGAAGCATCTGAGGGTTGGCCACTTTTTGAAACAGGAGGTAGGAATGGACAGAGCACTTGTCTGATCTTATGTTCACAAATGTCCAAACTTCAAAATCTCTCAGTGAGATCCACCACTGGCAGGGAGTAACACAGAAGATGCTGAAAAGGCAGAATGTCCCCCTCCCTCTTTTGCTCCAAAGTCGACCCATGAACATAATCTGGGTGTCCTGCCCCATTCCCCAGACATCATGACCTTAACTCTAGATAACATAACTGAGGTATAACAGCCAGTCACTTAATATTATCCAAGGTGGATCTAAAACGTGCATTGAAACTAAAGGGCAATTCTAAGAAACAACAAAAGATTCTGAAAAGATCTATTGCATTTATCTCCATCCACCCAATGTGAAACTCCTTTCATGTCAATTCTAAGTCAGTGAATCAACTAAAACACATACAATATCTTTCCTAAGGACTAGGAATTCACTTGTGTGCACGTGCACATGCATGCGTGTGCGCACACACATACACCTTGTTTTCATTCTTGATAGCAATTTAGATCATAGGGTTTTATCCCTCCCAGAAGAACTGCTTAATATTCTCCCGAGCTATCATTAAGGAACACCACACTATACACAATGAGATTCACAGAAACTGTGTTAAAAGAGAGGGGTGCCTGTAATAGGTTTAACATGGTTGCAAGCTCCACACGCGCACTGGAAACACTTAGCAGCCGATAGGGGTGACAGAATAACTGCGCTGTCAATATTTTGCTCAGAAGTCAGCATCCATCCTTCCATGAGATTGCAAGTACTTCTCATTTAGACAAGCACCTAACTGATGTGTTAAAAGGGGGGGGGGGGGGTACGACATTTTGTGTGAAGGTAGAGAGGCAGGCACAGGACTGCAATAAACCTAGCCTAAGCCCAAATGGTTGGCAATGTTATCTATGGAAACATTTCACTAGAAGAGTATACAAAACAGCAGATTAATGTTCGGTTTGTAGCCATGTGAGTTTTCCGAAAGCGGAAGCCACTGAACACACACACACACATAAAAAGTGTTAACTCACTTAAGCCTTTATTTTTATACAATTTTATGTGACATAATTTCCCCTTATTAATTTTTTTAGAAAACAAAAAACAATGCTTTCATTATTTTCTGTCTATCTTTTATTAAGCCATAAAGAAAATAGATTGCTCATATGTTTATTTGCTTGAGCTACTCCCTTTTCCTTCTGATAAATAATCAAGTCTGCCATCCAGAAAAAACAAAATCAGTGAGTTGGGAAATCTAATGGTCATCAAAGAGGCTGAAATATTAAGAAAGGCAGCAGACTACTGTTCCTACAGTGAGTTGTGCTTCCCTACACCTGCACTAACATCTGAGTAAATAACTTTAGTCAGTCTTTCCATTTCCCCCATGCAATTACTGTTAAACAAATTGTCCTTAAGGCAGTGGCAAACATCCCCCCACCCCCTGGCTCTCCTATTTTAAACTTCTGAAAATCGCATACAAAAAAGTGAATGCCCAAATGTTTAAACCCACACATTCTCAAATATACAGATACTACCAGTTTGTCAGATTATGCAGCTTGATTTGTCTGTCTCTATCCTCAAGGGTCTCACTCCTTAGAGTTTCAAACATCTCATGGGGTTCATATATATATTTTTTTTAAAACCTCCCTGGAGACTTTTTTTCCCCAGTCTGTGCACTTTCCATTTCCTCACATTCTTTATGGCAATAACATGCCTGCTTCAAACAACTGGATAAAAGTTACCTCTCAATCTTGGTGGACTTTCTTAGAAGGTAAAGGAAGAGGCAAATGAACATGACATGATTTACTAAGCCACATGACCCAAAAGGGTAGAGATGACACATCTGTTACAACACGAGCTACAGTTACCATTTGACATTATCTCTGGATATTATCAGGTGTCATAGATTTAACAGAGTCCAAAAAATCTACAGCGAAGTCCCTGATGTGAAAGTTAGCAACCACTCTCAAAACATTCAGCCTGCTTGCTTGTCCTCCCCACGCACCCCCTCCTTTTTGTAGTGCCAGAAGTCTAGACAACAGTCATATGAATGAGAGAACAGCCAGGCTTGTCTCAGCAGCCCTGATTTTTATTAGCATTAAATCTGTACAAACATCAACACAACCATTTCACAAACGGAGAGACAATCACAATGCAAACATTTTGGAACAAGCAAAAGACAGACACTGCTGAATATGCAGACCCATATCCCAGCCTACCCTCTTCTTTGGCTGCTGTTCCTTGTAAACTTGAGGCAATTACATATGCACATACATACAAATACACTACGATCCTACACGTGTTCTAAGAGAAAGTCATCCTGCATCTCTACAGCTCGGGACCTCCTGAGCTATACGCTTGAAAGCAACAGAGGACCCGAAAGGAAATTTTTTAAATAGTTACTAGAAACCAGATTCGTTTCATCTTGTTGCCTTGCCCGACAAGGCAGTAAACAACATGAATCATCTTATTTTTCCTCTAGAGGCTCGGCAATTAAATGTTCCTACAGCAAAAGAATTAGTCTGAAAGCAAGATACCAAGTTAAAAGTTCACTATGGCTACACGTGCCCAACCCCTTCTCTCTCCCCCCTCCCTAACATTTCAATGAAGAATATGGGAAGTTTAACAGAGCGAGAGCCCTTACTGTCTCTAGTTTTCCGTCTTCTTGCTGAAGATGTGCTCTGGCTGTTTCTCTGAAGCAGGGGGTTGAAGAATGGCAAAAAGATGTTTGAATAAACAGGAAGTGCTGTGCAGCTGAAGCACACACTGAAGGGAAAACACACTGGAGCACTGCCCTTTGTAGGCAACCACGGGAGGCTTGCCTCCACAGTAGCAAGTCTGCTTTTATGAAATGACAAAGAAACCACAAGAATTTAAGCAATCCCCCCAACCCGTCATAACCACCACCCCCCTCTGCAAAAACCTGAAAGATCAGCTGGAGATTGCAGGTAATTTCCAAGTTGTGCTTAACACTCCACAAAAATTATATTAATTCTACCCTATTAAAGCAGCTGGCCCACAAGCCCCCCCTCCAAAAGGCAATATAACTAGACGAAATAGTGGCAAACACATCTCAGCAATGCATCTAGGCAAATTCTTTATTTGTACATACTTTTGGAAAGCTTGTTTTTTCACACTTGTTGCGGTACCCATGCACTTATGTCAATAAATGTCTAAAATTGGCCAGACTTCAGAATGAATATTCAAATTCCTAATGATTTCCCCCTTTAAAATAAATTAGACTTCTGAATCTAAGATGTCAGAAATGTGTGCATTCAAATATATTCCAGTAGATGCATTCTCTTTCTTACATTGTACCTTTCAATCTCTAAAACAAAGTGCCTATTTGAGTCCAGATGACTAAGTAAACCGTCCCCCCTTTCTCACACTCCCTCTCCCCCCCTCCTTCCCCAGCCTCAGTTATCAAAGTCCTGTCTTTTGACATAGAGGAAGAATGACAGAGATATTGTCAAGAAAAGTAAACTGGGGATGGCGCTTGAAGGCAGCCTGGAAGGAGATGAACAGTCAAACAGCCATATTCAATAACGGTAGGTTTTTTAAAAAAAGAAAGAAGAAGAGGGCTCCTTGAGAAAATGTATTTCTGTTTTGGCAACGCATGCTACAGCCACTGATATTTGTTATTTAGCATGTAGTCTTGGACTGTCTGTCATTCCGGGTGCTAATGCTCAGCTGAAATAACTCATTGGGAGCTGTCAGTGGGATGTTTACACAGGACCAAATCTTTTCTTCATACAAGGAAATTTTTTTTGAACACTGGAATTCATCTTCTTTTGATCTCACATTCAAAGCAACAGCAGCTTGATAGACATGCAAGTCTGAAAGCAAATCCAGACGCTGGAGATAAACCGCCAGAGTATGACAGGCAGGAGCATCTAAAGCTTATAAAAATGAAGAGAACAGCATGTCGTCTGAGTATTACAATAGCAGAAATCAAGAGACATATTAGGTAGAACTGATCAGCCACAAAAACCGTTCAAAAGACAGATCATAGAAACAGAAAGACGCGGCTTGGGGGGGGGGGAGGGAAGAGAGTGAATGGGAAAGATCTGCTTTAAAGAGACATCCCCTTTCCTCTAAGTACCACACTGTTTTTCTGCTCCTGGCACGTAAATGTGGAGGGAATTTGAAGGTTTCTTGCAAAGAACCTTTTTTTTTTTTTCCTAAACTCAGAGTTCTCACCATAAGCTCACCAGTTATTTTTTAAATTAGGCTTCTCAATTATGTAGGCTAAACAATTTTAAAAAATGGGATTTTGCACCTCCCTCTTTTGCTGTAGATGTTCCAGAATGGTTATTTCTAGGAACTTGTGATCTAAAACAGTGAAGCATCCTTCAGTGCCCAGTGATTCCAATGGGACTTAGAGCACACTCCGCTATCTATCGGTTGCACCAACAGTTGAAGTACCGTCAGAACTCAATAATTCTGAAATTACTTGGACGGTACTTATTTTTGTCTCTTTGCCCTTAAGAGCTCCACGTCTTCAAAATGGTTTGGCAATCTGATTGGCTGCTAGGTTCTCTCTTCATCATCCAAAAAAAGACCTTAGTTTTGTTAGCAGGTATTACTTAGATTGGACTATCCCCGAGACAGTTAAATACCAGAAATGAAAATGCTTATGTGGAAATGATCACTAAAACTTTCTTGGAGGAAAACCCATACATTTTTAATTCCTCTCACCTCCCCCCCCCCTTTTCCTGTAAGCCTCTTACTTTAATTGAAGTTGGTGAATATAATGAAAAAGTAATTCTCAAACAATTTTGTACTTAGAGATGTTTGTTAACAAACACCGAATGAGAAGGCAGTGGTTAGGCTAAAGGGCAGCAGAATTCCACATTATAATTTAGCCTGTGGTTATTTCTGATTAAGAACACCCTCCGGGACAGCAAAAAGCAAGATCTTCTTTTGCAGCAGGCATAGCTTTTAAAATTAGCCTCTTCTGCATAATAAGTCAACAGGAGAAAAATAAAACACTGTGAATTTAAAAGCTGCATTAGAACAATGTAAAGTGTTGTAGTCACTTACATTACACTTTCTGGGGAGGAATATCGAAAACCCCTCCCTATTCATGACTAACACACACACACCCCATCCTGGGAAACATTAAAATAGAGGAAAATGCATTCTGGGTGCTAAAACTGTTATAATAAAGTCACCTTCTGTCATGCTTATGTAGCTATCTAATGAGCTAAAGGCTGATTATTTATCTTTAAACTGTACTAGTTTAATCTTTTAAGGTCACCACTAATCTGCTTCAACCTTAAAGGGAAAAAAAAATAACGGCTTTCAGGACTTGCTGCTAGAAATCACTAAACCTGGGGCTGAATGTCATTGGGACTGATGCCTTTACCTGAAGAAGCTTGCTGTGCAATGTAAACATCGAGCGTAAATCCTCCTGTAAATTAGAAGCAAGTGAAGGCCTTCATGCTGTGAACTGAGTCAGTAAATGAGACCAATATAACATCATTCCAATAGAATAAATAATTATCACTTTAAAGCCATGTCGCTATCCTTATTTTTCTCAAATATGTGACTAAGACCAGATTACTCTTCTTGGTAATAATGATTTTGTCTAACTGTCCAACTACATTATTAAGTAGCAGGATTGTGTGTGTGTGTGTGTGTGTGTGTGTGATGGACACAAAAGAATGGTGACCAGTCTGTATTCCCTAGGTGCTTCATTTTTCTTTTTTTCTGTTTTACCTTCAGACTTCTTGTGGACTTGAATGTCACCATGGACCTTGAATGTGAAATAGCTTCAAGCTAATAGCTCTAATTGCTTGAAGATGTGCAGGCAGGTGAAACCTGATCCCCCGGCCACTGTAGAGACCAGGAACAACACAGGAATGTTTACATAGTGGGTTTGAGTTTAATAGACAGTAGAGCTAGGTTTCAGACAGCTAGCAAAAACACAGCCAGTAGGTGACCTCTTGGTATAGCCCCTCCTTTGAAAAAACAAAACTGCAATCTTTATTTGGTTAAAAAGGCAACATTATAAATACCAAGGTTACCTTCCTGTTTTTGGAAGTAGTACAGGATGAAATTTTAACAGTACATAAACTAAAAGAGACACCTTATGCACCAGGGATACATGAGATATAAAGTGTGTTATTTGAATTTTGAGTGATTTTTTTTCTAGTTGGCATAGGAAACATCACACATACCTCCCTTGCCCATCAGCAGACAGCTCTATACATTTGGTCCTATTCTGTGGAGAACACAGGATTATCTGCTTACTTCCTGCGGTTAAGGTCCCTGACACCCAATCACATTCCAAACTCAGGTACTTTTAATTGTTTGGGTTTTGTTGTGAAAAAGAAGAAAGTGAGCAGCCGTGGTTTGAAGCTATATGTTCCTGCTGGGCATATTAGGTTGCTCAAAAAAGAACGGTACAGTGCTTTGGCTTGCTGTTACAGCTATGTATACCGCACACCATCTGAAGATAAATAAACAGGAGCACGGATGTTTTTTTTAAAATATATACATTTTAAAACACAGGTATTCAACATTATTGAGTATTGGCACCTTTTTAAACACAAAAAGCACTAGATAGGACAGTCAGTAGGGACATATTGACAGTGAAAAAGGCTCAAATGTGCTTGGGAGTTAATGCTTCTGACCTAGGAATTGTATATTCCAAGTATATTGGATCTGTCTGTAGGTACTTTGTACTGAAAGAGAAAGCAGTGTTTACATGCTGCAAATCCTATCAATTGCCACTTAATTCAGAAGATGCCCCCCCCAACCTTAATTTGGCTGACCTGACCACATGGATTCAAGCTAAGGTTACCTTGAGGTTGGCCTACTCTAATGTACTATCCATGGGTTTATCTTACAGACAACTCAGAAACTCCAGCTGGTACAGAACATTGTGGCCTGGCATTAGGTGCTAAATGGAATATGCAAGGCTATTTTTGAGCAGGAACATCCAGGAACGCAGTTCCGGCTGGCTTGGTGTCAGGGTGTGGCCTAATATGCAAATGAGTTCCTGCTGGGCTTTTTCTATTAAAAAAGCCCTGGGAATTCACATATCACTCCCACTCCACAGACACTCCTTACCAACCAATTATCCAAGCTCAATTCAAGGTTCTAACTACTTCCTAAAAAGCTATGTCGTTGGGCTCATTGCAGAATGAGCAGAACTGCTCATTGCAGAACTGCTTCTCCTGTTATATTCTGCAATGACAATTTTGTTCGTCACAGCAAAGCCACCCAGCAAACAGATAAAATTGGCAATTCCCCATTTACACACA
Source organism: Heteronotia binoei (assembly GCF_032191835.1). Classification (NCBI taxonomy): domain Eukaryota; kingdom Metazoa; phylum Chordata; class Lepidosauria; order Squamata; family Gekkonidae; genus Heteronotia; species Heteronotia binoei. Next base: position 59,137,484 of record NC_083227.1, read on the forward strand.
TTATCTATAGTGGCTTACATATTATGGCGTGGTCTACCCAGGGCTTTTTTTGAGCAGGAACACACAGGAACCCAGTTCCGGCTAGGGCTGCCAAGCTTACAGACCGGATGGGGGTTCTCCAACTTGGGAGATCCCCAACCCACTGGCCCACATTGGGCCAGCAGGGGGATCCCTTCCCGACATTGCAGATGCAATGATGTCACTTGCAAGTGATGTCATCATGTGGTGACATTGTGCAATGACTGCTCTAGGAGCTTCCAGGAAAACTCTATGGTTTTTCTGAACACTCTAGCAATTTGGGAGGGAAACTCTATGGTACATGTGAGTAATGTCATTGCGCTGTGCGCATGCGAAATATTTCCCTGCCAGAGGCCGTGGGGGACTTGGCAACCATAGTTCCAGCTGGCTTGGTATCAAGGGGTGTGGCCAAATATGCAAATGAGTTCCTGCTGGGCTTTTTGTACAAGAAAAGCCCTGGGTCTGCCCATGCTTCTATCATTTCACAAAATGTGCAAAACAGAATTTTCAGGAGGACATTCTTGTAGGAGCAGAGTTGTGAGCTGTGGTGTAATGGATCAGCTTGAGAGGTGTCTTCAGTTTGGCATGTGCGTGTGTGTTTTCTTCCAGGTCTTCAATCCCAGTCTTACTGAATTATGTTATTTTTGATGCATCTTTACTATTAAGATCCAAATGTTATCATATTTTGTAATCTGCTTATTAATTGAATGGTTTCATGATACTTGTCTGCCTTGAATCCCAGTAAGAAAGGTAGACTATAAGTGAAAATAAATAAATTGTGCATTATTGTTGTTGTAATTGTTTTATTGCCTTTTAAAATGTTTTAATTGTTGAAAGTTATTTTGTGCTTATTTTATGTTGCAGTGGCTACACTTTTTCTTCATTTCATTTTATTTTTCAGGACTTAACCCTGGCATTCACAAAGACAATAAGACAAAATATTTTTCATGTGCTGTGACTGAGAAATTTAGCCCTGATAACTGAGAATGGGATATGAATATATCACATAGAGATGGGATGGAAAACACTGCAGTGTGGTCGTGGTGAGGTTTTTATCTCCAAAATGATATGATTTTCTGAAGATACTGACTTGAAACCTGGGGGAGAAGAACTGTTTCATTTTGTTTTTAAAGACTCGTGGCATAATATAACTGGCAAAAGCTGCAACAGGTAAGATCCTGAGTGTCAGAAATGGGCCTGCCACTTAATCATTGTGAAATGGTAGAGGGCGAACAATCATATCAAGAGGAGGCGAGAAGAAGTTCTGAACCCTTTCCTCATCTATGCCTCTCCTCCCCACAATGCTTTTTATTTTTTTCTATTAAATTCCAAGACCAGAAGCAGCCAGAAAAATGGCTGTAAAAAGTAATTTCAGGTGGGAAAGGACTGGTTGGGGAAGGATTCCATGCCTAATCACAGCCTCAATATGCTTTAAATCACTTCTTCTCCCCCACACACACTCTGTGCAAACAGAAGATCCCAGATTCAAATCCTGACATCTCCAATAAAAGGAAAGCAGGGAGTAGGACATTGTCTCAGACTTGATTAGCTTTTGAAAGTCACAGCAGACAATATGGAAATGCAGTCTCATTCAGCCAAGCTGAGCTTCATACACTGATCCCACACCCTCCTTTATAGCCATTCAGAGGCAGCTCTGATTCTGGCACACAGGTTTGCTGCTGTCATGCTTTGCAGAATCCAGGCCAAAGAAAAACAAAACCACTTTCCATGAAGCAGCCATACACCACCATACATTTGAACATGCCATTTCACAATTTCCATGACAGAAACAAAGAAAACAAAATGCAGTGCAATGCAATAAAAGTATTCCTGCTAGAGGTCAAAGCACAAAAGGTGTTTACCAGAGGTATTGTCTAGAAATTAAACACTGCAGGTTGGCAATATATGTTTTTGATTATATTACTTTGACATGTGCTGCAAAGTCCTAAAACATGAATAAATGGAATATCAAGAGGCAGCATCAGGGGAAGGCCTCGGCCTCTATGGTCTGCAGTTGGCCCTCCAAAGGAACTGGTAGGTCACTGTGTGAGACAGGATGCTGAACTAGATGGACCACTGGTCTGATCCAGCAGGGTGGTTCTTATGTGCTTAAATTTGCTGGAAGCTCTAATATACTGCCAGTTCTCTGACAACTAAAAAATAAAGGAAGGTACAGCATTTATTGCTGGACTGTGTTTGATGAAAAGCCAGAAGGATGCATAGGGAAAAGGGCTGCATAAAGAAAATGGCAGGAGAGGTGGCAAATATTGGCTCTGAGAAGGGAAATGAAGGTGGGGAGTCCTGTAATATGCCAATTTCCAAAAAATTGAGAAAACAATGGATGGTCTGAGATGGTGGTTGCAATGCCATGTGATACTTATTTCCAAGTTAGTTGCATAAATCATGCTCATGGTTAGATAAAATAGCAATTTCATTTTAGAAAGCTGAAAATGAGGGGAAAAAGGGGGAAATCATAGTAAAGAATACAGATGCAAACATTTTGAATGCTCTATACCGAGTCTTTTCTGTTAGTTACCAAATTGAGTTTTGTTATTATTAATTTTGCTATTATTCATAAAATAGTCAATCAGTTAATTAACTTCTTAGCTGAAGATTAACTGGACTTTGAATACCTCTAAGTCTTCTACCATTTGGGAGTCTTGTGAACAGGCCTACCCATTCAAAAGTGGAAAGTGGTAACACGGGTGGCCAAAGTTGTGGCTCAGGAGCCACATGTGGCTCTTTCACACATATAGTGTGGCTCTCAAAGCTCCCACCGCCACACTGGCTGGCTTGGAAAAGGCATTTGTCTCTTTAAATCGCTTCTCCAAGCCAAGCCAGCTGGCAGCTTGGAAAATGAATTTAAAGTTAAAATTGCTTTCTTTCCACCTCTCCCTCCCGCTATTTGCTTTCTTCCCTCCCTCCCTTCCTTCCGGCTCCCAAACATCTGAGGTTCATGTCTTGCAGCACTCAGATATCTGATGTTTATTATATAGCTCTTACTTCAATAAGTTTGGCAATCCCTGATGTAACACATGGATCTCATCTGCAATTAGAACTTTGTCACTTTATATATTTTGTTTTCCCAAGAAATGATAATACAACACATACACATACCCCTACACTATATATAGTGGCCAAGAGAATGTTTAAAAAGAAGTATGTCAAATAGGAAGCCTTACTTAGTCCTGGAGAGTAGCAGTAGTCACAGTGGCAAACTATAACTCTAGTAAACAGTTTGGCTCTTTCTAGTCAGCATTATCAAATGCTTCCAGACAGTGTGTGAGAGAGAAGGTCTCCAAAAAGATTTCCAGTGATGGAAGATTCTCCCCTCCTCCCCTTTTGGCAACTGAAAAGGGTTCAGTATTGAAAAAAACAGTGACAATTTAAAGATTTAGTATAAACTCGCTCAAGCCTGTGGGAGGAACACTAAGTGAAAAAAGTAAACACGGTCCTCCCAAGTAGTTCCTTTCTAAGCTATACACACAGACTGTGCCTGGTACCGCAAGGCTGCCCTGCGTATTGAGGAGGTCAGCTAAGCTATGCTAAACTGACAGGTTCCGTTTACAGCAGGGCCAGCACTTTGTTTGGATATACTGGCCTTGGTCACCGCCAGCTTAACAACAGATGGCTAGAAAACTTTCATTATGTTGCACAAGGCTGAACTGCAAACAATCACGGCAAAAACTGTGAAAAGTTTAACTCCCTCTCAGCCAACTAGAAAATAGCTGGCGATCAAAAGGGAACAGGCACAGGAAAGACTGGGCGGGGGGGGGGGGTGGGCAGATGAGGTTTTTATTGCAACTGGCAAAAATAGGCAAAGTGTGCTGTTCAAGGAACGACAGTGAGAGAGAATGATTTTTCACAGCTATGTATGATCCACTGGATGCACCCCAGCAAGAGCTGTGCAACTGCAACTGCAACTAAGAACTCATCCAGATAGCAGCTTTCATATTTGTTGTGGTGCAATAAATCCTGGTTCAACCCTGTCCCTGAAATAACATTCTATATTACACTCAGGTTCAACCTTGATTTTATCTTGGGTTATTTTTCCTTTCTATACTACAGTGAGGTCACCCTGTGCCCCCCCCCCCAGGTTGTTACAACGCTGTTTTCTCACAGGCTATCCCGGGTTATATCAGTGTAGACGCATAACTGGGTTTTTAATCTTTTAGCCTCTGTTATCCCTTTTCCTGCACTTTCACCAGTTGGTGCTTGACAGTTTGTGTGAGGTTTTCTTTTTGTAGGAGGGTTCTATTAGCTATTTCCCTCTTTTTTTTCTTTGTTGTCCATTTTGGATTCCGCACCGTGCAGCTGCTACCAACAACCCATTTTCTTTTGTGTTTGGGTTGTGGCTCCTTCAGAAGTGGGCAGGGGGATGGGAAGGCTGGCTTCTACCCTCTTCCACATTGGATGGATTTGAGGGACTGAAATGTGGTGCTGGTGCCCCCCCCCTTGATTGTGAAGAAGAGAGCTGAGTGGGCAGCATATGTCAAACTGCCAGGATATTCTTCTCCCGTCGGGGTGCCTTCCTCCATGAAGCTCCCCTGCCTTGCTTTCTCCTGTATTGATCCCCAGGGTTTTGGATTGCTGGGTTCCAAGTCTGGCTGCCCCCTGGTACTCTGGAGGCCCCTCTACCAAACAGAGAAAATCCTCCCCTCACTCACCCTCAGGATTCCCTACAGAGAGAGCTGTTCCTCTCCCTCCCCCTTCCACCTTTCCCGGTGTTGATGACTAGAAGTTGAAATGTAGTAGTAGTAAAAGTAAACATTGGATTTATATTCCACCCTCCACTCCAAATCTCAGAGCAGCTCACGATCTCCTTTACCTCCCCCCCACAACAAAAACCCTGTGAGGTGGGTGGGGCTGAAAGAGCTCTCCCACAGGCTGCCCTTTCAAGGACAACTCTGTGAGAGCTATGGCTCACCCAAGGTCATCCCAGCAGCTGCAAGTGGAGGAGCGGGGTTCTCCCAGATAAGAGTACACACACTTAACCACTACACCAAACTACACCAAAATGTAGAATTAATAATCTGGGACTGGCAGGCAATTTGAACTGGGACAATGGAGGTGTAGACAAAATAATCAGGGATAAATGAAAGGTAAATAGTCCCGAGTCAAACTCTGAAAAAATCCAGGTTTAGGTCTTAGTGGGGAGTTACCCTATGAGAAACATCCTAGGGAGAGACAAGTATGTTTTTACCTGGTGTATCCCTTGTAAGGGATATCTCTTTGTTTGAGCTATCCCTTGTAAGGGAACAAGCTGGCCATGCAGGCTGCATAGCAGGGCCCAGCGTGTAAATGGGTGCTAAAGCAGAGCTACCACTCATGAAAAGTCCTTATGAGCATAGAGACTAGGGAGGGAACCTGGTTTGCTCCCCCCTTAGTACTAACAAGCAGTACAACAGTATACAAACAAGGGTCCCAGTTGATATTCAGTGCTAGCAAAAGAGAAGAAGAGAATTCAGGGATTGAAGAGAAGTTCTTCTGCCCATGTTTCTCTTCTTTATTTCTCTGTTACCTTTCCTCCATGGAGCTTAGGACGGCACACCTGGGTGCTACTACATTTTACTTTCACAATACCGTGAGATGAGATGAGATGAGTAGACAATATGATCACCCAAGGTGAGCTTCATGGGTAGCAAGAGTTCAAACCTTGGTCCAAAGTCCACCACACTAAATACTGTTGCATACTGCCTCCTAGTAACCATTCCCAACTTGTTAACATGCACTCATCACAGGTGCCAAACTGCAAGAGGTCAGTGATGGATTCCTGAGTGTTCTTTGCCCTGCCCCCTTTAAGAACTGCTTCCATCAAAAAGGGAGAATTTGACAATGTCAATTCTATTAGGAGTGTTATTTGATAAACCAAATCATGCTGACAGGTTCTGACAGTTGACCTCAACTTTAGAAAAGTTATGGGAAGTACGCTGTTTTTGATCTCATGAATGAGGAGCACTTTAGATGGCATTTCGCTTCTGCAAAGTACCCCACACTTTCTTGGAAGTCATTGTCAAACACTATCGCTTGCTTATAAGGAGAGGCTGCCAAAGAATCTAACACCCAGATTTAAATATGATTTAACCAAATCTGTATATAATTTAAATATTCATTACTTCAATTTGATTCATGGGCACCCTAATATTGTCTAATGCTCCGAGGCTGGTTATAAATGCACCTTGTGAGGTTTAATTCAATTGGCAATCTCATCACAAGTAACACGTTCTTCCATATTATTGAAGAAATGAACAAATCTGTTTTTTTCCACAAACGTATTTTAGAAGCGACTCTTTCCTGTTATTGAAAGAAAATTGTGTTTATTACTCCTTTAGCATAGTGTAAACTCATAAACGTCAACAGAGAGTACAAGGAAAACTGTCAACTAAATATTGTTTCCTTCATGAGCTGCTCTTCCAAGTCAATTACGCCTTTCAACTTCTGGGGCATTGTATGATAAACTGGCAGTAAAAATCATTCACATTAATATACCATGGTGCCTTGCCTGCAAAAGGTAATTAAAGAAGTAAATGACTCATAAGAATAGACATATTAGCTGCAAAATGAAAGGCAACTGAGCTGCCACATGAAAATATGTACCATTAAGATACTGCATTTTCATATTCCTGTAATCAGCTTCAGTAGACTAATGCTTATTTAATCCAGTTCTCTGCTAAGTCCATCAACAACTGTTTTTTGCTGTTTTCTCCTTGACTGAACATTATGTGTGCAGGTTTGGAATAAATACTGCTATGAGATTTTTGCATACTCAATTGAAGAACAGGTTTTTACATGTCTTTTTTAACAAATGAAACTATTTCTCCTTCTGTCTCTCTTTACATAGAGGCAAGTGTAATATTTCGTAGCCAGGCAAGATTCTACCCCATTGCAACCCAGTATTTACATTTTCTGATCCATATACTATTGGCGTAAAAGAAAACTTAGTTGTGCTTTCTTTTGCCATTTTTTGAAGCTTTCATTAACTCATTTACAAAACTTTTTATCTGTTAACAAGTCCTTTTGTTACAGCTAGGAAAAGATTTTCAATTTATTTTAATCCACTGCTTAAAGTCACAATTTGAGACGGTTTGGGGAGCTTAAAAAAGATTGGAACCAGCTAGTTTTTGGACTGATTTTTGTCAAGTTTCTCTCCCTACTATAGCACCTCTTCCACATGACATATGTCTACAGCAAGTCTCATGACCCTCAGCATAGCTTTTTGGGGGTGCTGGTTAAAAAGACAGGCTTCACCAGTCTTTTTAAGCAGATAAAAGCTGGAATGGTGCAAGATCCTCCAGAATATGTGAACAATTCTATTCGTTCTAATACAATATGGACCTCGAGGATGGTGCTGAATGTATAAAGCTAAGCACTGGTCAGGCTTATAATAAGCTCTTTCTGTCACTTTTCTAGCCCTCCCAATCATGCTGCCAATTTTTAATTGCGCTTCCATCTTTTTCAGACTCTAAGTACAAATAAAAATAAGAAAATTAATCCATGCCAATGTTAAAACTCATTAATTGAGCGGACTTAACTGGCTTCAGCAAAGCTGTACAACCCTTCGGCAGCCCACCACTTTCTTGTGAGTTGCTAGGTTGTTCCAACACTGCAATAAACCTGACACCTGGAGGTCAGGTGGTACCATTCACAACTCCTTGCATCTCTCTGTTCTTACCCTTGGGATTCCTAGAAGCAGGACAGGAAAGAAACAGAAAGATGCAGACTTGGCTTAAACGAAATCAACACATACTGCAAGGGAGGGATATATGGATATTTTCATTTTCCACAGCAGTTTCTAACATGGTGGTGTTCTACACAGGTTTCAAGTCCCACTAGCATCGGTGAAAGAGCATACACAGACACACAAGTGAGAACATTCATGTTTGTGTTGTGTACTCTTGGACAGAAGAGTTTTCTCCGCAGTTAATTCTATCTATTTACTAGCCACTCTTTTGGATTCCACCACATACCAATATCATACCAACATGATGTAGGAATAATTCTAAAGGTAGGGGCAAGCAAATAGAAGCAGGTTTGTATCTAAAAAGTATACCGTCACATAAATGTACAGCAAGACTGTTCGGAAAGGAAACAAACCAGTTCTATACAAGAAACAGGCAGTCCCAAAGAGCAAGATGCGAATTCAAGCGTTCTCCCAAACAAGTCCCTATGTACTATGTATTCTCTCCTGGCTTCGTGTACATGAATGGCTGCCATTCACTGCTATGTGCGGGGGGAACCCTTTGCTTAGAAGACCATAACAGTGGGAGTTAAACTACCTACTGATATTTGGAGACCCATTCTACACTAATTTGGCCTGAATATATGATGGGAGTGGAGTACCAGTAAAAGATATATGTGCAAACTCAGAGATAGGGCACATCAACATCTGATTAAGTAATATATGTGGAAACATCTGATTAAGTGATATATGTGGAAACTCAGAGATAGGGCACATCAACATCTGAGCTTTTAAGGATGCTGTATCAACAGAAGTATAGTGTCTATATCATGTGAAGTGATGATATTGCTTTACTCTGCTTTGATTAGACCTCACCTAGAATATTGTGTTTAGTTTTAGGCACAATTTAAAAAGACTATAAAGCTGAAATGTGTCTAGAGGAGGGCAATGAAAGTGGTGAGGGGTCTGGAGACAAAAGTCCTATGAGGAAAGGTTGAAGGAGCTGGGTATGTTTAGCCTGGAAAGGAGATGATTGAAAGCTGATATGATCACCATCTTCAAATACTTGAACATCTATCATAGAGAGGATGATACAGAATTGTTTCTTGTGGCCCCAAAAGGTCAAAACCAGAACCAACAGGTTGAAATTAAATCAAAAGAGTTTCCGACTCAACATTAGGAAGAACTTCCTGACAGAGCAGTTCCTCATTGAAACAGGCTTCCTCAGGAGGTGGTGGGCTCTCCTTCCTTGGAGGTTTTTAAGTAGAGGTTAGATGGCCATCTGACAGCAATGCTGATTCTGTGAATTAGGCAGATCATGACAAGGAGAGGAAGAAGGGCTGCATCAATGCTTAGTTCTTGTGGCCCTTTCTTACACACCCAGGGAAATGCTGATCGCCACTCTGGGGTCAGTCAGCAATTTTTCTCCAGACCAGGCTGGCAAGGGATCCAGGAGGTTTTTGCCATCTTCTGGGCATGGAGCAGGGGTCAGTATGTATGTGTGTGGGGGGGAGGTATTTATGAAGTTCCTGCATTATGCAGAGGGTTGAACTAGATGACCCTGGAGGTCCCTTCCAATTCTATGATTCTATGAAATGATGAACTACAAGTTCAGACTTCTGAATCTTTGTTTGGGTAGTGCCTTCTCAATTATGCTATGGGATTACCCAACCTAATTCTTCTATTTGTGTTATAGTGCCACAGGTGGAGAATGTTCATGCTTCAAATAATCTAACTTTCTGACATAGGAAAAAAAGTTCCATCAACTGCTGTGATTTTAATAACATCTCTATAAAAGATAATCAGCTGATATCAGCCTTGAACATTTGGAAAAGCAGGCTACAAATGCAAGGATACATCCTGTTTGCATGTAGACAAAGTGTTCTTGTTGTTGTTTGTAATTATCACAAAATTTCAATCCGTAAATGTTGTCAATGCTAGTTGTCAAAAGGCTTACTTTTTTTATAAAGAGCAATTGAGGAACTGTGATATCTTTTCAGACTTGGTCATGTATTTCTAATTGAAACAACAACAAAATCCTCCAACTATTTCACCATCCTATCAGTAGAAATAAGGACACTTCCATAATAGAAATATAAACCTTTTTCAAATTGCACTGTCGTAAATATCATTGAAGAAGACTTGGCAATTGTACTGCCAGGAATAAAAAAAACATGTCAACATCCTCATAAAAACTGTAGCTTCTAGATGATCATTAAATTATTTTCAAACTAGTTTATATTTGCAGTGCCACTTAACATGAAGCAACTATTGCACTATATGGCTGGCATAAAGAAAGGCATAAGAAGCCAGGAAAACTTGTGCAACTGGTTCCGGTCCTATTGCCAAGAAGAGACCTTCCAGAAGAACTCCCCACTACCTCCTCCTTATCTCAGGAAGCTGGAACATAAAGTCCTTTATTTATTAATTTAATTTAATTTATATGCTGCACTCCCTGCGAATGGGCTCAGGGCGAGTTACAACATAAAAACTGCAACAATGAACACAGAATTTTAAAAAAACATTGATTTAAAATGACAAGGAACAATAAAGATGGCATTATGAGGGGGGGGGAATCATACTATCCCAGTTCTGTTACAGATATTATTGATATTCAGGTAGTCTGAGCAGGTGGAGGCAATAGTATCTAACCTCCATTGCCTCAACTAAAAGCCTGGCAGAATAGCTCTGTTTTGCTGGTCCTGTGGAATTGTAAATGATCCTGTGGGGCCCTGATCTCTGTTGGGAACTAATTCCACTAGATTGGGGCTAGGGTCAAAAACGCCCCGGCCCTAGTTGAAGTTAGTCAAATGACTTTTGAACTAGGGATGACCAGTAGATTGGCCAAATGTAGGGCCCTTTAGGGGACATAAGGGGAGAGGTGGTCCCACAGGTATGCTGGTCCCTGGATGCTCAGAGCCTTAAAAGTTAAGACCAACACCATGAAACTGAGCCAGAACTCTATTGACATTCAGTGCAGTTTGAAATATCTGTTCTGGATCTGGATCTACAGTATGTCACAGAAGTGAGTACACCCCCTCACATTTTGTAAATATTTAAGTATATATTTTCATGTGACAACACTGAAGAAATGACGCTTGGCTACAATGTAAAGTAGTGAGTCTACAGCTTGTATAAAGACAGGTTGCTTACCTGTAACTGTAGATCTTCGAGTGGTCATCTGTGCATTCACACTCATGGGATAGAGCACCTGTGCCGATCCCCGAATCGGTACATAAAAAGCCCGGGATTTTTTTGCGCTCGGCACCAGTGGGCATGCGCAGGCGTCCCAGTACGCATGCTCACTGGTGCCAGCGCAAGGATCCCGCCAGTTCCTTCCTGACTGCTAGAAGCCCCTACTAGAGGGAGACCATCAGCAGTGGGGAAGGAGGACGGGTAGTGTGAATGCACAGATGACCACTCAAAGATCTACAGTTACAGGTAAGCAACCTGCCTATCTTCTTCGTGGTCTCTGTGATTCACACTCATGGGAGATTAGCAAGCAAGACATACCTGGAGGAGGGAAGACGGTCAACCAGAAGAAACAGCTTGCAGCACTGCAGTTCCCAAATGAGTCCTCTGTTGAGCATGCACATCCAGCGTGTAGTGCTTCATAAAGGCATGTGGAGAGGACCAGGTGGCAGCCTTGCAAACATCCATCAGAGACACGCCTTTCAGGAACGCCACCGACGTTGCCATCGCCCTTGTAGTGTGGCCGCAAATAGGCCCAGGTAATGGCTTCTTAGCCAACAAATAACACAGTTTAATAGTCTCAGAGAGCCATTTTGAAAGCCTCTGAGACGAAATCCTGGAACCTAACTTAGGGGCAGCATATGAAACAAAATGCTGCTTGTCCTTGCGAAAACTCTTGGAACGACTTAAGTAAAACAATAAAGCACCCTTTACATCTAAAGCATGCAACCTACGTTCCTCATCCGAGGAAGGTGTAGGATGAAAAATGGGCAAACTTCTAGGTTGAGGTGGAACTGAGAAACCACCTTGGGGAGAAAAGCAATATCAGGAGCTAACGAAACTCTAGCTTCCTGAAAAACAAGATACGGGTAATCACAACGCATCACCGTGAGCTCCCCCGCACAATGTGCTGATGTGATGGCTACCAAAAATGCAGTCTTCCATGAGAGAAGCTGTAATGAACACGTGGCCATCGGCTCAAAGGGACGACGAGTCAGTCTGTCCAACACCAAAGACAAATTCCACAACTGTGGGGGCGATCTGGATGGGGGATGAAGCCTAAGCAGACCCTTCAAAAACCTCTTAGAATGAGGGTGTGCAAAAACAGAATGTTCCTCCACTGGTTCATGGAATGCAGATATTGCTGCCAAATAAACCTTGAAGGAGGAAAAAACAAGGCCAGCATCCACAAGAGATAACAAAAACGCAAAAATTACTGACAATCCCACCCTTTGGGGAGAAACTGAAGGATCAACTAGGAACTGAAGGAACTTCCGCCACTTCCTATCATAGGAAGCATGGGTGGAAAGTTTCCTGCTATTCAGGAAGACGTGCTGGACTCTGCTAGAGAACCCACAGGGTCGATGAGCCACACTGTCAGCTTCAGGTGGGGGACGTTGTGATGGAGGACATGACCTCCCTGAGCTGACAGAAGGTCCGGTTCCACTGGGAACTGGTAGAAGACCACCCTCGCCAACTGGAGCAGGATCAGGAACCAGTTCTGGCAAGGCCACCAGGGAGTCACCAGGATGCAGCATGGTCTCTCTCTTGCGATTTTGTTGACCATCTTCGTCAACAATGGCAGAGGCGGAAACAGATAGAGGAACTGACCTTCCCACGGAAACAGCAGACCGTCTCCCAATGACTCTGGATCCGCACCCCCTCTGGAACATAACAGAGGACACTTTCTGTTCTCAGCTGTGGCAAAGACATCCACCTGAGGATACCCCCAAAGCTGAAAGACAGGTTGGAGGAAGCACCACTGCAGTTCCCACTCGTACGGGGAAGCTGTGCCCCTGCTGAGGGAGTCTGCCTGCAAGTTGAGGACCCCGGGGAGATGTGCAGCCTTCACGAAGATGTTGTAGTCCAGGCACTCCAACCACAGGTCCAGTGCCAATGCACAGAGCTGTCGAGAGATTGTCCCTCCCTGCCTGTTGATGTAGCACAGGGCAGTGGTATTGTCCATTAGCAAAGCAACAACCTTCCCCGCCACCAGGGGGCGGAAAGAGCGGAGAGCAAAATGAACTGCCAGCAGTTCTAAATAATTTATGTGGCAGTGAGTCAATTTCAGAGGCCAAGGGCCCCCCACACACAGACCGTCCATGTGGGCCCCCCAACCCCACAAAGATGCATCTGTTGTGATAGTCACAGAAGGTGCAGGGAGATGAAATGGAGCTCCCTGGCAAATGTTTCTCTTTGACCTCCACCATTGCAGAGATTGAAGAATCGCCAGTGGAATGAGGTGAGTCTCTCAATGGTCGAAACTGATGAAGAAACCAGAGTTGTAGGCCTCTCATCCTCAGCTTCACAAAAAGTAGCATGCTTGTCGTCGCCATCAGCCCCAGCATCCGCTGCAGCTGCTGCGCTGTGCCCCACTTTCGACTTTGCAAAAGTTGCACAAGGTTGATAATGTCCACCGTTCTCTGCTAAGGCAGGAACGCAGGATACAGGTTCATATCCAGCAAAGCCCCTATGAACCGAACTGTCCTTGATGGAGTAAAGTGTGATTTCTCCAAATTGACCTGCAGACCCAAGGTGTCGAGAAGACGAAGAGTGATGGCAATGTGGAATGAAAAACTCTCTTTCGACTCCGCCACAAGGAGCCAGTCGTCGATATATGGAAAGACGACTATCCCTTGAAGCCGGAGATGGGCAGCCACAACACTCATCATCTTCGTGAACACCCAAGGTGCAGTGGACAGGCCGAACGGAAAAGCTTTGAACTGGAATTGTTGAGAACCTACTGCAAACCGAAGGAAACATCTGAATGAGGGATGGATGCTGATGTGGAAGTAAGCATCTTTGAGGTCCAGCTTTGCTATCCAGTCCCCTTGGTTGATGAGGGGCAGGATTGTTTGCAGAGTGGACATTCTGAACTTCTGGTACAGAATAAACGTGTTGAGATTCCGAAGGTCCATGACTGGTCTCAAATCCCCATCCCGTTTGGGAACCAGGAAGTAACGAGAGTAGAAGCCTCTTGTTTCTGTAGGAGGTTGCTCACCTCCGCAAGCAAAGGTGGGGAAGTGGGTGTGGTGATTACCACGGATTGGGTCGGAATCTGAGCGAAGTCGATTTTGTAGCCTTCCACTACGATGGAAAGCCCCCACCTGTCCGTTGAAACAGACTCCTAGGCCAGTAGGAAAGGGCGGAGGCAGATGGATGAAGAGAGGGTGGGGACGGTGACGCGTGCTACGGGAAAGTCAAAGGCGCTGCTTATGGGGGCGAGTGCCCTTGGACTTGCCAGTGGTCTGAGAAGCATATCGGTTCCTATTGTTCCCCCTGTATGGGGACCTGCTTTCCGGTTGAGCAGAGCGAGGTCGCCACTGCTGTTCTGGGGAGAACTTCTGGTAAGGTTTCTTAACCCAGGGCTTGTGCCACTGTTTCAATTTGGAAACTCTGGAAGGAGCCTGGACACCCAGGTTCCTGGAGGTCTTTATGCTCTTATCAATTTTTTGCAGAGCAGTGTCAATAGTAGTGCTGAAGAGGCCTTCTCGCTCAAAAGGCAGATCCTCCACGGAAGCCCTGTTGTCTTGCTGGAAGGCTGTTGACCTCAGCCAGGAGTGGCGTCAAAGGCAGACGGCCGACGTAATCGTTTTCGCGGAGACGTCCACCATGTGCTTTGCTGCAGGCAATTGTTGCTTGGCGACAGCAAAGCCCTCCTTCTGCAGCTTCTTCGCCGCCGCTCTTTTCTCCTTGCTCAGGGAGGACAGGAGAGGGGTGAGGTGATCCCATACCGAGTATTGGTATCTAGCCATGCATGCAGCATAGTTAGATACCTTTACTCCCAGAGCCCCTGCAGAGTAAAATTTCTTCCCCACATTATCCAGCTGCTTCCCTTCCTTATCTGGTGGGGAAGAATGAATCTTGCGAGCCTTTGAGGATGATGACACAACTACAGAATTCGGCTTCGGATGTGAGAAGAGGAATTCTGCCCCAGCCTCTTAGACACGGCACATATGGTCCAATCTCCTGGATGACACTGGAGTGGAGTCAGGCTTTGCCCAGGACTCCTTCACTGCCTGAAGGATCACCTTCGTCACAGGTAGTGCAACCGCCGTAGACATTTCCCATTGCATGATATCGAAGATCGTATCATTCACAACGGGTTGCGGCTGTGTCACTGGAAGGGAAAGGAAGGTCGCCATCCTCTTTACCAGGTCCCCATACGATTTCAGATCCTCCAAAGGTGAGATAGGAAGATCTTCAGCCGTATGCGACACTGGCGAAGACTCCAGGGCCCTGTCCGGATCGTTGGTACCGACCTTGGAGTCCGACGATGAGGACTCTCTTCGCAACGAATGTTCTGAGAGTATTGGTGTCGACTCTCTGATGGGCGATCGAACCGCTACTGATGAGCGTGAATGGACCTCCTCCACCGCTACAGAACGCCTCTCAGGCGGGACGGAGATTGATGCCGAAGGGCAACGTCTGGAATGCTGGGAGAGTGTCGACATCTGGGATGCCTCAGATTGCCGGTCCCACTCTGCAAAGTCCCGAGGTGGGTACCATTGGTACGGTGGATAGGGGTACGAATATGGAGAAGGCCAGTGGTGCTGATCCCAAGGTGGTAGTGGTGGGAAGCGACGAATTGCCGTCGATGGTTCCAATTCCCTTCGACCCCTAGCCTGGTCCATCGGCTCTGACAGCTCTATCAGTGCTGACCCCTCAACCTGTGAGACTGAGTCACTCTCACTGCGCCGCCTCGATCCGGAGGAATGGGATCGCTGGGTGAGATCGATCTCGTGCTCCGATGCCGAGAGACGGAGTTGCTGTGAAGCACCGCCTCTTGACACTGAAGGGCTGCGATGTGGGGACACCAAGATCTTTCTCGGTGGAGCAGCCATCGATGCCAAAGCGTCATGAGAGGGGGAAGGAGTGCGGGACCATCTAAAACATGTTTTATATGTTTTATTATTCTACTGTTTTAACTGTGTAAAATGTTTTAAATTCAAATTATGTTAGATTTTTATGTGTTGTGAGCCACCCTGAGCCACTTCGGTGGGAAGGGCGGGATATAAATAAACTTGAACTTGAACTTCTTCCGCTTCTCCTTAGACTTCACCTTCTTTGGCATGGATGATCGGGTCCCCAAATCATCCTGATGCTTTTTCGCTGGGGTATCCACCAACCTTTCAGAGGGACGCTTCGTGGAACGCCCGCGCTCGATAGTCATCTCGGTCCTGATCAGCAATGTATCAGCCGATGCGACTGTGGGGGCCGTGGTCTCTCCCATCGATACCGACGGGCCCGATGCCATCTTCTGTGGCTGAAGTGCTGATTCGACCAATGCAGCCGAAAGCCTCGCTGCTCGATTCTTGCGCATTTGCTTGGAAAAGCTCAAACAATGCGAACAAGAATCCACACAATGCCCCTCGCCCAAGCAGAGGAGACAGGGAGAATGGCCGTCGGGGGGGCGGGCAATCTTCTTCCCACAGGATCGGCACCTCTTAAAAAAACCCCGTCTTTCCATAGATGCAAGGAAAAAACCCACTCAGGAAAGCCTGAGGGAAAAAAACCAGGGGGAAAAACTAAGCCCCGAAGGGCGAGTCCAACAACAACAACTTTTTTTTAACTAACTAACAACTAACTACTAACTACACTAAGAAAATAACAAACGGGCTATATACAACAACGATAAAGGCAATCCAACCAGGGACACGAAAGGGAATCCTCTCAACGCAGCGGTCAGAAAGGAACTGGCGGGATCCTCGTGCTGGCGCTGGTGAGCATGCATACTGGGACACCTGCGCATGCCCACTGGTGCCGAGCGCGAAAAAATCCCAGGCTTTTTAGGTACCGATTCGGGGATCGGCGCAGGCGCTCTATCCCATGAGTGTGAAGCACAGAGACCATGAAGAAGATCAAGCTGTCCCTTCAGAATTATGCAACACACAGCCATTAATATCTAAACTGCTGGCAACAAAAGTAAGTACACCCCTAAGTGATAATGTCCAAATGGGGCCCAAAGTGTCAATATTTTGTGTGGCCACCATTATTTTCCAGCACTGCCTTAACCCTCTTGGGCATAGAGTTCACCAGAGCTTCACAGATTGCCACTGGAGTCCTCTTCCACTCCTCCATGACGTCATGTAGCTGGTGGATGTTAGAGACCTTGTGCACCTCCATCTCCCATTTCAGGATGCCCCACAGATGCTCAATAGAGTTTAGGTTTGGAGACACGCTTGACACCATCTGACCCAAATAAGTTTACCTTGGTCTCATCGGACCACAGGACATGGTTCCAGAAATCCATGTCCTTAGTCTGGTTGTCTGCAGCAAACCGTTTGCGGGCTTTCTTGTGCATCATCTTTAGAAGAGGCTTCCTTCTAGGATGACAGCCCTGCAGATGGTTCAAATGGTGTCAAGCGTGTGTGGCAGCAACCAGGTGAGGAGTACAAAGGCAAGTGTGTCTTGCCTACAGTCAAGCATGATGGTGAGAATGTCGTGGTCTGGGGCTGCATGAGTGCTGCTGGCACTGGGGAGCTACGTTGAGGGAACCATGAATGCCAACACGTACTGTGACATACTGAAGCAGAACATGATCCCCTCCCTTCAGAGACTGGGCTGCAGGGCAGTATTCCAACATGATAACGACCCCAAACACAACTCCAAAATGACCACTGCCTTGCTAAAGAAGCTGAGGGTAAAGGTGATGGACTGGCCAAGCATGTCTCCAGACCTAAACCCTATTGAGCATCTGTGGGGCATCTTGAAGTGGAAGGTGGAGGTGTGCAAGGTCTCTAACATCCACCAGCTATGTGATGACGTCATGGAGGAGTGGAATTGGACTCCAGTGGCAACCTGTGAAGCTCTGGTGAATTCTATGCCCAAGCGGGTTAAGGCAGTGCTGGAAAATAATGGTGGCCACACAAAATATTGACTCTTTGGGCCCCATTTGGACATTATCACTTAGGGGTGTACTCACTTTTGTTGCCAGCAGTTTAGACATGAATGGCCGTGTTGCATAATTCTGAGGGGACAGCACATTTACACTGTTATACAAGCTGTAGACTCACTACTTTACATTATAGCCAAGTGTCATTTCTTCAGTGTTGTCACATGAAAAGATATACTTAAATATTTACAAAAGGGATGTAAATATTCACAAAATGTGAAGGGATGTACTCACTTCTGTGACATACTGTATAAGATCTGTTCTGGAGATAATGAAGGAGATACAAGTTAATGGCTATAGGATAGAGAGAGAATAAAAAGATACATACATTCTAATGGTATGTGTTACAGCCACTGACTAATGTAACCAAGGAAGATTTGCACACATACACTCTCTATGAAAAACCACATTGGTAACAAAGAGAACATATCTGGTTTCTGGTGCCTGTAGCGTTCACAGGGATCTTATAATGACTCTCATGATATTCTGTAGAGCTGAAGAACTGCAAGCTCCAGCAGCATAATCCACCTACAAGAAACCCACACAAACACAAGAGGAGCTGTGCTGGATCAAAACAATGGTCCATTTAGCCAAGCATCCTATGTCCTGCAGTGGCCAACCAGATGTTCCCAGAAGGTCTACAAACAGGGCATATAGAAACTAAAGCCAATCCCTGTGCTACCTCCCCAGCACTGGTACTGAGAAGAGTTATTGCCTCTGAAAATGGATGTTCTATTTAATCACTGTGGCTAGACGCCACTGATAGACCTGGCCCATGTGGATTTGTGCAATCCCAGCACGGCACCCTTTTTCATGGCAGTGCTTTCCAAATTTCCGAGCGTGTACAATAATTAAAAAACCAGAACCATATACAGCACTTTGCAGACACACTTAAATTGAAGAGTTGTGCCTCAGTGGTAGAGCATCTGCTTTGTAAGCAGAAGGTTCCAGATTCAACCTTGTTACCTTCTGAGAGGAAAAAGATATGAAAAACCTGAGACCCTGGAGCACCTCTGCCAGATAATACTTTGTTAGAACAATGGTCTGACTCAGGATAAGGTAGTTTCGTGGGTTTATAAGGAGAATGGTTATTTATTTGCTGCCTGGTTTCTCCAGGCATGCCAATAAGATGCAGTTGATGTTCCACCTCTGAAATTCATGTGTCCTTAGGAGGATAACTTCAGACATTAATTAGTGGGTCTAGGCTATGGATCAGAATAAGAGGTGGAGAAGGTTTTTATACCCCACTTTTCTCTCTACCTCAAGGAGTCTCAAAGGCCGTTTTCGCACTCACGTTTTACTGGCGCCACGACCCTCCTGACGCCGGCGAATCTGCATGGATTTCACACCAGAAGCGCCGGCGCACCCAGAAGCGCCGGCTACTTCCGTCGCTAAGCCAGCGCAAACGCAAATCGCAAAGATGCAGGAAAACGTTTGCGCTGGCTTAGCGACGGAAGTAGCCGGCGCTTCTGGGTGCGCCGGCGCTTCTGGTGCGAAATCCATGCAGATTCGCCGGCGTCAGGAGGGTCATGGCGCCAGTAAAACGTGAGTGCGAAAACACCCAAAGTGTCTTAGAATCACATTCCCTTCATCTTCCCACAACAGGCACCTTGAGAGGTAGGTGGGGCTGAGAGTGCTCTGAAAGAGCGGTGACTGGCCCAAGGTCCACCAGCAGGCTTCATATGGAAGACCAGGGAATCAAATTTGGCTCTCCAGATTCGCGCCTGCTGCTATTAACCACTACACCTCACCGCTCTTAATGTGATTAATGTGGAGTTTTAACATGAAAGCAGTAGCCCTTATTCAGAGATTCCTTGTATATAAACTGCAGTACACACTTGGGGCTTCCATTCAGTTAGGGTTGCCAGGTCTCCTTGGCCACCAGTGAGGGATAAGGGGGACAAGTTTGCCAGAGCCAGGTTGGGAATCTCCTGAAGATTTGGGGATGAAGCCTGGGGAAGACAGAGACCTCAGTGGGGTAAAATGTCATAGAGTCTACCCTCCAAGGCATCCATTTTCTTCAGGGGAACTGGTCTCTGTAATCTGGAGATGAGCTGTATGAGATGCCAGGGGGTTGGCATCTCTATATTCAGGGCCTATGCTAGCTATAAATGCAGATCTCCAGCAAACTGAAATTGTGCTTGCTTTACATGACAGACTATATATTAGGATACAAACTAGACTTTGAATGTGCATTGGGGAAGCTACAGTTTTCGGTATGATTGCATGAGTGTAACGGACCTATATTTACTGTGTATGACCAAGATTCCCCCCCCCCCCCCGAAGAAAGATGATGAAACAAAACAAATCTCTACATTATTTCCTGGAAATTGAACTGCATATTCTGTATGTACTATTAGAATTGCTATATACTATGAGGCGTTTAAAAATGGAGGCTCAGACATTATTTATACTGTATTATTGCTTCTCCATTTGAGCAGACATCACTTGGTGCCCACAATTAATGAGCTCTAGTTCTTTTTCTAATTAAGGAACAAAGATTCTTCTGTGCTGGCTATAGAAAACCACTGTCTACAGAAGGCATTTAAAGAAAGAAGAATCCTTCTAATTACCTTAAAATAGGATTTTTGATATCTATGGACATAATAGGATCAAGAAATTAGAGCACTTGCAACATCAGTTACAAATAAGCCTTTAATAAACATTCTGGAAAGGTAATAATATATTTCCCTCCCCTCAAAAAAATGGAAACTTATGCATATCACCTCTTGCATTTTTTTTTGTAATTAACGTGTTTCTACTTGGCATAATGAAAATGCAGCACATAAATTATATTGTGACTATAGGACATCATAGCTGAAAAGAAGAAAAATTAGAAGGTAGCTATTAGAGAATAAAATACCTTTAGACTACAGTCGATTAGGATTCAACATGTAATTAAGAAAGTCAGAAAGATAACCTCACTTTATACGGTAATTAGGGCTGTTGGAAACAGGATACTATCTCTTAAAGTGTTACAAATATACCACACCACTAAATAACCTGTACTGCTGGGAAAGAATACTTGCTATCAAGGGCAAAGCTGCTATACACTGAGAGGTAACAGCAAATGACAGACTGTTGTTCAAGTCCATTAGCTGCTATGTGATAGGAGCACATTCACTAGCACACGACCTGTGAAAAATCTTAGATCTCTTTAAATCTTTGAATTGGATTGCTGCATTAATTCTTAAGAACTGCAATCCTTCAACCAAGTCAAATTACCCTCATTAACAGGGGGAAAAACTGCCTCTGCAGTGTTTTTTAAAAAAAGATATTTATTACCTATAATCACTTTCCCCTACTGCTCCTAGAAGTATCAAAAAATGGGTGGAAAAAAAAACTTCGGGGGAGGGGGAAGAAATCCAGACTCTATTTCAGACGTTAGGTGGGAATGTTAATAAACCCTACAATCCTGTGTGGAAATTAAAAATGCACACAGATAAAAAGGTACTGGAACAAAAGAAATCTCAATTAATCTTGAGGAAAGGATAAAGATTTGGAATGATCTTTGCCACTGACACAAACACAATAGGTGGGGTAAAAATTCTCCCTTTATCTGAGGCTTGATTAGAACACTACTTCATAATTAGACATATTAGAAGTATTGTCATCAACCAGAAGATTCATGTACCATCTAAAAGGTCTGAGAAGTCAGTTCAAGACTTCTACTCATTAACAACATCTGCTATTAATGTTTAACTCTCATAAACATGCTCAAGGGCATTCAGCATACAATAAAAGACTTAAAACAAATATTTTGTTGTTCTGTTTTTGCCCTTGTGAAGAGCTGTGACAATCCCACAAATGCCAAGAACAGTTCAAAACAACTAAGCAAGATAACAGAAGGATGTTTGTTCTTTTGTAACAGTGGTTCTTGCATTTTTTTTACAGTATGGAAAAACCATGTATTAGAAACCTGGAAAACAAACTGTTTGCAGGATCCTTCCCCACCCAAAGGTATATAGGCCAGGGGGGGGGGGACCTCTGGGGAAGGTAGAAGAAATTCAGACTCTATTTCAGGTATTTATATATATATATATATATATATATATATATATATATATATATATATATATATATATATATATATATATATATATATATATATATATATATATATACATGTGTAGATACACAAACATCTTACATCTGCACTAACTGCTAGAGCAGGGGTGGCCAACAGTAGCTCTCCAGCTGTTTTTTGCCTACAACTCCCATCAGCCCCAGCCATTGGCCATGCTGGCTGGGGCTGATGGGAGTTGTAGGGAAAAAAGCATCTGGAGAGCTACCATTGGCCACTCCTGTGCTAGAGGAAGGAGTGGACTGAGGATGGGATATAGAAGGAAAGTCATTATCTGATTATAAAATAGTGAAGCTTGTCAAAGAGATACAAGAGAAAAGAACACAACTCATGATGCTATTTTCATGCGGTGTATATCTCAAGCATACTGAAAGACTGCAGCAAGATCTTTAAGGTTCTTCCTACTTACCGTTCCTTCATTTATCTAGCAATTTTTTCATGTTTTGAGTCATTTTAGAGACACTTTGCATTCGGAAACACATGCACAAAATGCTGGATTAGAACACATCTGCGGCTCCTTGGCCAAAACTGACCAACCAAGAGTTTCATTTTGCCCATTTGGAGAGCCGGTTTGGTGTAGTGGTTAAGTGTGCAGACTCTTATCTGGGAGAACTGGGTTTGATTCCTGACTCCTCCACTTGCACCTGCTGGCATGGCCTTGGGTCAGCCATAGCTCTGGCAGAGGTTGTCCTTGAAAGGGCAGCTGCTGTGAGAGCCCTCTCCAGCCCCACCCACCTCACAGGGTGTCTGTTGTGGGGGAGGAAGGGAAAGGAGATTGTGAGCCGCTCTGAGACTCTTCGGAGTGGAGGGCGGGATATAAAAATCCAATATCTATTTTCCCCTTCACTGTCAATTCAGATAGGAAAAGTAGTATGAATAGGGCAATCATGGACAATGTTCCCTCCATCCCCCCCCCCCCCCTTACTGAGCAGAACAGTTCACATCCTTAGCAGAATATAACTACTGTAATCTTAAAATGGGCAACGGGCAGTGTAATGGATCACCATTTTGCCAGATAAGTTTTTGTCCCACCCCAAAAGTGACTCTGACTGTCAATTTGCTTCTAGGCACTCCACTGGTTCATAATATGTTCTATGAGACAATGGACTTCTAGACAGGCTCCAGGGTGGTGCCTGTTTTGCTACTGAACAATCTGTCTGTCAAATAATAGATCTTCAATTCTGGCTTTAATCTCTGAGGTGAGGTTGTTAGGCAAAGACAGGTATGTCTTCTCAGATGACAGACACTACCACCTTTGAAATGCAGCCTATGTCTAAGTGTTGATCTTGGAGAGAGTTATGAAGTACAACGCCCCATTCTGAAAGCTAGCTCCTACTTATCATGGGGGCAAATGACACTGGGGACCCTAATCTGACCAAGATTAGGGCTCATAAATAGATACCGATATCCATCCATGCAAACCAGGTAGTTGGTCATATAAAGAGAGTACTGCAGTGAAATCTAACATACCCTACATTGGAGTTAAGGATAAAGTGCAAAAAGAAGGATGGGTGCCTTGTACATGTTTTCTAGGTGGTGAGGAGAATGGTTTCTCCGTAATATTTTTTCTCCGTTTGTACAATAGCTTGTCTGCTACTGGTGTTTGTACATTTGTGTGTGTGTGCTTCTTAGGCTATCAGTTAAAAACAATTAGTCCTTGACAGTAGCTGGATGGAGTTTTATATCAAGACCTAAGTAAATAGCCTTACAGGTTGACAGCTCCCAAAAGCATTTAAAATCTTCAAAAGGTGGTGGAATTCCGGGCTTTGACAGTTCTCCAAATTCAAGGAGGAATTCTCCTTTCTTGTATATGAAAACAATTAGTATCATCTTTCACATACTTGCTATGAATGGGAGGCCATGAAATCCAGTTTGCTGTAGTGGACTCTAATCTGGGAGAACTGGGTTTGATCCTCATTCCTTCACATGCAGCTGCTGGATGACCTTGGGTCAGCCATAGTTCTCACAGAGCTGTTCTTTCAAGAGCAGTTCTCTGAGAGCTCTCTCAGCTCCACCTGCCACACACGGTGTCTGTTGTGGGGAGGGGAAAGGAAAGGAGATTGTAAGCCGCTCTGAGACTCCTTTGGGTAGTGAAGGGCAGGGTATAAATCCAATCTCCTCTTCTTCTTGAGGGGAGAGGAAGGGAAGGAGACTGTAAGCTACTATGAAACTCTGAGTGAAAGGTGAGGTAGAATCCAATCTGTTCCTCCTCCTCCTTCATTGGCTGGACCTTCACTGATGGAAAGGCTGTTTACTCCCCCCTTTATGCTTTTTCAGGGGTCCCCCATCAGAAGCAACACTGAGAGGACATGATGAAGACTGCAGCAGAAAAGTGTGGAGATTTCTGTCTCTTTGCTGAAAGAAATCACTTTCATCAGCAGAAATTGTTGGCAACATACAAGCCATAGGATTGATTTGATGCTGTCCACCCAGACCACTGTAGATGCAGATTTAAATTTGCAGATGATACTAAATTGGGAGGGGTTGCAAATACAGTAGAAGACAGAAACAGGATGCAGGATGACCTTGACAGACTGGAAAACTGGGCTAAAGCTGATAAAATGAATTTTAACAGGGATAAATGTAAAGTTCTGCATTTAGGTAGGAAAAATCCAATGCATGGTTATAGGATGGGGGAGACTTGTCATTGCAGTAGTATGTGCAAAAAAGATCTAGGGGTTTTAGTGGACCATACACTGAATATGAGCCAACAGTGTGATGTGGTGGCTAAAAAGGCAAATGCAATTTTGAGCTGTATCAGCTTTGGGAAGTATAGTGTCCAGATAACGTGAAGTGATGGTATTGCTTTACTCTGCTCTCGTAAGACCTCACCTGAGTATTGTGTTCAGTTTTGGGCACCACATTTTAAGAAGGATAAAGACAAGTTGGAATGGGTCCACAGGAGGGCGACGAAGATGGTGAGGGGTCTGGCGACCAAGTCCTATGAAGAAAGGTTGAAGGTTGAAAGAGCTGGGCATGTTTAGCCTGGAGAGGCAGCGGCTGAGAGGTGATATGATCACCATCTTCAAGTATTTGAAGGGCTGTCATATAGAGAATGTGAGGAATTGTTTTCTGTGGTCCCAGAAAGTAGGACCAGAACCAATGGGTTGAAATTAAATCAAAAGAGTTTCCAGCTCAACATTAGGAAAAACTTCCTGACCGTTAGAGTGGTTCCTCAGTGGAACAGGCTTCCTCGAGAGGTGGTAGGCTCTCCTTCCTTGGAGATTTTTAAACAGAGGCTAGATGGCCATCTGACAGCAATGAGGATCCTGTGAATTTAGGGGAGATATTTGTGAGTTTCTTGCACTGTGCAGAGGGTTGGACTAGATGACCATGGAGGTACCTTCCAACTCTATGATTCTATGATGCAGATTTGATTACAAAGGTATAATCTGCATGTGTAAGGAAAGGCAATGTTAAAGCATAGCATTTTGACACCCCAAAACAAATGTAAAATTACAAGGCAGTCTAACCAGTTACTGCAACAACAATTCCTCTTCACACCTTTGTGCCTTTTGAAACTGTGGTTGACTGCTATCACTGGTGTACTGACATTTGCACATACAGCATATGCTATATTCTTGACACCTTTGTAAAAGTACTGCTCTCCCATATGTCTAACACACTAAAAGAGGTCACAGAACACAGTGGAAGTAATTTAGAAAGAACAGGCACACCAAGCATGCCATACCAATTTGCCAATAAACCCTTCCTATGCAGTTTCTTTTGAATATACTGCCAGGGAACATGCAAAGAATTGCTGGGGCATCTTGTTTCCCACTCCACTATTTCCTCTTTCCCTTTCCTGAAAGCCCTGCCCCCATAGCCTTTCTCTTCTTTTCCTATTTCCTTTTCTTCTTTCCACTCACCAGCCAACATTAATTATGTTCCTCCCTCCCTTCCTCCCCTCCTCTCTGGCAGTCTCTCTCCAAGAAAACCTTGGCTGAGTTGCAAGCTGCTGGCTGAACCAAGCTCAGTTGTGCAGTGGGGAACCTGCAAGGACTTGAAGGAGGGGCTTTACTTTTCCCTATATTCACTCCCAGCACTATTTCCTCCTTCTCTTCTCCTGGTAGCCTCCACAGCCTCTCCTCTTTCCTTGCTTCTTTTTAAAATTTCCCATCTAACCACCAATCAGCCTACCATTTATCTACTCCCTACTTTCAGCTATATTTATTATTTATTTCCTTAACTTACATATACCTCACTTTTCTCCACAGCAGGAACGCAAAACAGGTACATTATTCTTTTCAATTTTAGTTTCACAATGAAGTAGTTTAGGGTGAGAATGTGTGACTAGAGCAAGGTCACTCAGAAAGCTTCCATGGCAGACTGGGGATTTGAATCTGGGTCTGGGTCGAGCAGCCGGCACTGAGCAACTCACCTAGAGCTTTCCTAGGGAGAGGCTGCTGGGACAAGGAAAGAAGGAAAGCTGAAAGGGGGGCAGATAAAGGCAGGCAGGTTAGTGGGTGAGAAAGAAGCAGGAAAAGTATAGAGGCTGTGGAAAGAAGGCATGGGAAAGAAGTAGTATTGAGGAAGGGGGAGATGAGATGCCCCCCTGGAACTCTTTGCATGTTCCTTCCTTGTACTAATCTAATTTTCAATTAATTCCAAAAAAGTGTTTATGTTTAAAATTAAACAATATTCAGGATTGGGGGGGGGGGGGTTAGCAGAAACACACAGGAATGCAGTTCCAGCTGGCTTGGTGTCAGGGGGTGTGACCTAATGTGCAAATAAGCTCCTGCTGGGTGTTTTCTATGAAAAAAGCCCTGAGTATTATTAAACAGTACATATACTGTAGGCTGGTAGGTCCAAGCATGTACATATAAAGGCTACAGTTAAGAATAGAAGACAAAGAAAAAACAACAAAAAGGGATTACTCAAATACTGGCTAACAACTCCATTATAAATATGTACACACAGGTGTTCTCTTTTTTGATCTGACAGTCTTTTGTTTCACCTTCCATATAACTCCAGCCTCGGAGCTAAGGAAGATGTCATACGGGCTACACTTAGATGTTTATTTACTTATTCCCTCTATGAATGATTTGAAAAAGTCAAGGATCACATGTTCTTTTTCCACTGCAATGTTTTTTTCCTGTTGAAATCTTATATTACAGGCTTATAAAATTGAAATGTAAGAGGAAATGTGATGAAATGGTATTTATAGGAAAAGCTTCTACTCTCCAGCATTTGACACATACACATGTGCATCTTCATTTCTATGCGGTACCTCGGCATACTCTGATGGGTGCACTGGCTGTCTACTAGTCATTATATAAAAAAAAGAATCTACTCATCACATAGAGCACTCTTGACAGGGCTTGCATGCAGAAGGCTGGTATAATGGTTTTAAGCAATTGATTCGATGCTCATCACCAATTCCCAATGACACACACCCTGAATAGGATATGCATTTTTAAAAATACAAAAAAAAAAAAGTAAAAAGCCACAGCCAGACCCACTTGTGCAACTTGCACCCTACTGTTAGCTCATATGTGAGAAGCAGAAAATGGTTAATGTTACATACGTTAAAAGTTAGCTGTTAAGACTATATTGCTGGAACTCTAATCAGTGGGCCTTTCTGTTTAAAGAAAAGCCCTTTTTGCTCCAGCATGAGCATGTCTTAGTTGAAGTTCAGGACAATTTAACTGCCTCTTATGGCCTTCAAGGGTAGAGAATCCAGTAAAAATCGGCAGTCTGTTCAAACTGTTAATTCTTCAGCGTTTCAGCAGATTATAAAGAAGTTGAGAAGTTAGGAGCTATGTCTCTTTAAAAGCCACAAGAACATTTCTGCAGGTTCTCACTAGTGATCAACTGCAATGTTTGTGCCATTTTGCCTGAGTGGCTTCTTTTTTCCTTTCCTCTGATTTCCCTGCTGCTATGTTTGCTGGATCGACCAAGTAGAAGTAATCACCATCTGGCCTATGGGACCCTGGTTTCTAGAGTTGTCAGTTGGCCTGTGTAGTGACCATGGTGACTGTTAACATAATAGACCTCCTAGCTTACAGACTGCAGTCAGGTATGTTAAAGCTAGCAGTCAAGTGTTGAAACTCATGGGCTATTTTGAGTAAATTCTGGCTCTCCCAATTTATTCTGGAAGAGATTCTGTTTCCTATTGAATTCCCAATTCAGTACTACCAAAGCCACAATAAAAAGGGGAAAAAGGAACTGTAAGTGACATAATTACACTATTAGACCAGGAGAATTAGAAAACTGTTAGACCCAAAAAAGGAGTAGGAGTAGGAATAGCTCTCAAGTGAGTTGGGGGATATCAAAAACAATGTGATTGTCAGTTCTTCAGTTGTAAGAATGGGAGATTCTATCTGCCTCCAACTACATGATGCAGTAGTAGAGGGAGAGTGAAGTTTGTATCTACTAGGAGACCTCGTGGAGTCCCTGAAGTTAGGAATAGCCTAAGAAATGGTGTCTCTAATTTATCTCTGCAACTCCTCTTTAAGCCCGGCTAAGAGATTAGCCTGAATGTTTTCTCCTGAGAGGTTCAACATTGGGGTTCCTGCCTAGTCAGATCCATGTTTGGAGCCACGTGAAGAGGCCTGGGAGGAGGAAGAGGAGACTAGACTAGAATCTATACTATCCTGAGGCATGGACTCTGAAAGGCCTGCCCACAATGCCATTTCTTGCCATTTTTATCTGAAAAAAATAACAAAAAACCCACCCAGGAGGCTTCTAGTTAGGGCCCTTTCTTACCAGGATTCAGAAGGTTAGTGGAGGGCTGGTAGTACAGCTAAGACTAAGGCTTGCTGTATTCAGCATACTCTGGAGACTGTGCGGAGGGCCTGGGCACTCCAATGAGGCAGCCATTGATGCTTCTATTGAGAGAGCAACTGGGGAAGCTTCTGGCCCAAAGGCCAGAGACCCCACAGCTTGGGAGATCCTGGGAGATGAAGGAGCTGGGAAGAAGATCCTTGACACTGCAAGTGATTCCCAGTTCCTTCTGCAACCTAATGAACTTGGGCCCCCACTCCCTGGTCAATCTCCCTGTGAAGTGAGGAAGAAAGGACAAACCAAATGAAAAAACACTAAGGGTGTTTTCGCACTTACGTTTACTGGCGCGAAGACCCTCCTCACGCCAGCGGATCTGCAGTGATTTCGCACTAGAAGCGCCGGCGCAGCCCATTGCGCCGGCTACTTCCGTCGCTAAGCCAGCGCAAACGGAAACCGCCAAGAAGCAGGAAAACGTTTGCGCTGGCTTAGCGACGGAAGTAGCCGGCTCTTTGGGCTGCGCCGGCGCTTCTAGTGCGAAATCACTGCAGATCCGCCGGCGTGAGGAGGGTCTTCGCGCCAGTAAAACGTAAGTGCGAAAACACCCTAAGAAACTACTAGAAATAGAACAGAAATCATGGTGCTCAAATGGAGTGCAGCCGACAACGTCTGTCTGTCTTAAGGCAGGCCTGACTAGGGTCTGAGAGAGAACCTCCTCCAGGAACTATACAAAAATCAGCAACCCTGCCTGACTATAAAAAGGAACAACTACAGAGAAACTGTGTTCAATATCACTACAAGATCATGCAAATATTTATACAATATCAACATAACATAAACAAATGACAAGTATCAGAGGAAAGCTACCCAAGCTTGAATTTTGTGAAGCTGCATGGCTGTGAGGTGTTAATCGGGATCCCAAAAAGAAAAAAAAAATCTTGCATGAGTGTGAATAATTAGACCAATAGAATTATCATTAAGTGGAATAAGACTGCCTGATGAAGGGCTATGCTCTGAAACATGCTAAGACATCCAGAAATCGCATTGTATATTTCAGGAGGTTTCAATATATCAGATTACATCTAATTTAGAAATACTGCCAGCAAAATACCTTGGAAGAAGATTTTCTGCCACATTTCAAGGACACTGTTTATAACTGAGCTTTTTGGACTTTTGGTATTTGCCATTTGTTTGTTGTTATGTTGATTTTGTATAAATATTATTTGCATGATCTTGTAGTGATATTGAACACAGTTTCTCTGTAGTTGTTCCTTAGGCATTTCACTACTGTGTTCCCCTTCCTTTTCATTTGATTGTAAGAAGGAGCTTCTCCTAGAAGTTGAGACTGCCCCGGACCTCTAGAGAAAGACCACTTAGTAGGTGATGTGAAAGACCTGTACCTGAGACCCAGGAGAGACAAAGTCATTTATTGTGGGCCAACAGGTTGAAATATTCCTGCAAGCTTTCAAAGTGTATGTTCTTATTCAGGAGGAAGTATGATGAAAACCAAAGTAAAATACAATTAGATGTTGTCACATGCCCCGGCTGTTGATTACTATCCTGCTCATCCAGAAATATGAAGCTCAAGAATAAACATACTGTTAACATTTATTGATAACATGGAAAGCAGAATTTTCTGAGCACTGAGCATAATGAATATGTTTGTGCAGGGGGAAAATAATTGAAAGACAAGCCGCATGCCAATTTTAAATAAAATGTATTCATATGCTGTGTGCAAAGCTTGCAGATTTTATTCCATACTCCTTTTCTTCAGCAGAGGCCCAATATTTACTGTTAGCCTTTGAATTCACTTTCATATTTGCACCTGCAAAGCTGTTTCCACATTTAGTATCTGTATAAACCCTAGGTATATCTAGTATGTAACAAAAAAGGACCTTTTTACTCTCTCAGGGAACATTAACCAGAATTTCTAAGATTGTTTCCATTTCAAGTCTAATTCGGAATCCAAATTGAAATGAGCTTTATTTGTTCCCTGAGTACCTGAAGTTGCACAACTGCCAGATACACACGCACCAGAGATGAGATATCAGGTATAGGCAATACTTGTTAAGTCATCTGTGTACCAGAAATATTGCATCATGTGACCTGTCTCCCATCACTATACCTCTCTCTGTCTGCCAATATTTATATCACTTACACTCAGGCACGTATTTTAAAAATTACTAACACAAAACAAGACAGAAATAATTTCCCACGTTCACATACACACAAAGAAAGCACAACTGCACCCCATCCAGTTTGTTTATTTTTTATTTATTTATTTATTTATTTATTTATTTATTTATTTATTTCGATTTATATCCCGCCCTACCCCACCGAAGCGGGCTCAGGGCAGCTCGCAACATAAAAATTCTAACAATAAAATTAAGAATTAAAATACATTAATAATTTACACAATAAAATAAACGCAATTCATCAGTGCGCTATCCCACAGTCTTCCTTAAAATATTCAGATGCCGGTCAGTAGTATGCCAACCGGAAGAGGCTGTCTTACAGGCCCTGCGGAACTGCCCAAGGTTCCGCAGAGCCCTCACCTCTTCCGGCAGCTGGTTCCACCAGCAAGGGGCTGTGATCGAAAAAGCCCTGTCCCTAGTTGACTTCAGACGGGCCTCCTTTGGCCCGGGGATTGTAAGGAGATTTTGAGAACCCCATCTCAGTACTCTCTGGGGAACATATGGGGAGAGACGGTCCCTAAGGTAGGCAGGTCCTAGGCCATATAGGGCTTTAAAGGTAATAACCAGCACCTTGTACCGAACTCAGTATATTATTGGCAGCCGGTGCAGTCCCCGAAGCCCCGGCTGAATGTTCTCCCATCTACGGAGCCCTAATAACAACCGGGCGGCAGCATTCTGCACTAGCTGCAATTTCCAGGTTCGGCACAGGGGCAGCCCCATGTAGAGGGCATTACAGTAATCCAACCTTGAGGTGACCATTGCATGGATCACTGTTGCCAGATCGTCATGTTCCAGGAAAGAGGCCAACTGCCTTGCCCGCCTGAGATGAAAAAAATGTGGACTTGGCAGTGGCTGCTATTTGGGCCTCCATAGTTAGGGCAGGCTCCAATAGTACCCCCAAGCTCCTGATCCTGTGTGCTGCTGTCAGGGGCACACCGTCAAAGGCTGGTAAGGGAATTTCCCCTCCCGGACCATGCCGACCCAAGCAAAAGACCTCTGTCTTCGCTGGATTTAGTTTCAATCTACTCAGCCTGAGCCATCTAGCCACGGCTCACCCACAAAGCTCTACAGAAATAGTAACATACATTTATTTATTTATTTAAGCCCACTCTTCCCATAGAACAGACATCAAGGTAACCTCCAATCAATCTGTGCAAATCTTCTGCATGACCCAACCTACTATTTCTAAGCCTAAACTACCTCACTAGGTTGTTGCAAGGGGAAGAAAGTTTATTTATTTATTTATTTATTTATTTATTTATTTATTTATTTGGTGACTTCTATCCCGCCCTTCCCACAAGTGGCTCAGGGCGGCTTACAACAACAATAAAACAATAAAACAGTAAAATCAGAGCAAGTTATTACCTCTAAAATCAGACAATTAAAACCTAAAAACCTTAAAATTAAACATTAAACTATACAGTATAAACACAAAAATCTGGTAGCTACATTATCTAATCAGGCATAGGCTAACCGGAAGAGGGTTGTCTTACAGGCCCTGCGGAACTGAGCAAGGTCCCGCAGGGCCCTCTCCTCTTCCGGTAGCTGGTTCCACCACATAGGGGCCATTGTGGAAAAGGCCCTGTCTCTAGTTGCCTTGAGACGCACTTCCTTGGGCCCGGGGATGGTGAGCAGATTTTGAGTGCCAGACCTCAGTACTCTCTGGGGAACGTGTGGGGAGAGACGGTCCCTCAGGTAGGCAGGTCCCAGGCCATATAGGGCTTTAAAGGTAATGACCAGCACCTTGTACCGGACTCGGTATATGATTGGAAGCCAGTGCAGAGCCCGAAGGCCCGGCCGGATGTGCCCCCACCTTGGGAGGCCCAGTAACAGCCGGGCCGTGGCATTCTGCACTAGCTGCAATTTCTGGGTCCGGCACAGGGGCAGCCCCATGTAGAGGGCATTGCAGTAATCCAACCTCGAGGTGACCGTGGCATGGATCACTGTTGCTAGGTCGTCGGGGGCCAGGAAGGGGGCCAACTGCCTTGCCCGTCTAAGATGAAAAAACGCGGACTTGGCAGTGGCCGCTATCTGAGCCTCCATCTTTAGGGATGGCTCCAATAGCACCCCCAGGCTCCTGACCCTGTCCGCTGGCCTCAGCGGTACACCGTCAAAAGCTGGCAGAGGGATTTCCCCTCCCGGTCCCCGACGGCCCAAACAAAGGACCTCTGTCTTCGCAGGATTCAGTGTCAGTCCACTCAGTCTGAGCCACTCAGCCACGGCCTGTAGTGCCCGATCCAGGTTTTCTGGGGCGCAGACCGGTCGGCCGTCCATAAGTAGATAGAGCTGGGTGTCATCAGCATACTGGTGACACCCCAGCCCATACCTTCGGGCAATCTGGGCAAGAGGTCGCATATAGATGTTAAACAACATCGGGGAGAGAACCGCTCCCTGGGGCACCCCACAGTTAAGTGAGCGCCTCTGGGACAGTTCCCCCCCAATCGCGACCCTTTGTCCCCGACCTTCAAGGAAGGAGGAAAGCCACTGCAAGGCCAACCCCTGCGTCAGCAAGGCGGCAAGTCAGCAGCCGATGGTCGACCGTATCGAACGCCGCCGATAGGTCCAACAACATCAGTACTGCCGAGCCACCCCGATCCAGATGCTGTTGAAGGTCATCCACCAGGGCAACCAACACCATCTCCGTCCCGTGACCTGGGCGGAAGCCGGACTGAAGTGGGTCGAGTTAGAAGCTATCTTCCTCTTGTATGCAACTCTGAGACCATTTGGGTAGGAGAGGAAAAAAATTAAAAGAACAAGGGTTACATATAAAGAGCCAGCAGGATTGCTCAGAACCATCTGCCCTGTTCACACACTGACTTTTACTCTTATATATTAAAAATATTTATTATTTACAGTAAAAAGTCACACGTTTGATTGTTTTAAATCTTCAGATTATCAAAAACTAAACTGACAGACTGAAAACAAACAGCTCTAGAAACTGAATCCTCTTAATTTTCTTATATATTTTTTGTTTTGTTTCAGTGTTTTCCCTTTATCTTCCTGGACACTCTCATATGAAACACATCCTTTCCAAAGGTCATTGCTCCAGAGAGAAAATGGGGTGGGGGAAGGTCAAATGCTTCATTAATAGACTCGCTATGGAATTAAACCCCAAAATTAAAGTATAAAGGAATTCTTCAATGAATGTCAATGAAATTTAACTCCATGTCCATATTTTTGGAGGGGGGAGGGTATCACATTTACCTCAGAATATAAGGATTCTCTTCACTTCTTCTAAAGAATTGTATTTTAATACAGAGGGCTCAAGAACCAATAAAAAAGGCAATTTAACAATATATCTAGTGTGTCCACCAATCACCATAAAGGCCTGGAGGCTGCTGCATAACCACTACAGTACAATAGGTTTGCCACCCTGCTGGTTTTCAATTGACACCCTCCACCCCATGTTATTATTTCTTTTTCTAAGTTAGCCCTAATCATGATTTCTAATATTCTTGTTTCACTCACAGCTGATGGCATTTTCTATTGCTAAACTCTGTCTCTCCGTGACACTTCTGGAGGAAGAGACATAGGAGAGAAGGCATTGGTTCATCATCTCTAGAAAATTGGAGATGTGTGATTTGAAACAATCATTAGCATCAATTGGAGCCCAGTTGGGAGTTTTGATAAGCTTGTCACATGTTATTCATGCTTGCTATCACCCAGTGGCTAGCATAAAAACTGACCAAGTAAACTTAACTTGAATCTACTAAGCTATCATTTTATCTGATAGAAACCTGAAGAAAAACTCTCCTAGTTCGCACCATACACAATCACACCAGATGCTATCTTCGGCTTTTACTGATGGTCCGGTTTGGCTTGCCAACAAGAAATGAACTGTTACAGCTCAGGGTACAGGAAATGTCCCAAAGAATGCCAGCTTAAGATTAGCTTCCCAGTGATTCCAAATTAATGGTCATAAAAATAATGATGATGTTTAAATGATGCTTACGTCTATAACATCTACCTATTGTACCTATTCAGCACATAAGTGTGGCCTGCTTCAATAATGCCCTTTTAAATGGATAACTGTTGAATTAATATATCTGCCAAAGGAATCAATTTTTGTGCACTCTAAGGTTATGTGTTTAACAGACTTCGATAATTCAATGAAACATTGAGCAGTAACGATTTGCAGGCTAAATGAATGTTAAATACTTCAAAGGGCTGGACAAACAAGTCAGCAGCAACGTTTTTATGGGTTCACTTCCTTCACGGGAACTTAAAGAGCCAGGCTTTTTATTGATGTGAATTCTAGACACCTTTTCTATCCCTCAGCATCTGTTTGAAATATGGAGTAGACAATTGCCTTTTTGGCTCCAACTCAGGTGGTTGAAATACAGGACAAACAGACTACTGTATATAAGGTTTCCTCTAGCAATGAAAAATTTTATTAACTCTCTTGCATAGCAAACTGCTGCCTAGCTTCCAATCCCTGCAGAATCATCAAGGAATGTGGCTAGTTATTTATTCTGGTGGTCAAGCACTGGGTGGATATGTTGAGACTTGTCTGTAATATGTAACCTCACATTTCAAAGAGCTATAGAGGAAAAGGGGGGAGAAGAGATAAATGGATACTGTTTAGGTCATCATTCATATGTGTAAATTCCAAAAACCAAATACTTGCTTTGTACATAAATATGTCACTCTCCCTGAGAAGTTGTAGCCAAGGAAAACAAGCCCCCACAGAGGAAGGAGTTAGAGTGATCATTAAAACTCGGAACTTGACCAATCTGTATTCGATATTTCAAGTTCAGAAACCTTAAACTACTTTCTACAAAGACGAACTTGTTAATTATCCTGCCACCTGCATTCTTCAAAAATAAAGGGAGGGAGAACAAAATGCACTGAAATATCTGGATGGTCCTAGAACTTGCTTCATATTAAAAAGGATTCATTGCTTTGTATAAATTGCACATTTGTAAACATGGCATTAAGTTTATGCATTATCAGGACTAAACTGAAAACTGCTTTTGCCAATGGAAAATTTCCATTTATTTTATGCACCCTACTATTATGTTTAAAGCACTGATCTGCTACTGGTTTTTTAAAGATAACTTGCATGGTACTTTTTTAATTCAAATGAATGGAATTAACCAGTAGTCTATGAATTAATCTGTCATGACTCACTGTATCTGTTAATTTTTAAAAACCCTTTCCCTTCCTCCAAAGAGCTCAGGGTGGTATATATGACTGCTCTCCTCCATTTTACCATCACAACAACTCTGTAAAGTCAAGCAGCCTCAAAGAGAGCATCTAGAACAAGGACATCTATTGAAGTTCATGGATGAGTGAGGAATTTGAATCCAGATAGCCCCAGACCTAATCCAGCATTCTGCTCACTGAAGGACAGGTTGCTTAGCTGTAACTGTAGATCTTCGAGAGGTCATCTGTGAATTCAAACTCATGGGATAGAGCGCCTGCGCCAATCCCCAAATCGGTACATAAAAAGCCCGGGATTTTTTCGAGCTCGGCGCCCAACGGGCATGCGCAGGCGTTCCAGTGTGCATGCTCGCCAGGGCCAGCGCAAGGATCCTGCCAGTTCCTTCCTGACCGCTGGAAGACCCTACTGGAGGGAGACTGTCAGCAGTGGGGAAGGAGGACGGGTAGTGTGAATGCACAGATGACCACTCGAAGATCTACAGTTACAGGTAAGCAACCTGTCTATCTTCTTCGTGGTCTCTGTGCTTCACACTCATGGGAGATTAGCAAGCAAGACATACCTGGAGGCAGGAAGACAGTCAATCAGAAGAAACAGCTTGCAGCACTGCAGCCCCCAGACGAGTCCTCTGTTGATCATGCACGTCCAGCGTGTAGTGCTTCATAAAGGCATGCAGAGAGGACCAGGTGGCAGCCTTGCAAACATCTGTCAGGGAAACACCTTTCAGGAACGCCACCGACGTCGCCATCCCTCTTGTAGAGTGTCCGCGAATAGGCCTAGATAACGGCTTCTTAGCCAACAAATAACACAGTTTAATAGTCTCAGTGAGCAATTTCGAAAGCCGCTGAGACGAGATCCTGGAACCTAACTTAGGAGCAGCATATGAAACAAAAAGCTGCTGGTCCATACGAAAACTCTTGGAGCGACTTAAATAAAACAATACAGCACGCGTCACACCTAGAGCATGCAACCTACATTCCTCATCCGAGGAAGGCGTAGGATGAAAAGTGGGCAACCAAACTTCTAAGTTGAGGTGGAACTGAGAAACCACCTTGGGGAGAAAAATATCAGGAGCTAACGACACTCTGGCCTCCTGAAAAACTAGATATGGGTAGTTACAATGCATAGCTGTGAGCTCCCCTGCATGGCGTGCGGATGTAATGGCTACCAAAAAAGCAGTCTTCCAAGATAGAAGCTGTAATGAACATGTGGCCATCGTCTCAAAAGGACGTTGAGTCAGCCTGTCCAACACTAAAGTCAAATCCCACAACTGTGCGGGTGATCTTGATGGAGGATGAAGCCTAAGCAAACCCTTCAAAAACCTCTTAGAATGAGGGTGTGCAAAAACAGAGCACCCCTCAACTGGTTCATGGAACGCAGAAATTGCTGCTAAAAAAACCTTGATGGAAGAAAAAACAAGGCCACCATCCACCAGACATAACAAAAACTCAAAAATTACCGACAATCCCACCCTTTGGGGGGAAACTGAGGGATCAACTAAGAACTGCAGAAACCTCCACCACGTCCTATCATAGGAGACGCGGGTAGAAAGTTTCCTGCTGTTCAAGAAAACATGTTGGACTCTGCTAGAGAACCCACAGGGTCGATGAACCACGCTGTCACCTTCAGGTGGGGCACGTTGTGATGGAGTAAATGACCGCCCTGAGCTGACAGAAAGTCCGGTTCCACTGGAAATTGGTAGAAGACCCCCCTCGCCAGTTGGAGCAGGATCGGGAACCAGTTCTGCCGAGGCCACCAGGGAGTAACCAGGATACAGCATGGTCTCTCTCTTGCAATCTTGTTGACCACCCTTGTCAGTAGTGGAAGAAGTGGGAACAGATAAAGGAACCGACCTTCCCACGGGAACAGCAGACCGTCTCCCAATGACTCTGGATCTGAGCCCCCTCTGGAGCAAAACAGAGCTGAAACACGGGTTGAAGGAAGTGCCACTGTAACTCCCACTCGTGCGGGGAAGCCGCACCCCTGCTGAAGGAGTCTGCTTGCAAGTTGAGGACCCTTGGGAGATGCGCTACCTTCACAAAGATGTCGTGGTCCAGGCACTCCGATCACAGATCCAGCGCCAGCGCACAAAGCCGTCGAGAGACTGTCCCTCCCTGCCTGTTGATGTGACACAGGGCAGTGGTACTGTCTCTTGGCAGAGCAACAGTCTTCCCCGCCACCATGGGGTGGAAAGACCGAAGAGCAAAGTGAACTGCCAGCAGTTCCAAGTAATTTATGTGGCAGTGAGTCAAGTTCAAAGGCCAAGGACCCCCCACACACAGATCGTCCATGTGGGGCCCCCAACCCCATAATGACGCATCTGTCGTGATAGTCACCGTTGGTGCAGATAGATGGAAGGCAGCTCCCTGACAAATGTTGTCCTTTGAGTTCCACCATTGCAGCGTTTGAAGTGTCACAGGTGGAATTACAAACCTCTTTTGAGGTGAGTCTCGTAATGGGCGAAACTGACAAAGAAACCAAAGCTGTAGGCCTCTCATCCTCAGCTTCACAAAGAGCAGAATGTTTGTAGTCGCCGCCATCAGCCCCAGCATCCGCTGCAGCTGCTGCACCGTGCCCCACTTTCGAC
Organism: Heteronotia binoei; assembly: GCF_032191835.1. Taxonomy (NCBI): domain Eukaryota; kingdom Metazoa; phylum Chordata; class Lepidosauria; order Squamata; family Gekkonidae; genus Heteronotia; species Heteronotia binoei. The sequence goes on from NC_083227.1 coordinate 59,176,017, forward strand.
TCTGTAGAAGTTCAACAAGGTTGATAATATCTATCGCTCTCTGCTGAGGCAGAAACGCGCAATGAAGGTTCGTATCCAGCAAAGCCCCTATGAACTGAACTGTCCTTGATGGAGTAAGGTGTGATTTCTCCAGATTGACCTGCAGACCCAAGGTGCTGAGAAGACGAAGAGTAATGACAATGTGAGATGACAAACTCTCTTCCAACTCCGCCACAAGGAGCCAGTCGTCGATGTATGGAAAGATGACTATCCCTTGAAGCTGGAGATGGGCAGCCACAATGCTCATAATCTTCGTGAACACCCGAGGTGCAGGGAACAGACCGAACGGAGGGGCCTTGAACTGGAAGTGCTGAGAACCTACTGCAAACTGAAGGAAACGTCTGAACGCAGGATGGATGCTGACATGGAAGTATGCATCCTTGAGGCCCAGCATTGCCATCCAATCTCCTTGGTTGATGAGGGGCAAAATTGTTTGCAGAGTGCATATTCTGAACTTCTGGTACAAAATGAATTCATTCAGATTCCGAAGATCCATGATTGGTCTTAGACCTCCATCCCGCTTGGGAACCAGGAAGTAACGAGAGTAGAAGCCTCCCGTCCTGGCCTCCATCGGGACCCTCTCTATGGCTTATTTCTGTAAGAGGCTGCTCAACTCCGCCAGCAGAGGTGGGGAAGGGGGAGTGGTAATTACCACAGATTGGTTCGGAATCTGAGCAAAGTCTATTTTGTAGCCTTCCGCTACGATGGAAAGCGCCCACCTGTCCGTAGTGATGGACTCCCAGGCCGACAGGAATGGGCAGAGGCGGATAGACAAAGTGGAAGAGGGGACGGTGACGCGTGCTGCCTAAAAGTCAAAGCCCCTGCTTTTGAGGGCGAGTGCCCTTGGACTTGCCGGTGGTCTGTGAAGCATAACGATTCCTATTGTTCCCCCTGTATGGGGACCTACTCTCAGGTTGAGCAGAGAGAGGTCTTCACTGCTGTTCTGGGGAGAACTTTTGGTACGGCTTCTTTGCCCAAGGCTTATGCCACTGTTTCTGTCTCACAGCTCTGGTAGATGCCGGTACGCCCAGGTTCCTGGAAGTTTTTATACTTTTATCCATTTCCTGGAGTGCATTGTCGGTAGTGGAGCTGAACAGGCCTTCGCCCTCGAAGGGCAGATCTTCAACGAAAGCTTTGGTGTCCTGCTGGAGAGCCGAAGATCTGAGCCAGGAGTGGCGGCAGAGGCAGACGGCAGAAGTGATGGTCCTTGCTGAGACGTCGACCATGTGCTTTGCTGCATCCAGTTATTGTTTGGCTACAGCAAAGCCTTCCTTCTGCAACTTCTTTGCAGCCGACCTCTTCTCCTCACTAAGGGAAGACAGGAGGGGAATTAGTTGTTCCCACACTGAGTATTGGTGTCCAGCCATGCACGCGGCATAGTTAGATACCTTTAATACCAGCGCCCCAGCAGAGTAGAACTTCCTCCCGACGTTGTCCAGCTTCTTTCCCTCCTTGTCTGGTGGAGAGAAGTGTGTCTTGCGGGCCTTCGACGAGGAGGAAACGACCACCAAATTCGGCTTTGGATGTGTGAAGAGGAACTCAGCCCCGGACTCTTGGACATGGTACATATGATCTAACCTCCTCGAAGACACAGGTGTAGAAGCAGGCTTCGCCCAGGGCTCCTTCACCACCTGTAGGATGACCTTCGTCACTGGCAGGGGAACCGCTGTAGATGTATCCCGTTGCATAATGTCAAATAAGTTATAATCTACAACGGGTTGCGGCTGTGTCACTGGAAGCGAGAGGGAGAGTGCCATCCTCTTCACCAGGTCCCCATACAACTTCAGATCCTCCGATGGTGAGATGGGAAGATCCTCAGCTGTATGAGACACCGGGGAAGGTTCCAAAGCCTGGTCCGGATCGTCAGTACCGACCTCGGAGTCTGACGATGAAGACTCTCTGTGTAGAGATCGTTCTGAGAGAGACTCTCTGACAGGCGACCGGATCAACACTGATGATCGAAGTTGGATTTCCTCCACCACCACGCTGCGTCTGTCAGGCGGGACAGCGATCGATGCCGAAGGACGCCGTCTAGAATGTTGAGACAGCCTGGACATGTGGGATGCCTCAGACTGCTGGTCCCAGTCTGCGAAGTCACGAGGAGGGTACCATTGGTACGGTGGGTAAGGATAAGGAGGCCATTGGCACTGCTCCCATGGTGGAAGCGGTGGGAAGCGACGAGCTACTGTAGTCGGTTCCAGCTCTCTCCAGCCTCTCACCTGATCCATTGGTGCCGAAAGCTCCATCGGCGCCGACACCTCCACCTCCGAGACTGAGTTGCTCTCACTGCGACGCCTGGACCCTGAAGAGTGGGAGCGCTGAGTCAGGTCGATCTTGTGCTCCAATGCTGATAGGCGCAGCTGTGAAGCACTGCCTGTCGACACCGAAGGGCTATGACGCGGGGGCGCCAAGATCTTCCTCGGTGGAGCTGTCAATGTCGAAGCGTCATGCGAAGGCAAAGGGGTGCGGGATGGTCTTTTCTTCCGCTTCTCCTTCGATTTCCCCTTCTTCAGCGTGGATGATCGGGTCCCCGAATCATCCCGATGCCTCTTAGCCGGGGTATCCACTGACCCTTCAGAAGGCCATTTCATGGAACACCCGCGCTCGACTGGCATCTTAGTCCTGATCGCCGAAGTCTCAGCCGATGTGACCATTGGGGCCACGGCCTCACCCATTGGAACTGACAGGCCCGATGCCATCCTTTGAGGACGGAGTGCTGACTCGACCAAAGCCGCCGAAAGCCTCGCCGCTCTGTTCTTATGAGTTTGTTTCAAGAAACTCAGACAGTGAGTGCAAGAATCGATGCGATGTCCCTCGCCCAGACAGAGGGAATGGCTATCGGGGGGGCAATCTTCTTCCCACAGGAGTGGCACCTCTTAAAAAAACCCCAACGTCTTTCCATAGACGCCTAGGAAAAAACCCCACCAAGGAGAGTGTCTGAGGATGAAAAATGGGGGGGGGGAACTGAGCCCCAAAGGGCAAGTCCAAGAAACTTTTTTTTAAAAAAACAACACTAACTATCTAACAATTAGCTAACTAACTACACTAAGAAAATAACAAACGGGCTATATACAACAGGCAAAAAAGCAATCCAAGATTATTTTACCAACCAGGGACATGAAAGGAGATCCTCTCAGCGCAGCGGTCAGAAAGGAACTGGTGGGATCCTCGCGCTGGTGCTGGCGAGCATGCACACTGGGATGCCTGCGCATGCCCGTAGGCGACGAGCATGAAAAAATCCTGGGCTTTTTAGGTACCAATTCGGGGATCAGCGCAGGCGCTCTATCCCGTGAGTGTGAAGCACAGAAAGCACAAAGAAGATCACACAGCCTCCCAGTGATTCCCTTCTCAAGTAAGGTGATCTTGTGAGTACATTTTAAATAATCTTAGCTCTTATAATAATATTGTGACTACAATAATCTTAGCACTTATAATAATATTGTGGCTACAAACAACTACAAACTATTATTCTGTTTGCAAACTTAGCCTTTCCTGCATTAATCAGCAGTTACGGTCTGTATTAGTTTGGCCTCCTTTACAGAAGGTACCAAAATTCCAAATCGATCCAGACACCACTACATGAAAAGTGTTGGCAATTGTTAATATTTATTGGGAGAACTTAACAGTAAGATGCTCCTGAATACATGAGTAAGCAAGCAAAATTATCTGTATTTTAAAAAATGCATGGCACGTGGGGGTTTTTTGCTACTGTGTGATACAGAGTGTTGGACTGGATGGGCCACTGGCCTGATCCAATATGGCTTCTCTTATGTTCTTATTAGCTATCAATGCATTTCTGGGCCCCATTCAATATGCTGGCTTTGGCTTATCTAAATATGAACAAGATTTAATGAAAAATGTTGGAGATCTGCTATTTCAACAGATCTCCAGGTGACAGAGATCAGTTCACTTTGGAAAAATGTCCACTTTGGAAGGTGGACTCTATAGAATTATAATCCATCAAAGTCCCTCCCGTCTCCAAACCCTACCTTCCTCAGCCTCCACCCACAAAATCTCCAGGTATTTTGCCACCCAAGAATGGCAACTCTAAAATCAGAAGAAACTGCTCCATATAAACATCTAGATCTCAACTTATTCAGAGGAAAGAAATAGGGCTTTTTCAGATGCTGAACCAGAATTATTTATACCATTTATTAAAAATAAATAAAATTGGACATATATCAACATTATTTCACAACCACCAGCGGCAATTCTTAGTCACTAGAAGACCAAAAATCTAATGCTGTGGAATATCATGTGAAACTCCTCTCATGTGGTTCCCAGAATCAACCACTATAACAGATATGCAGAAAACAAAAGAAGGTATGATAAGACTAATAGTGCAGTCCTAAACATCTAAGCTCACTGACTTTAATGGACACAGAAAGGTGTAACTCTAAGGTTGCCAGCTCTGTATTGGGCAACACCTGGGAGATTTGGAGGTGGGGCCTGGAGAGGGGAGGAACATCTGTATAATAGAATCCACCCAGGGGAACTCATCTCTGTCATCTGAAAATCAATTGTAATATTAGAAAATCTGCAGGTGTCACCTGGAGGTTGGCAATGTAACTCTGAATGGGATTGCACTGTAAACCACTTTTCAGAGGTCCCCCCTTTGTATGCATTACTGTTTCTCTTACAGAATCCTGAAACATCTCCCTTCTGGCAATTAGACAGAAGAGGATATGAGGGGGGGGGGAACTAGTTGCATGAGCTGTTCTGGGCAAAGGGATTCATGTATCTACAATTCCTGTCCTCCTTGCAAAATAAATAAATAAATTCAAATGAGTAGAAAAAATATAAAATATAGGAAAGAAAACAGGAGGAGGAAAAAGAAAGGGTAATGATTATGGCAGGGGAGGTCTTGTTGGCTGGCCATAATGAAGCTGTAGGCACCACTGTCTCCTCAATGTGGCTTCCTAGCAAAACTACTGGACCTGGAGTCTAGAATGTTGAATTTAATGGTATGACTGCAAGTCCCTGTAGAGATGGGTCTTGTATGATACTACTCTTATTTTAACCTATGCTAATCTCAAATAATTTATTTATTTAAATACTAGGAGTAAGGACCATTGTGAAGAAAAATACAAAGAGGCTCTGGGTGAGTCCCCCCCTCCACCCTTGCTGTCTTCCCACCCATCCAAGTGAAGGCATTCACTCCCCTCTCACCTCAAGGGGAGCTGATCTCTGCCAGCTGTAGTTCTGAGTGATCTCCAGCCCTCTCCTGGAGATTGGCAACAGTGGTTCCTCAAGAGGAAATGTCTGGCTTGGAGGGTGCAGTATATGGCATTGTACCTGTCTGAGGTTCCACTCCTCCTCAAACCCCATCCTCTCCAGGCTCCACCCCTTAAACCTCCACGAATTTCCTAACGTGGAGTTGGCAACCCTATTGCCTTCCCTTTATTTGCCCCTCTGACTTCAGCTTTTCATCACCTTCCCCCTCCCTGCAACATCTACATAAGTAAAGGACAGTCTTTCTCTACAGTGGTGAGGTGAAGAAAAGCAGCTTACATCATTCTCCTCTCCATCCTTTGATCTGAATAACAATCTAGTGAGGTAGGTTAGGCTGGAAGTCTGTGACTGGTCTGAAATCATCCAGTGAATTTCCACAGCAAGAACCTGTGCCTGGCAGACCCTGCTCAGAAGCCCGAACTCCTATGTCCTGATCTCTGCCATCTGGACAGATCTTTCTCCCCATCCTGGAGAAAATAACTGATTTGGAGGGTGGACTGTATGGCATTCTATTCCCCTGGGGCCTCTCCTTTTTCTTACAAAAGCAGTCTGGGTAGTATAGCAACAGTCTCTGGCCAGCACTTCCCAGGGGGCAACTACGGGCTCTAAGAAACACTCCCAGCAGGGACTGGCCTCCTTGGCTATTTCTGTGGCCTTTGGAGGCTGTGTGTGCTGGGAGGCCTTTCATGAGGCCATAGTAGATCTGCAGCCCTTTCTGAGGCCAGTTGACAGAGATGACACAGAGAAGAATTGGAGATGTGGCTGTCTCTGAGGTATGACTGCTTCTAGCAGTTTGTTCAACATTCCTGAGTGTACAATAGGCCGCGGCAGGGAAGTCAGCCAATGGGAGGCCAGAGACAGTGACTGACGTGTGATGGGCCAATAGTGTGTTCCCGCAGTAACTGCCAGAACTAAGGTTGGTTGCCTTTTACTGACAAAATCAGCTTTGCTGGCTAGCAACAGCCACTCAGGCAGGAGAAAGGAGCGGACTTAACCAATGGCATGCAAGTACACTTGATTGATAGTTTGACGGGCCAAAGGCTGATGCCCCACAATCCCACTGAGACCAAACCAATCAGAATGGTCAGATTTTCCACCATGACAGGATAATTATTTCAGATTTATTACCTGTTTTTTTTAACTTGCAGCACTCAAAGTAGCTTACAATATAAATAAAACAATGGTTATAAAACACATAAAAGATGAATGTTTAAAATCTCAATTAGGACTGCCAATAAATAAAATGCTAAATTAGTCAAATGCAGTTCCAAATAAAACTGTCTTCAACTGCCAGAAGCAGGAGGTTGTTCCATAATTGTGGGGCTGCCAACAAAAAGGCCTTCTCTGATGTGCCCACCTGATGAGCATCTTTGATAGAAGGAACCAGTCAAGGGGACCTATCAATACAATCTTAATTGACAGACAGGAATGTTTGGGAAAAGACAGTTTTTCAGATACCCCTGTCCCAAGACATGTAGGACTTTAAAAAACCAAATTAATACATCAAATCAGGCTTGGGAGCAGATCAGTAGCCAGTATAATTGCTGTAGTGTCAGGGCCATTTGCTCCTGGTAGTTCTGCCTTATCTACAGCCTCTGAACACTCTTCAAGGGTAACCCCGATTCGAAAGCATTGCAGCGGTCCAGTCTAGATAATTAAGACATGGATCATTGTGTCTAGATTTGATGATCCAGAAATGGATGCAGCTGATGCACTCTGGGCAGAAGTACTCTGTTTTCTAAAGTGACTGTTGTGTTAAGCAGCACTCCAAGCTGCGAACTTGGCTTTTCAAGGGATGTGTAACCCAGTTCAACACAGTTGAAATCTCAAGTCCCTGGTCTGCCTTTCTACTAACCCGGAGAACCTCTTTCTTGTCAGGATTAAGTTGTATGGAGAAAGTGACAGGTCACTTTATACTGTTAAAATGGCCATTTAACTACTTTAAATGATTTTGCAAAACACTCTGTATCCAGTAGTCAAACAAATCCACTGACATAATATGTAAAATATTTACATAGGTTTTTAAAAAAAATAACTTAGTTGTTCTCAGATCAGTGACTCGGGGGTAAGTCCACTAGCTTTAAGACAAGCCTGGATTCTGAAGTTTATGGTCTGTGGGTGCTATTGTAAAGGCAATTATGCCAAAGTTTACCTAGGGGCCAAAGGAAATTAGGCACTAAAATCCCAGGATGATTAAATTAGATTTGCTCCTCCCTTTGGAACTCTTGGGAAAATCCCATCCAAGAGGCACCAAACAGTTCACAAAACGAAGTAATTATCTGGTGCTGTTTGCAACCACAGCATACGCATACCAGTGGGAATGTAATCAAGTCTGTGGGACTGGATCCCTACTTGCTAATGAGACATCTTCCTTCCTCAACGCATTTTAATCAGGAAAATGTTTTGCCTGCTTTTATAACGTTCCTATTGAAAACTACTTTGCAAAAACCAAAGGCCTACCTACAGCACAGTCCTGCATTGCCAAAAGCCAATTATGTTAACACAAATAAACTAAACAAAGTCTCTTGTGTCTCTTAACTTCTGGACTGCTTTCACCAGGAAGAAAAAAATTATGCCAAAGACAGTGTTCAAGCAGACTAACAAGTGCAAAAATTAATGGCTGGACTCGCATCCTTGCTCTGGTTGGTAGATCTCTCACCACGGACATTCTCTTTCCCATTGAATATGAAGCCGTAGAAAGTAGCGTAGTGGAAAGGGCACTACATTGCACAGAGAACACCCTACTTTAATTCATCATCCAGCACTGAAGCTCATTTTAATCCCCCTGGGTAAGTTATAACCAGGTTTTTATACCCTGCTTTTTTCCTACCCTAAGGAGTCTCAAAAACTAGTTTACATTGCCTTGCCTCCCTCTCCTCAAAATAGGCTCCTTTATGAGGTAGGTGGGGCTGAGAGAATTCTGAGTGAAACTGTGACTGGCCCAAGGTTACCCAGCAAGGCTTCATGTGGAGGAGTGGTTTTCCCGGCCAATTGGATCAGCTGATTGTTGGGGGGGGAGGTCGGTCTGGAAGGCGCTTCACCTTCTACCACCTTAAAGTGGTAAAAATGGGGCAGTGAGGCTCCGCGGGGGCGGGCAGCAAGGCTGCAGGGGGCAGGGCAGAGGAGGAAATGAGGGGAGGAGGAGGCGGCACCATGGAGGGGGCGGGGGGGGGGCGCTGGCTCTGGGGCTGCGGTGAGCAGGCCAGCCCTGGGGCTAGTCCCTGGAACAAAAAAGGTTAGGGGCCTCTGGCTTACAAAGTTATCCTGAGGATACTGAAGGATGCTATGAAATGATACAAAGAGAAAATAAAGCTAATTATCCAGGAATAACATCAAATTCTGACCAAGATACAGGAGCTTAGATGTACTTCATAGGTCATATATATTTACATTTACTAAGGACAATAGTTTACACCAGACAAAAATGGAAAATATTGTCTATCTATAGTGAACAGGGGTCACATTCCAAAGGAACCGTCTTCATTTATATTGGGCACACATATGCATTTGTTTATTTTATTGTTTATATACAATAATAAATCAGTAAAGTTAAATTAAAATAGCCATATAAGAACTGAACTATTTTAAAATACAATAATTGCAAACAAGTTTAAACAGCAATAACAAAAAAAAACCCCTTGGGTAAGGCTAAAATAAAGGGATGGAGAAGGAAAAGAAAAAAGAATCAACATTATTTTAAAAGCCTAGCTAAACAAAAATAAGTCTTACAGCACATGGCAATAATTGTTTACTTAGAAGTAAATTTCACTATATTTAATGGGTGTTAATCCCAGGTGAGGGTGAAACAGATTACAGACTCAATCTAGAGAGTTGGGGTGGGGGGAAGGGGAGTCTGATTCTACATAAAGAAAATAGGGTAGGGGCATTGCATAAATAAAACACCACAACATGCAAGGCCTGTCCTATGTGGAGGACATGGAATGTGGCCTCTGATACCTGCAGGATACATGGCAGTAACTTTTATCATCATTTGACATCTACTGCTTTATTTCAAGGGGGAGGGGAGAAATTACAAAATCAGATTGAAGGTAGGCTTAATTAGTGATATCCACATGCTCTGTAAAATAAAAGCACCATTCTGCAATGCATTCTGAATTTTATCATCCATCTCTCTCAAATGCTAGACATACTATAAAACTCTAGAGAGTGTTGTTTGCTCAATCCCTTGAATTCTGAAGGAAGGTTATAGAGTTTTAATCCATTATAAGATTTTTTTTTAAGTTCTTCTGTAAAAGCCTAACTCAAAGCTGCACACAGTTTCTTTATGATGTCCTCCATGAGAAGACTTGAAAAAGAAAAGGGACACAGGAAAATTAGTAGTACATCTACTCCCAAATTGAGCCAACATTTGGACTCAACAATATGGACATTTGCCTATTACCCAGAGACACTTGGAGACTCAGACAAACATGCTGAACTTGTTAGGAAGCCCGTGACAGAGGTCTAGAAAATTATGCAGAGAAAATAGGTAGGGAGAACTTTTCCTCCCTCTCCAGTAACAAGAGATGGATGGCCAATAGATTAAGGACAGACAAAAGGAACTACTTCTTTAGAATGGATTAGATGCTGACTGGAAAAGATACACAGAAGATACCCGTATTTTTCGGTCCATAAGGCGCTCCGGACTATAGGACGCACCTTCCTCCTGGGGGGCGATCCGCTGCCTCTGCCTTCAATCCGGCGCTCCCCCCGCGCCTGCCTGCCTCCATCTTCTTCAGGCAAGCGCTGGGATCGCTCCACGTGGCCCCACTGCAAACCCAGTGCTTTGCAAGCGCCGGCTGTGGAGGGGGCAGCGTGCTTCCTCCTTGTCTGTCTGGCTCCACCTCTGATGCTTAAAGCAAGCGCTGGGATCGTTCCCTCCGCCCTCTGATTCCAGCGCTTGCTTTAAACATCACAGCTGAAGCCAGGCACACAGGCAAGGAGGAAGCACCCGCCCCCTCCGCAAACCCAGCACTTCGCGAGCGCCGGCTGTGGAGAGGGCAGCGTGCTTCCTCCTTGTCTGTCTGCCTGGCTCCACCTCTGATGTTTAAAGCAAGCGCTGGGATCGGAGGGCGGAGGGAGCGATCCCAGAGCTTGCTTTAAGCATCAGAGCCAGGCAGACAGACAAGGAGGAAGCACGCTGCCCCCTCCGCAGCCGGTGCTTGCGAAGTGCTGGGTTTGCGGTGGGGCCACGTGGAGCGATCCCAGCACATGCCTGAAGAAGATGGAGCCAGGCAGGTGCGGGGGAAGCGCCGGATCGGAGGCAGAGGCAGCGGATCGCCCCCCCCCGAAGGTATGTACCTTCGGACCATAAGACGCACACACTTTCCCCCCCACTTTTTTTTGGGGGGGGAGTGCGTCTTATGGTCCGAAAAATACGGAAGGTGCTTCAGTAACTACTGCCAAGATGACTGAAGGGAACTTCCAAAGTTAAAGGCAGTAAACATGAGTGGTAGTAGGCAGCTGCAGAAAGTGTAACGCCTTGGTCTTGTAGGCTTACCAAGTCCAATTCAAGAAATATCTGGGGACTTTGGGGGTGGAGCCAGGAGTCTTTGGGGGTGGAGCCAGGAGCAAGGTTGTGACAAGCATAAATGAACTCCAAAGGGAGTTCTGGCCATCACATTTAAAGGGACAGCACACCTTTTTAATGAAGGAGAAGAAGATATTGGATTTATATCCCGCCCTCTACTCTGAATCTCAGAGTCTCAGAGCAGCTCACAATCTCCTTTATCTTCCTCTCCCACAACAGACACTTTGTGAGGTAGGTGGGGCTGAGAGGACTCTCACAGCAGCTGCCCTTTCAAGGACAACCTCTGCCAGAGCTATGGCTGACCCAAGGCCATTACAGCAGGTGCAAGTGAAAGAGTGGGGAATCAAACCCGGTTCTCTCAGATAAGAGTCCACACACTTAACCACTACACCAAACTAGCTCTCAGTTGAAGGAAAAGGGCACCTTCTTTTTGGGGCTCACATAATTGGTCCCCCTGGTATACCTTGGAGGGTATTTTGGGGAGAGACAATGGATGCTATGCTGAAAATTTGGTGCCTCTACCTCAAAAAAACAGCCTCCCCCCACTCTGAACAAGTAGTAGCATTGCTGCCAGTCTCTCTGCTACATCATTCAAAACAAGTAGCAACAGATGACAACAATGCGGAGAGGTGGAAGAGGAATGGGGCCAAGGCAGCCAATGAGAAAAAGGCCTGAGTGCATCATTGGTGGGGAGGCGAAATGAGGGCAGTGGCAGGCAGCGCACAAGGCAGGTGCCACCTGGCAAGATGGGCACCTCAACAAAATAACAAAGGAGGGTGGGGGTGACGAGCAGCCACCTGCCCACTCGGCTGTGCCAAAGTCACTTCCTCGAAGCCTTCCCCTTTTTGCTTTCTTCTATCTCATTCCCTAACACAGTGCGTAGAGTAAAAGGGGGGGGGGGGTGTCTTCTTGCAGCTGGCCTTCCAAACGCCTAACTTCTGTTCAAGAGGTCCTTGTCTCTCTGAGAGAGGGGCACATAAGAAAGGGGTGGGGAAACAGAGCTGCTGCGACTGCCCAGGCATAGGAGGGTTAACTTGTGGAACTCAAGGCAGCTTACAGTGCCAAGAGCCCCCGGCTACCAAACTGGGTGGCTCTTGCTCCCCCAAACAACAAATCCTACTGTGGACCCCACCAAACATGAAATCTGGCTATGGCCGTGTGTGAGTTGTTTCTTGCTTACAAAACAGGAGTCCAAATCTCGGTATTTCAGAATTCTGCGTTGTAAGCAAGGCGGGGGGAGGGGCACACAATTTGCTGTGATTTTCAGTTCAGACTTCATAATAAACTGTAGCTTATTGCAGACTTGCTCTGCGCAATATCAGTGTGGCCTGGGGAGGGAGGACAGCATGACCCTGGGGACTTGGGCTTGCTGTCAACCCAAATTGTGGTTCACTTGTGAGATTTGAATCCAATCCAGGAGTGGCAGCAGAGCACCTTTATGTTTGATGAAACTGTGAAGGAATTGCTAGTTTAAGTAGCCAAATGCTAAATTGGCCTAAAGACTTTTTTTTACTGTACCTAATCCTTCTAGACATTTTATATTAAAAATTCACCAATACTTTAGTCTTCCTTTGTCAATAGTGTGCAATTGAAACTACAATAAACCAACAACAAAAAAGCCTGTTTGCTCATCATGTCGCAAATTCCACTTTTACACTGAGATAAATCCATTCAGCTCAAACAACTTAATGCTGGAGAGGATGGGGGGGGGGGGTGAAGGAAAGAGGAAAAGCTGGAACTGATCTGACTTCTGGCAGGTATTCAGGAATTAGTACATTTACTGTTGCTCATGTATGAACACACACAATGAATTTCTCTTTCTTTCCTTGTTGGTTAAGTGCCTGGCTATCACTGTCAAATGCATATATTCCCATCATGCCTCAGTATTTTTCAGCCCCATGATGCCCTCACTTTTGATTGTGTAGATGAAGTTGAAGTGCACAGGGTATTTACTGATCCAGTTATCTTGTTCTATGACAGGCAGAATCAATCAATCAAGAGGCCAGCTTTGTGCTTGCATATTCCAGGCACATCTCCGCACTTCAGGATACAAGATCACAGTGTTATCCAGCCAAATTTGATCAACAAATGCAGTTCCCCTGTGCCACAGCAATCTCAGATGAAGATGTTATTAGGTGGAACTGAGCAAAGTGATAAAGACAGTATAGAGAAAGGGAGGAGGAGTTTAGCTGGGGTTTTCAAACAGCCTTGAATGTATTTGTTGGAAAAACGGAATAAACATCTTTTTTCCCCGAGAGTTTTTGTTTGTAAGTTTGATTTAAAAAGAAAAGAAAAAGAAAGTAGAATACTGGGAAGTGTCTTTCATTTCATTTCTTTTGCAAACCCAAACACCATAGTGTCACTGAAAATAGTATTGTATGTTTAATAGCAAAATCCTGGGCAATTATTTTCCACCAATTAAAAGTATATTAATATGATATTATATAGCACACAAAGCTGTTGCACACTTATAGCATGCCACTTGCATTTTGCAAGTTATCTGAAGGGCAAAGTACATTTTAGATTATGAGTCCTTCTGACAAACACACAAAGGTATCCCCCACTCCAATTTCTATCCTGGTTGCGACAAGATGCATGCAACTGTGTCAGTATCTAAGTGCATTTCAAGCACAAAAAAAATGTACACCAGGATTTTATTTTGCCAATAGCTTTCCATTTTGCTACTGCCCTGCAGTTATTTTACATTATTTAATCCAAAATACCATCTTTTTGATTCTACCTTTCTTTTGCTTTTTAAATCTTTAATGGGAGCCGTTGGCAGTCCAGGGGTACAATTATTAGATAACTACAGAAAGAAATTGAAAAATTAATAATACTTTCCCATTCTGTACTACATATAAAAATTATCTCGTCTTAGTGGAATTCTATAGATTCAAACAGGCACCCCCGCCATGATTTTTTTTTTAAAAAAACCCAACTCCTAAGCCTGAATTAGAATAGCCTACATTTAAATCTTTTCAGTCATCACTTTTAAGGAAAGCTTGGGAAATAATACAGTATGTTTTCAAGTCAGAAATTTATTTTAAATCATTTTTAATTAAAGGACATTTATTAGGGCAGGTTATGCTATACACTGCCTAAAACCCAGGTAAAACTCCCATAAACTAATCAGACTAATGATATTAAAATTGTTTATTGCCTTTTTATAGATTTTGCTACTTAAGTAACCATTTTTCACAACTATATGCAAAACGTGTGACATCGTCCATATCAGTTTATTAGGGGAAGTGATATATGTTTTCATCTGACCTTTGTCTAAATAGCCCCTTGACTATGCAGGGGAGGAGAGAGCCCCAGAGTCATCTATCAGCAAGGGAACAATATAAAAAAACCCCCCTCTGCTACATCTATTAACTTTTGTTTTCTTTTCTCTATTATTATACCGAAAAACCAAAGCCAACTGGAAAAAAGGATGCCATTTGGGTTCCCTTGTCATCATGTGTTAAGTATGAGAAATGTACATGCAATAGCCAAATGGCCAATAGACAAAACACCCACGCCAAGTGACGTACTGTTTTCCATACCGCTCAGACAAAATCAAAACAACAGAACTGCTGCAAACAAAAACAAAATCACATTTCCCATAAGCATTCCAGACAGAGTAATTTTACCGGGGGAGGGGGGGGAGCTGGCAAGGGCACAGTGAGAGAGAGAGAGAGCACTTCTGCACATGCAAAAAAACAGTATCTACACAACAAAACTGTTAATGACTGCATGTTTATCTGGCAGTTCTGAAGTTGCATGTCCACACCAGTTGAAAAGGTTCAACAACTAAGTCCTGTGTCAATCTCTTCCACAATGCTGATGATGAAATCCAGGTTTTACACCAGCATACATAAGGTCAGAATTTGGTCCCTTGCTGTCAAATGAGAAGAGCAATCCAACCCAAGGGACTGAGTCTCATTCACAGAAAAAACAGTAAGGTCACAAGCTAGGGAGCAAAAGTCCAATTTTTAAAAAACACAGACTAAATGAAATGGGAGCAATTGTATCGGCAACTGTGACACTGCTTGTTCCAAATGAAATTTCTGAAAAAGAGACACACTTTGTAGTGCTCCTTTGAACAGCTATGCTGCAACTTGTTTAAAATTGCCATGGGAGGGGGGGGAGAAAAAAAGGGGGGGCAGATCTTTCGCTTCCTTTTTCTTGAAATGGTGGGTTGATATTGATGTAACTTTCTTTAAGATTTCTGGTTCAGGGCAGTTACAGTATTTGTGTACAGCTGAGATACCTGGCTACAAAACAGTGGGGCAGAGTGGAGACTATCAACAGCTGCATTTTTAGTATTTCAGTTTAGCATGATCCAGTGTCTCCATCAGAGTGAATTCTTGTCATCTGTGCTCTTTGCTAACACAATTCCTATGTTTTGCCTGGCAGTAAATGGACGCTTCTGCCCCAGCATCATCTAAACAACTCTGTTAACATTTGCCCTCCAGCGTCTCTCTCTTTGTCCAGTTCCTGTCTTCTAACAGATGTCATCCCAGTCTAATCAAGCATAAAATGGTCATAAATATTTCTTTCTGGTAGATTTCACATTCGCATTTCATGCAGCGACATGATATTTTTCTGCTACCTCCAGGGAGTACCTAATGCAAAAACCAGTTACTTACATTCAAGGCTCATGTTCCTTTACTAAAATGCAGCACATGTTCTCAGTTCAGAGACATAAAGCGTGTGTGCACGAACGCGCACACACACACACACACGACTTTATCTTCTTTTGTTTAACACCCCCCACACCCCTTACAGCGATGTGCACTCCAGTTTACACTAAACGACATCTCCTGTTTAACATGGAATCCCAAAAGCAGTAATATACTATTCTTATGAAAATCAAATGCAATTGAAATACCTTAATTATTGCCCAAAAGAGATTTAGCTTCAAGATACTTAATTGAACTAACAAGCTATTTAACAAATGCACGAGAGATAAGAAAGGCAGCTTTCTATTTGGGCTGATTTTATGCACAATTTTACAACCTACTTCATCATATTTAGTTATAACAATAAAATGAACCTAGGGTATAAATTTGAGGTTCATGCCTATTTAGCAGATTTTTTAAAAAAGGAAAAGATAAGTGTGTGAGAGAACTGATTTCCAGTACTTAAACTTGAATCATTCACGGAGAAACTATGTAAGCTAATTAATTCTGTCTACTTAACAAAAAGAAGCCACAGAGAAATCATATTCCTCTCTGGCAAACTTTATAGTTAACATGTCTGAATGTAAAATGAAACCAACCTGAGATTATTTTCAAAGCCATATGTCTATTTGTTACTCTTTCCTTCCCCCCTCCCCCGTTATGTTTGTCAAAACAGAAATCTTATACATCTATTTAAAACAAACCACAAAAACGCTTAACGATACAGATCACAACAGCGAGGCTTCTCTCTTCCCCCTCCGCCTCCCCTTTCTGTGTTCAGCCTAATATTTGATTACTGTTAGTCAAATCAAGCTTTCAGGCAAATAATCTCCATTTTTTAAGTTAATGAGATGTGGTTCATGTCGACAACAGCTTGCAGAAACTTTTAATTCTGATTCCTGCAGGCTGTGCTGGCCTCTTTTACAGCAAGCTAGTACTGTATGAATGAGTCAAATTTGCCAAAATGACTTATGGAGACAAGTGCACATTTTAAAGAGGCACTAATTAAAAAAAAAATACCCACTGGTGTCAATTTAAATACCATGAAAATAAACTTTTTTTTTTTAAAGTAGCTCGTTGCTTTCCTCAGAGCACCTTTAATTCTAACATTTCCTTCTATCTTGGAGGAATTGGGGATTCTGACACAATTAAACAATTTATGTTAATATTTGTTTCGCATATGATATTAGCTAAGCCCCCCAAGAAAAGTCCTAATTGAGAAAGAACCCAAAAGCTAGACTGCTGAGATAAGCAGCACAGATTTAGATATCTCCAGCCTTCTTTCTTATTTGAACACACACACAAGACTCCTATCTATCCTGAATCCCATTAAAACTGCTATTAGAGAGCCTGTTAGCCAGAGCCCAATAGCCTCCACTCCCCCCCCCCCCCCGCCGCCCTGATGTTTAGATGAAGCAGTAGGGCCCAGGCATGGAACTTCTCAAAATTCTTTTGGATTTTCAAAGGTTCTCCTCTTTGGCAAAGGGATTCAAACTGTACAGCTGTTCTGTAATGCAAGCAGATGTGATACTAAAAGGGGGAGAGAGGGAAACAGTTGAGGCTGAGAGGGTTATATCTATTTAAGGGGTTAAATATGCAATTACCACTGACTAAAACCAGAGAGACATATAGATAAACAGAAGAAATGAAGTCCCCAGGTTCCATTCAGAAGCCTTCATCACATTACTACCAGACAGAAAACTCTTTAAGTACCATTTTCAGATGTTAAATCATTGTTCTTGCAGCACATATTCCTGCTATTCCTGGGGGAACAATATCCGAAGACAGCGTGCTAACAAATGCAATCCAGTAAACAGGCATTTTCCCTCTTGTTGTTAGTACCTTTGTGTTCCAGCTCCCAGCTCTGTCATCCATGCCTTCTCTCTGCTTTGAAGTTAAAGTACTGAATGAGCGTTGTCATCTATTATCCAGAGTGTGCATGTAGATTATAAATAAGAAATAAAAGTGACTTTCAGTACACTGCTTTTGCATTAGCAAGTTGCCGTCTCTGTTACTTCTTCTGTCCTTCATACTTTGCTACCAACATCACATCAGAAACCCAACTTTGCCTCCTGAAGACTGAAAGAAACACCATAGAGGAAAGTAATAATAACAATAGGTACACACAGCAGAAGTTTTACTGCAACAAAGAACTCCTGTCTTTTATGCATGCTTTCAGTTTTAGCTTTCCATAAGTACTGTCGGCATTTTAGGCCCAGGCACTTAGTAGGAGCTGAGAAGTCAGAGACGGGAAAAAATAAGCAGTGAGATGGGCAAATGGGAACACCATCATCACATCACTACCAGAGAAAAAATTCTTTAAGTGCCATTTTCAGGTGTTGAACCATTGTTCTTGTAGCACATATTCATACCCTCATACCTTTGGGATCGCCTCTCTCAGTATGCTCCTGCAAGAGCGCTACACCCAAGCGATAAGAACCTTTTTGTGGTTCCCAGCCTGAGGGAGGTATGGCTATCCTCAACTAGGACTATCCTCAACCTGTTGGAATACTCTGCCTAAGGACATCCATGCCCTGTGGGAGTTGTTACCTGTCTGTAGGGCTTGCAAGGCAGAGATGTTCCACCAGGCATTTGGTTGAGGACAGTGATGGTTTGGCACTCTCATATCGTCACCATATTAGCCCTCGACCCCCTCTCTCACCATTAATGGACTGTGTTCTGGCCTTAGTGCTAGATGTACAGGACTCTTAGTTACCATGGACTTGTGTTATCAAAAAGCACAAGCCACCTACTTATATGGACATTCAGCTTTGTTGGATACAGAGAATTGGGTTTGAATGCCAGACCAATATGGACATTTGCCTAATGTGAACCATGCAGCAATGACTGCAGCCCAGCCTCCGGACAGTTCCTCTGTCTGACCCTGCTATTGGTGTGATTGAGCTTCTCCCACCAAGAAGGACTCCAGACTGCACTTCCCTGAAGAGCTGCCCAGCCTCACAGATCGAAAACTGTGCTCCTGTCATTTGAAGACAGTGGTAAAAAGCAGTCTCCCTAGAAGCCATGTTTCTATGATGTCCTAAAATGACAACTCTGGTTCTTGCCCAGTGCCAGGGTGAGATGAGAACCCCATGTACGCTGGACATGTTATGGAAATGCAAATGGAGAAGCCAACGGTCAACAATAGAAGCGCTGTCAAATCCTCACATCTGGATAAAAGAATCATCCTGCCAGGTAGCCAAGGCAATAGTTCAAACAATACCTCTACAGTCAGAAGAACTGTTTTGCAGTTACCCATTACAGTCACATCCATCTTCTCCATTGTGTTTGGCTCTGGTGTTACAACAGATAGTGATTTAGTGCTAGATTATCCCATTAAATTTTTTTGTTTTAGCAAAGTTTACAAAGGTAAACTCATCATGGCCCACTAATCCTTTTTCCAAATTCCTGGGAGCCTCCCCTTTAGTTGTTGTCAGTGGCCACATGTAGTATCATCTGACAGTGCTTAAGAATATGAATTTGGCTATAATAAGGTTGGGTTTTGGCCAGTCAGGTCTGTCTCTTGTGGTATCCCTATCTTGTTGCTTGAGCCACCCCCAAATACAGTATTGGGCCCTTTTATTAGTGAGTTACGCTGGTCATTTGTTCCCTCGTCTTCACTATTGGTCTGTGCTTCTGGATTCTGTGAGACTGGTGAAGTATTTACCCTGTCTTTTACCCTATGTGTTTCTCTATCCGATTTTCCTGCTATTATTCCTAGAACTGTATGTTTGCTAGTGTGTTTTATTTCCTGTATGCTTGATCTATTTTTCTAATAAAAATCCTTTTAGTTTACCATCCATCTCATTATTTCAGAGTTTCCTGGGTACACTGCCTCCTGTATACATAGGTTATTGACCCCATGCATTTTGCCCACCTTTATAAATTCCCCATACCTCATCGGAGGGCAATCTGGCTAACAACCATCACCCTCCTACTCTTTTATATCCCTGTCACCCAGGGGCTAGTGGGTTATATAAATTTTGTCCATCGTATGCTATATTGTTCCTGTTAATGCTGAATTATTTTAACATTGATTTAACTTTAAACTTTTATTTACTGTCTATCTATATGTTGTAAGCCGCCCTGGGCCCTATTTTTAGGGGAGGATGGCCAATAAATTGAATTTAATAAATAAATAAAACCATAGAAAAGACTAGCAGATGGGGCATGAGAGACAGCTCATGAGGGGAGTGAAGAATGAGGAGGCTGAAAGATGTTCAGGGCTTCCTGTACCAAAGCTCAAGGTCCCCAGAACACTGGAGTCAAACCTGTCATTTACATGTTAATTGAAGGACTCTGTATTTGCATTCTGGGCTTTGAAAAAACAAAGCTATTAATCACACTAAAGTTTATTTGTAGGTGGGGGAAGATTTTCTAATATTGATCAATTATTTATATTTAAAATCCACTTGTAATGATGTAATTTATCTTGTTTATGCTGAGGCATAGGGCAAATACTTTATTTCCTGCAAGGGACCAAGGCAAGATAGTATTTCAGATGACCAAGGAGAAAACAGGTATGATGTAGGGAAACCATTATACGATTTTGCAACATTTTTGTTTCTACTGTTGTTTTTTTTAAGACTCTTGTTAGCTACAAATCAGAACAATGGCTTTGGAAAGGGGGAGTTAGGCTTTTCTCCTCATGCTTTTTCTCCAGTGAAAAACTCGTCACCCCACTATAGTCCAAACTGTTGCGAGCCCAGCCCCCCCCCCCGGTCATATTTTTCCCCCAAGAGTTGGGAGGAGGGCAAGATTTAAATTAGAAAAAAATGTTCCAGGTGAAAGGTGAAACACTCCCTTTCCCTCTCACTGTTCTCAATTCCCAGCAGCTGCTTTAAAAAAAAATCCAAGCAAAAATAATAAATCAGTTTATGGAATTTCTGCATTATTGCCAGTTTTGATCCAAAGACTTTAGCCCAGCTATAATACTTGCTGTTTTTATATCAAACTTGGTCTCAGCTTCCATTACTTATAATCTAATCTTGGCAATCTAGCCAAGGTGCAAGGGTTGATTCTTAATGGCCAGGGTCACCAAAGGCAACGTTCCTAGCCCCTACCCCAATGGCATCACTGATTTAATCTCTTTACATGCATGTATTTAGAGTAACAGGGGAGGGAAGGAGGCATGACATAGCCTGATGTTGTCAGATCTTAGAAGCTAAGCAGAGTTGGTATTTGGAAGGGAGACCACAAAGAAAACTGCAGAAGGTGGCAATGACAAACCAGCACTGCTTCTCACTTGCCTTGAAAGCCCCCGGCTGGGGTCACAATAAGTTGGCTGTGACTTGACAACACTTTACACACACATAAAGTAATGGTATTCAGTCATTCCTATGTGTGGGTTGAGGTTAAACATATCCACCATCTCAGCAGTAGACAGTCCAGGAACAAAAGAACATAAACAGAGACTGGTGGATCATAGTAGTGGTCCAGCATATTGTTTCAGCCAGATCTCCTCTATTGATTAATGAGACTGAAGCTACATTCTCACATATTAAACAATGTGGGAACCACAGCTGACAGTTTGAACATGCAAAACTCCTAGGGGTGTTTAAAGTGTTCATTTCCATTCCATTTTGTTAATCCACTATCAATTTACATGAGAAATATACTCCAGCTTTAATATTTTTGTTTTTTTATCCATGAAATCTGGCTTGAAATCTACCAGCCAGCTATGAAATTCTGTCAGTCAGATTTCAGATAGGTAAAAGAAAGACAGGAGGCCTTAGGCAAAACAACCCAAGAAAGCAGATACCTGTGGCAGAGTTGGCAAGAATTGTATAAAATAACCAAATTGCACCGGGCATCATCTTTGGCAGCCATATGGTGCCATCCCTGTGCAGGAGATACTATCCAGCACATTTTTGTTATATAAATACTACCTGAGGCCGCAGCTAACAGCTCCTCACGTTATATGATAGAAAGTTTTGCTTTCTTTCTCAAGACTCAACTTAAAAAGATGTTGGAAATTTAAAATCAGATGTCCAGACCTCCTCAATTAAGCTACTAGCTTTGATCAGAGTCAACAGCAGTCCCAATCAACCCTGACCCAGCCTTTCAAAGAAAATTAAAGTTATGTAGAGACCAGATAATAGATCTCAAGCTTCATGTTAAATTGAGCCAACAGTAAAGGAAAAAATTCCTATTCTGAACTTCTTTTTACACATAACTTGTTAGTGGCAGATCAATTTGAGGTATTTTCTCTAGGAGTGTTTTTGGCAATACAGAGCAAGTTTATCTCCCTCACTCCTGCCCCTTCCCAGAAGAACAAGGATTAAGGAAAAGTGGCTGATCTATTTGAAGTGGGCAAAAGAAGAAAAGAAGGCAGACTTTCAGTGGAAGCTCCGAGTCCTTTGTCCCTGGCTGGAAGACGACGTATAGACTAAGGGGGGTGGGATGGGGGGAAATATGTTAAATGGAATGAGAAGAAGAGTGTAAGAGAAATGGACAATCAATAATAACAATAAAATACATATTTTAAAAAAACCCAACTCCTGCCCTTTCCCTCATGACTGCTGGGAGACCAGTGAGGCAAGAGTAGGAAGGTTACCAAGCATGATGTGGTTCCTAGCCAGTTCCAAGTTCAGCAAGCCTCCACTAAGACAGAACTGATGGACTTGGAAGGTGGTGCCATAGAAGGAGGTGTTCAACATCTTCTGCAGCTCTCCACCAAGTAAGCCTCTCCTGAAGCAGAGGTGATGGTTCATCACTAAACGTCCAAACCAGGATAATACATGGAATCCCTTGCTTCCCAGAAAAAATGTGAGCTATATATTCTCACTGATGCTTTTCCATACAGTGTTATACATGAGAGAGGCTGAAGGAAAAAAACAGCTACCAACACTACCCACAGGAGACTAGTAGAATTGCCTGTGTAGAGTTAATTCTTTTACAGGTAGATAAATCAGTGCAGGCTGAAGTTGGGAGATGAAATCTATTAGACTGGCACATCAATATATCTAATTCTCAACACACCCAAATAAGAAAGAAAGAAAGAAAGAAAGAAAGAAAGAAAGAAAGAAAGAAAGAAAGAAAGAAAGAAAGAAAGAAAGAAAGAAAGAAAGAAAGAAAGGAAGGAAGGAAGGAAGGAAGGAAGGAAGGAAGGAAGGAAGGAAGGAAGGAAGGAAGGAAGGAAGGAAGGAAGGAAGGAAGGAAGGAAGGAAGGAAGGAAGGAAGGAAGGATTCATCAGGGCATGTCAAGCAGCAACTGCTAGCTGACTTGATACCACCCACTTCTATGACTCATTCAGGCCTAGCTGCTTGCAACTGTTCAATAACAGCCACCTCACAAAAGCCAATGTGAATGTGGATCTGGAAGCCCCTGGTCTGAATCCTCATTTGGCCGTGGAAGCCCACGGGGTGACACTGGGGGGCAGTCATACACTCTCAGTCATGCCTCATAAGGTTGTTGTGAAGATAAAGTAAGAGAATGGTGCAAGCTGCTTTGTGTCCTCAGTTGTAAAGAAAAGTGGGGATATAAATGAAGCATAAAATAATAAACATAACTGAACATGGAGGACAAATAACAGGTTGGTTGCTGGATGAGAAGGTGAGAAGGACATAGAGAAAGGTGAAGATAACAGGGCTGCCAAGAGGAGGAAATACGGATACAGGAGAAAGTGAGTTGCCATCCACAAGTCCTTGCATATTCCCGCCCGTGTAAATGGGCACAGCCTGGAGGGCAGCATTGCACAACAGGGCCGAACCCATCGGCTGGCACCATGTAACTGTGTCCAGCCCAGCCATATGATGGGATCTGCCAAGAGTTTTCCAGGCAAAGGTTTCCTGTAGGAGGAAAGGACAGGAAGCTGAATACAGGAGGGAATATAAAGGTAGGTTGACTGGTAGGTGAGAAGGAAGTGGGAAAAGGAAAAACAGAGAAAGGGGCTATTGGTGCATACAGAGAAGAGAAAGAAGAAATAGTGGAGGAGGGGAAATTCGAATTCTCCCCACCCCCACAAGTCCACTGGATAAAAACCAGTGTGGTTAGAGTTTTAGAGAGAGATCAGAGTTTGAATCGCCATTCTGCCATGAAAGCTCACTGGGTGACCTTTGGCCAGTTACACATTCTCAACATGATCTGTCACAGGGTTGTTGTTAGGATAAAATGGAGGACAGGATAATGATGGAAGCAGTTCTGGGTCCTCACTGTGGAGGAAGATAGGGTATAAATGAAACAAATAAAAATAGCTGAAGGGGGGGCAGATAAAATGTTATTTGGTTGGTGGGCAGAGAGAAGGAAGCAGTTAAAAGTGAGGATATGGGCAATGCTAGGTGGAGGACAGAGGGGAAAATCAGGTGCCTCCCACAAGTCCTTGTGGGTTCTTTATTCGGGTCTGTAGCCACTGGGGACGGGGGCTGGAGGCAATACCGCCTCCCTAATTTGCTTGGGGCCCACCACTAAGCACCACACAAATGGGCCCAGCACTACTGAGCTGGGCCATAGTTTTCCTTGGTGGAGGCTGATAGTGGGAGTGAAATCTTTAGATGGGGGCAGATAAAAGTAGACTGGCAGGTGGCTGGGAATGAAAAAAGGAAGCAGGAAAAGGGGAGAGGCATTCAGGAATGGGAAAGAGGAAGTAGTGGGTAAGGGGAAAGTAAGATGCCCCCAGTAAATCCTTAGTGGTCCTTATTTGTGATACCTATTTACTTGGATTCAAAATAATAATAAGAAAATATTATCCTTATGAAAGGCAACCCAAAAGACAAAAGGCACAGCCCAAAAGGCACAAGCAAAAGCAGAAACGATGCCTTTCTTTACCGTACAATCATACCACATATTACTTGTTAAAGTGTATACATGTCTCCCTCTCCCAAACTTCCCTGTGCTGATAAACCAGTGTTGGAAGATTTTGGCCTAAAAGCAAGGAAACCCAACAAGACATAGAGTATCCTGGAATAATGGGAAGAACTTTGATACATGGGAAGCTGTGTTAAATGACTAAAAGGATTATATATTTGGAAGGATTTAGATAATGAAACTCTAGAATACAGTCATATGTTTTTCTCCTATCAGCAGTTATTGTTGTATCTTCTTCTTACAAAATGAACAATGCTCATGTAGTTCAAGTTCCTTGAACATTTGAATTTCTGGGTTTACTGATCTTTGAGAGCAATGGTTACAAAAAAGGTAGTTCAAAATACAAGAAAACTACCAAGAAACACTTCTGTTATAGTCCTAGGGCAATCTATATTTTTAATATGGTCAATTTGGAAGAGTTGTGAACACTAAGACTTCCAATGGTGTAGCACCCATTTTCAATCTTAGCCAAAATCTTTGATGGGAACTCTCTGCTTTGTAGATCTAACAAGAGCCTAACCTAATCAGAAAGTGACAAGATGAAAAATTTGATAAATGATCTCACATACATTTTAACCCAAAATGATGACTTCTAATTATTTTCCCTACAATACTGAGGGAGGTTTCCATGTGAGGAAATGGGAGCAGAAACCTTAGGGAAACCACTAAAAGTCACAGACACCAACTGTTCCTAAGACAACAAACCATTTCTGCCTCAGAGAAAACAATGTATACATTAATAATTTCTGATTTATAAATCCTTCAGCAAAACTACCACCAGTAGGTAAGACACAGTTCCAATTGCTGATATATCACTTATTGTGCCAAACCATTGTCTTTCCATTCAAGCATTCCAACTAGAAGAAAGGTAGCTAGTTAACAAAACACTGAAAGAATTAAAAAGTACCCTTCTCCGTGAGCAAAGAAACATTGCTAATCACTGCTAAGCCTTTATAATCCAGTCTTCACACAAGTTAAAAGGATAGAACTATGTATAAAACAGCTTCAAAAGGTCTCCGCTAATCAGTGCAACTTGCTAAATAACTCTGTGATAAAAATGGGGGAGAGCATTTTCCCTATTGTGAAAGGGGTTCAGATGCTAAATATTACTTTGGGGGGGGGGAACCTAATATGCATGTATGTCACTCCCTGTGCTTGTCAATCAATGACAGCTGTTCCAGATGCCTAGAGAATGTGTATAGGTTAGAGCAGGGGTGGCCAATGGTAGCTCTCCAGATGTTTTTTTGCCTACAACTCCCATCAGCCCCAGTCAGCATGGCCAATGGCTGGGGCTGATGGGAGTTGTAGGCAAAAAACATCTGGAGAGCTACCGTTGGCCACCCCTGGATTAGAGGATCATGTTCTGTGTACCTAAACACAGCAGCAATGAAATAAAACTTCTGAAAGAAAAAACAGCCTGCTTTTTAACCAGTCTATAAAATATATACCTAGAGCAGAATCTCCTATACTTTCTCAAGCAGTCTACTAAACAATATTAATGTCCATATTTACCGTATCTTGAAACCGAACCATTTAATTGCCACTGCTTCCATTAGTTAAACAAGTCACTGAAGATAAAGGGAATAAGCAGAATATATTCCAGCTGGGAACCAAAGATTTTCATGTATTATGGTTCTTTGTGACTCTTTCATATATATTTTTATAGCACTATGTCACAAGTACCTCTTGAAGATCCGCAAGCTATGAGAGCACCTTTTCAGACAGCACGAAGGATTGCAGTGGGAATTTACGTGCAGAAGTCCTGGATCATATTTCCACACACCCTCACATACATTTCCATCAATAAATGAGAACCCCTGGTTTCATATTTTAAGAAGATATAAAAAAGAACTCTGCTTCAGATTCACACCGCTGGACAACCGCCAGTCATTTAAATAGTTCATGCAGAACACTGAACAAAGATCCAGAAAAATGAACAGAGATGGAAAAGCCTGATCAAATGTACCCTCGTTTAAAAAAAAATATTTCAAAAACAATCTGAAACTATCCACAAATGTTTTATTAGTAGTTAACAGGCTTCAGGAGGAATAGGTCATCATTAAACATGGTTTGGCTCAAAGTCACATGCTTGAGAATGCCACATTTTACATTATGTTTTATGTCATGTAGTAACTTCTATTAGCAAATGCCATGTCTAAACTGTATGGTGGGATCACTACACATCTATCAACTGCAGAGATCAATGCAACAATACCAAGTCACTCCTGATTAGATGCTCACTGCAGAAAAAAGGCTATACACTTACTTTTATATCATGTCTTTCCTACATCCATTCCCATCTGACAGATGGCAAAGATTACCACATATATTTACCAAAAGAGGGTCAAATAACATTTGGCATTCCTAATAAAGAACTCTTGGATATCATAACCAGGATTATTATGACAATGTACTAACTCAGAGTTTGTGGGGTATCTTTTTTCATAATATTCCTTCAGCAATGGCTATCTGAATTTTGTGGAACTGATATACAATTTATTTACTATGTGCTATCTGTTCATTGCTGGATTCATCACACAAACTATTAAGGGTTAAATCTCACTTGAATTCCAGAAAAACCACTAGCACAACAGCAGTATTCAAACCTATATCCAGGGGTGGCCAACGGTAGCTCTCCAGATGTTTTTGCCTACAACTCCCATCAACCCCAGCCATTGGCCATGCTGGCTGGGGCTGATGGGAGTTGTAGGCAAAAAACATCTGGAGAGCTACCGTTGGCCACCCCTGCTATATACAAATATTTCACGACCAGGACAACCCTAAGTTTTGCTGAGTCAATATTTGTTATATCAGTGCTAAGGGCCACACAGAGGAGTTCCAGCAGCAAATTCAGCACCACAATCTTTACTATATACATGTTGCAGAAATACCAACTACACTCCCAGCAAACCACTATGAACTCACCCAGCATGAGCCACAAGAGCCATTACAATGCTGGATTAGCTTTGGGAAGGCAAAATAACCACATAGTCAGGAAGCTTGCTGTGGGTGACTTTGATCCAGTAACAGTCCCTTTCCTAACCTATTTCATAGGGTTGTTGTGAGAATACAATAGAGGAAGAAAGATTATATATACTACCCATAGTTTGTTAGAGGAGTAGGATTTTTACAAGTCACAGGTAAGCTCTCTAGGTTGTTTCTTTGTTTTTTCCCTTGCCAGCCTTATATTATGCTCCAATGACAAGCAATGGAATTTAGGACTGATCCTGTTACATCTAGCAAAACAGTCAAATGCCAGTGAAAGCATACACATAATGGACTCCTCAGCAGGCAAACTCTGGACAAGCCAACTAATCCTGGCTTGATGGTGGAAGAAAAATGCATCATGCACTTAATGTCTTTAAACGGACTCAAATTCAGATGGTTTTGTAGGGTAACTGACATGTGAACACACTTATCTGATCACACATTACTTGGCTGCACCTACAAACTATTTCGATGGAAAGTACAGTTTCCAATGATGTGAAAGCTCTGTGGTCCTTGGCCCTTGATAGTTATTTCACACATGCAAGATATCGCCAGATATTACAGTCATTGACTGATCAGCTAAACATGTGTGGCCTCAGCCTCCATGAAAACAAAACGTATGGCTTGTTAATCACTTGAAACCATTTATGTATATGTGTGTATAATTTACCATTTAAGCAGGTTACAAAATATTTTTAGTGTTTCTTAAAACAAAGCAAGAGAGGGAGTGAATCGTAATGGCTAACAAAATGTACAAAGTAGTGACACAGATGGCAATGCTCAAATTACACTTTTACAAAGTGAAGCCTGGGAAAAAATCTATTTCCGTACGTTTTAATTGACAAGAAATATTTGGTTTACCTGGGCCTTGAAGCATGAAAATGAGCAAGTGTGAATCAAGTTTAAATTTAAAAGCAGTGTGAAATGAGCTGTTCATGAGGGCTTCACAATTTACAGAGCAAATGCTATTTTCCTGTGCAGATAACTTTCTGATTTCTATTAAATTCACACAGTCTCACTGGAGAGGGAAAAAAACCCCTCCCTGTTCCGAAGGTGACTGGCCTACCTGACCTGGCCTTTTCCACTTGAAGGCTGAGTCATCACCAGCTGTCTGCAAAATATTTGCAGGCTACTTTGAAGACACAAATGCTTGCATTCAGCTCTACTTAAAAGTCTTCTTGTATACAAAGTGAATTTGAGGTGTCCCATATATTTGGATCAGTTTCAGTCTCTCTCTTTCATGGATGCCAGGGGCCTGTTTGAGGCTATGATGGCAACCACCTGCTGAGTTGGATCTCTGCCCCTGCTGGCTGGTGAAAGCAAGATTGGAAGGACTTTATCTTTTGCTGGCAGTGAGGGCAGTGTTGTGTAGCCTTAAATATATGCATGCTTGTACTATTAAGAAAAAGAGATCTTCCTTGAAGATATACAATGTAACCATCACTCTTTCCGAACGAAGGTAATTAAATATTACACATAAACACATGCAATGAAGCCCCAATAGTTTCTCATATCAGGCCAAAGAACAAGGAAGAGAAAGGGAGTTTAGTTCTCTCCCTATGGTCTACTTTCCAACACCTCTTCTCCCCCTCCTTTCCACTTCCCCAGAGTTCTAAATGCATGTTTGTGAAGGTCTCTCAGTCTCAGTGCTCATCTGTAATAGGAGAATAACAATACTAAGTTATCTTGCAATGTCTGTGTGGAATCTTTTCGACACTCCAGAGAAGGAATCCCCAAAGTCATGTCCATTAATCTTGGTCTTCCTCCGATTCACTAGAGAAGGACTTACTTCAAAAGAGCACAGGAGGCACTGCTTTTGTGACTGCAGGGGGCACATATTTTGAAACATCTGTCTGCCTTCATCATAGGAGGATGTTTGACTTCAAATCTCTCAACATTTTGCGATTAGACCCAAAGTCAGTCATTCTGAGTCTCGCTCACAGCAGTCATTTTGTCCAAAGGTTCACAAAAGTTACACACCACTGCTCTATAGCTTTATACGCTAAACAGTATTATTACCAAAAATGAGATTATCTTTTGCTCAATACCTCATGCATCTCATATGACTAAGGTCTTGGACTGTGTTACCTAAAATATTCTCCTGCAGCTTGACAAGATCTAAACATATGGTAAGGAACCCATTTGGTAACAACGTGTTTGAACTAAATAATACTTTAGTTAACACTAAAGTTTAGTTAACACAGTTTACACTGTACCATGTGTGAAATGCTTTGGGACCCCAATGGAGAGAAAAGTGAGCTATAAATAAAAAAAAACAATAGGAATATTTTTCCCAGGGGGAAAGGTAATTTAAACTTTGATCAAGTAAAGATATTCCAGCAAGAGAAAAAAGCTGAACTGACCAGTCACGTGCAAAGTTACTCCAATCTAAATCCATTTACTTCAGTTAGATTAGACTGAATTAGCTCTGCATTGGAGTACACTGGAAGTAACTAAAATCTGTTTAGAGTTCTGTGAGTTATGCAATGAAGAAATGCAATGAAGAAAAATCCAGATCCTACCATAATTCCATTTTTTCTTTTAGTTTAGATTTTTAAAAATATTTCCAAGTTCTCAATGTTAGAGCTTTACCTCACAGAAACAAATACATTTTTGCACACAGTTTTCTTCCTATTGAGAAAGGTATAATATGTCCTTCAGTAAACATGAAATTGATATTATCATGTCTTATTTATATATCACTTCAAATTAACCTTCAAATTAAAAGTTTTTAGATTTGCATCATGCCATCCTCCATTCAACACTGAATGGGAAGGGAATATGGGTGAAGTAAGATATATATATATATATATATATATATATATATATATATATATATATATATATATTTATTTATTTATTTATTTATTTAAAAACCCTCTTGATTGAAAAGTGCTTTGCTGATGCAAATCCCCTTCAGTTCAATGGACTTGCACTACACAAAACACCAGAGTGAGCTTTGACATAACAACTGCATGACTGAAAATTGTGATGAAAGAAACAAATTCCCCACTAATATAAAGGAGTTCTTTCCCAGGATGTTTACTTCTGCTCCTGACATACAGTGTTGCCAACTGCTTGTAGGGGGAAAAATAACCAGTTTCTTTAATAGAGACTAAGTGGGATGTTATTTACCAGGTGATATTTCTTACCTCCATGCCATGAAAAGCTTAGCTGTCCATTTCCACACATTAAGTCTCTATTAAAAGGACAGGACATTTTTCTCTGGGGACTGTTGGCAACTGTACTGACATACTGAACTATTAAATGCCACTAATTAATATAAAGTAAGTCACCCAGTGGGAAAGATTAATAAGCCAAAAGCCATCAAAATCGGTGGAACCATTAAACCTTTGCCACATAGTTTGTAACCTTTTCCCTCTTATTCCAGCAGTAGAAACTGTTTGCTGACAGGCACTAAGACTTGTAGATTTGCAGAAGGAGGCATGGGTTGGAGTCTATCCAGCACTGGGTTAATGCAAGGTGCTGGAAAATGACAGTTTGTAGACTGTGGTTAAGTCTGAAAGTCAAACAGAGAACTCTGAAGTATGTCCTGTATATCTCAAAAGTTTTCTCTGTGAGGCTGTAAATAGCTTGGGCCAAGGATCATAAGTGGGGAAATGGTCTGATGAGCAAGGGTTAAATATCCTTTCCACTTACTCCAGATATGTCCCTTGAATCACAGCTGCTCTGATTCTGAAGGGGGAAAAACAGGGGGGGTGGGGGGGATGGAGAGATTTAAAGGAATTATGGAACTACATGAAGCATCCATCTTTTTAGTCACATTTTCATGCCATATCCTTCTTCCAAGAAGCTCAGGGATGCATACACCAATTCCTTTTCTTTCATTTTATGTTCCCAACAACCTTATGGAATAGATTAGTGAGTCAGTGAATGTGTGTGCATGTGACAGCGAGAGAGACAGACAGACAGTGAACTTCATAGCTGAGTTGAGATTTAATCCTGGTCTTCCCATTTCTAACTTTCCACATTAACTACCACCAGTGTTCCCTCTGAGCTGAGTTAGCATGAGCTAGCTCACAGATTTTTAGCCTCCAGCTCACACATTTTTGTCTTAGCTCAGGAAGGAAGATCCCAGAGAACAATAATTTATGCAGTAGCTCACAACTTTAATGCCATTAGCTTTCAACTTTAGTACCAGTAGCTCACAAAGAATTTTGCTCACAAGACTGCAGCTTAGAGGAAACATTGACTACCACATATGCATCTTAATATTTTAAATGTCTTAATGCCTTGATGTTTGCTGCCTTGAGGACCCTATTTCAGTGGAAAGGTGATATATGAATGTTAAATAAACAAACAAGCAAATAAATAAATAATGGTGAAAGCCACCTGAATGATCATTTTATGAAGGACGTGAACTTGTAGTTTTCTGACTGGGCCCAGAATAAATTAATGATTTTCACTGATTCCTCATTCTTACTGCAGATTCTCATGTGAATCCTCATTGGTTCCCTATTCACCTCATCTGCCACGTTGATGCCCATTCACCCAGCCTCAACAGATCCCTTTGGAGTGCCTCACAATCCTCTCTGGTTCTCACCACCCTGAACAATTTAGAGTCATCTCTGCAAAGTTGGCCACTTCACTGCTCACTCCCAACTCCAGATCATTAATGGACAAGTTAAAGGGCATGGGACCCAGTACTGAGCCCTGCGGAACCCCACTGCTTACCATTCTCCACTGTGAAGACTGCCCATTTATATTCACTCTCTGCTTCCTATTAATTAGCCAGTTTTTGATCCACAAGAGGACCTGTCCTTTTACTCCATGACTCTCAAGCTTTCTAAGGAGCCTTTGATGAGGAACTTATCAAAAGCTTTCTGGAAGTCAAGGTAAACAACATCAATTGGGTTCCCTTTGTCCACATGTTTGTTCACCCCCTCAAAGAACTATAACAGATTAGTGAGGCAAGATCTTCCCTTACAGAACCCATGCTGAGTATTCCTCAATAACTTGTGTTCATCAATGTGCCTACTCGTTCTGTCCTTGATAATGCTTTCTACCAACTTTCCCGGTTTGAAAGACTGATTGGCCTGTAATTTCCCGGATCTCCTCTGGAACCCTTTTGAAAGATGGGGTGACATTTGCTACCTTCCAGTCCTCAGGAACGGAGGCAGATTTCAATGAAAGATTACATATTTTTGTCAGGAGATCCATAAGTTCAACTTTGAGTTCTTTTAGAACTCTTGGATATATGCCATCCGGACCTGGTGACTTATTAGTTTTTAATTTGTCTATAAGTTGTAGGACCTCCTCTCTTGTCACCTCAATTTAACTCAGGTCTTTCAACACCCCTTCCAAAATTAGTGGTTCTGGAGCGGGCAAACACTTCTCATCTTCCACAGTGAAGACGGAGGCAAAAAATGCATTCAGCTTCTCAGCCATTTCCCTATCTTCCTTCAGTAATCCTTTTACCCCTTGATCATCCAAGGGCTACACTGCCTTCCTGGCTGGTTTCCTGCTTCTAATATACCTGAAGAAATTTTTATTATTGGTCTTTATATTTTTTGCAATATGCTCCTCATAGTCCCTTTTTGCCTGCCTGAACACAGTCTTGCATTTGATTTGCCACAGCCTGTGTTCCCTTTTATTAATCTCACTTGGCCTAGCTTTCCACTGCTTAAAAGAGTTCTTCTTACCTTTTACAACTTCCATTACCTTGTTTGTTAACCATGAAGGGCCTTTTCTTATACCTGTTTGTGCCTTTCCTAACTTGTGGTATATATTTTATCTGAGCTTCTAGGATTGTAGTTTTAAATAGCCTCCAAGCTTTCCCAAGGGTTTTGACTGTATTTACCTTTCCTTTCAGTTTCCTCTTCACATGCCTCCTCATCTCAGAGAATTTACCCCTTTTAAAGTTAAACGTGGTTGTGCTAGTCTTTTGGGGCAACTCCCTATTTATACAAATGGTGAAATCAATAACGTTATGGCCACTGCTCCCAAACAGTGCAATCACTTTTACATCTCTCATCAAGTCTTGGGCATTACTTAGGACCAAATCCAGGATCACCTCACCCCTGGGAGGTTCTGTGACCATCTGCTTCATAGCACAGTCATTGAGAGCATCTAGAAACTCAATCTCTTTCTCTCGACCTGAACACATATTGACCCAATCAATCTGCCGATAGTTAAAATCACCTATTACGACACAGTTTTTACGTTTAGCTGCTATCTTTAATCCTTCCGTCATATTATAATCGTCCTCTATCTTTTGATTTGGTGGGCGATAACAAACTCCCATAGTTAAATTTCCTTTTGGGCCCTCTATTTCGACCCAAAGCATTTCTAGAAGGGAATCTAATTCTTTTACCTCAGTCTTACTGGACTCTCTGACATACAGAGCCACCCCACCTCCAACCCTTCCCTCCCTATCCTTCCGATATAACTTATATCCAGGAATCACCGTGTCCCACTGATTCTCCTCATTCCATCAAGTTTCTTAAATTCCCAGAATGTCTGTTTCCCCCCAACACTAAACATTCCAATTCACCAATTTTACTTCGAACACTTCTAGCATTTGTATACAAACATCTATAATTTCCCAGGCAAGATAGGCCCGCAACCTTCCTCCTGCTGCCTCGAGACTTTGATAGACACTCCATACTGTTTGTCACCATCTCAGTGGACAACTCTGATCCATTACCCGGTAGAAAAATAACAGCTAACCCTTCATCTTTTTGAGATGAGTCCTCCCGAACCAGAGACAAAACAACTTTTCAGAATAAGCCAAAATGTTTCCCTCAATGTACATACATTGTGCTTGTCAGAAGAATCCATCCATCCATCTACCCACCCTCCCTCTGCCTGAAGAAGTGTGCTTGCACACAAAATTTTATACCTGGAATAAAATGTTGTTGCTCTTAAAGCTGCCATGAGACTCTCTTCCCCCCCCCCCCTCCATTCCTCTCCAAAGGAAGAGGAACAGCCCTGGAGAAGGCATGAGAGAGAGAGAGAGAGAGAGATTTCTTTGTATCTCTCTTGCACTAAGTAGGAAGCAGCCACAGTGCTTGCTCACTCTCTCTCTCTCTCTCTCTGAGGGGGAGGGAGGCAAGAGACAGGAAGCAGGAAGCAAAGAGACACTGAGAGAGTGGAAGGGAAAAAGCAAGCTATGATGCAGCAGCTACTGGAAAAGGAAGCAGAAGAAAGAAGTTGCTTGGGGGGAGGGATCTGAGCCCTGTGTGGGCTGGATGTGACCCACAGGCTGCATGTTTGACACCTCTGTATTAGATAATGCTATAAGTGTTATCCTCTGGTAGTCCCTTTGGGATCTTGCCCTGGAGGTCTTCCAGTTTTGGATGTCACAAATGGTAGACGACCTGAAAGGTGTTCTGTGTCATGCTGTTGACATAGTTGTAATGTTGACCTCCCAGGAATGGCATGAGAAAGGGGTTGGAGGTTTGCAATGGGAGGGTGGAATCAGCAAATATCCTCCTGCTTCCATCCATGGAAATCTTTCACTGGATCCGAGCTTATGAGTGCATTCCATAGGCACTGGTTGCCACAGATGCTTCATAGTATTGAATGAAAGGGATTTTACATCTGTCTGAATAGCACAAACACCAGCAGAAACTTAATGGCCACAAACAAACAAAAAAAATGTCCATGCAATAACATAGATGTGTAAGAGCTTATACCTTGTTGGCTTGTCATCTGTCCTACAACTATAAGCCTATTATCACACTTCTTGGAGGCAAACCTAACAATAAGTTTCTTACAAGGATCCACAGATTTCTCCTTCTGATGACAAAATTAACTTAACAGGACTGTACACTTCCATGGTAAAGACTTAATGTCTACCAGACTCTCACAGAAGTCTCACTACAAGCACCATTATCTTCTGGCAAATTACTTCAAGAATAAAAAGTTGCTACCTATGTAGATTTAATTTCAGAGGGAATACTCTCACCAGTCAATCTAAAAACAGGTTTGGACACGCCACAAACAACAGATCCTTTGAGTCTGTCTTTCTACCTGAGTAATATAGACATATTTTACAGAAGTCAGGACAAAATATCAAAAAGACAGGACAAAACATCAACATGAAAAATGCATCTTTCATGTAACCAACATACTAATGCTTCATAACAAGGGAAGGGAATTTTTCTACTGTCCTTACAACAAGCAGAGCATTTTAGAACAGATTCGCCAAAATTTTCAGGAGACTATCCACACATTTGGTAGACACGTTGATGGACTTTTATAAGACCATAGAGACCTGGGTAGCTATGTGCCAAGTTTATGTTCAGTCTCAGTCTGAACCAGTCTCAGCAGAGGCTTATATTATGACTGAAACACTAGCTTATTCTTTATAGAGGATGCCAGCTGATCTACTTACCTGGAAAGACACCGTTTAACTTGTTGTCACAGACTATTATTCCTGTTACTTAGAAACAGAAAAACTACAAAGAATAAAAGTGGTTACTGTGCCAAAGAGCATATTTACTTGCCATGGCATACACTCCATTTTAAGAACAGATAATAGGACACAATGTTTCAGCACTTTTTTTTGAACACTTGACTTTGATATCAGTCTATACCATGGAGTCATCTCTTCAGTTGCAATAACAGGGAAGCTGAATAACCAGACAGAGAAGGAACTGCTTCCAAAAATCAGCTTCCAGATGTGAGAGCATCACAACACATCCAGGCTAATACAGAAACTCAAGTGCAGTGTGAAAATGAAAGGAACTCCTCCAAAATAATTGAGAGCACCTCCATCCCATTCTTACTTGTTATCACATAAAATCAGAGCACACTTTAATTGTAACCCAAAAGATAATATCTGATGAATGATTTTAAGAAGTTTTTAGAAGCAGAAAAAAGATATATAAGCAAAGATTAAATAGATTTCCCATAATATGTCTCAATCTTCCACAGAAAGAGGTTATATAGAATTAATCAAGTGTAGGAGTAGAGTAGATGATGTCACCAGGAAGAGATAGCTGTTTGAGAATTAGCTGAAACTAATTAAGCACTTGGAAAGCCAACCATGTCTCAGCTCTATAATTAATACAACAGTACCTCCCAAAGTAATCTTTTTAAATATATACTGCAACTTTAAGGCTTGAGTGTAACCTGTTAAATCTGTATACCGAGTCCAAAGAGCACTTTACTTGAAAAGTTATTCCTGCAATCATACTGAATGTATTGACAAAGGGAGGGACACCAATTACTCACTTATGGCCTTACGCACAATGTACAAAGTATTTTGCCGAATTCCTGCCTAATTTTCGTTTATTTTAGAGCTGAGGGATGCAGCTAGGAAACCTAGTTCAGAGGAAAATACAAAATGTAGAATGCCTTATTTAAATTCTCCTTAACAACTATTACTCGTGTATACATTAAACTGGTAATTTAATGCAAGCTTTCAAAAGATTACATGTAACTCTTCTCAGATACACTGAGCTGCAGTTCAAAAGACAAAGTGATGAAAGGGAACTTTTTCCTGTATGAAAGTGCTGTTTTGCTGTAAAAACTTCCGTGTTGTTCTTCTACGTACTGCTTGCGTATGCAGTGCTATTCTACTTTGTTATAAAACCGTTCACTCCCTAACCTTTTTTTTATCAAACAATCTGATTAAAAGCACAATCCATTCCATTGGGTAAATTATAAACACCGCCAGTTGTGCCATCTCAGCAGTGGTTTGTTAATTAGTGCAAGAACTTATAGAACACCAATTTGTGTGTGTGTGTTCATATGTGCGTGAATGCATTCATGCATTTTTTTCTTTAAAAGAACACTGATATAACTTGGCCAGTTTTGCAAAATGCATTTTATAATCTGTGTATAGAATCTGTTATCAAAGCTCTAGTTACTGGGAGTTAGTGGGTAAAAAAAAATACATACACAAAAAGGGAGATAATTTTAAACTCTTATGTCACTGTTAATCACAAAAGGAAAAGGGCCCTCTATATTGAGTAACTGCCTGCATTTCTGTTGCTTTTCTCAAATATAGTCTTCCCATCTTTTTTTCCATTGAAGCCATATATTAGTATTTTACAGTTCTATAATAGTAAACCACTTAATTCAGCTGATGTTTTCATAAAACCTCACAAGAGCTAACAGCTAAAGTTTCTTCTAGAGTCATTATCAGACATTGTTAAAACAACAGGCACTCAAACTTCCATTCTCTTTTATCTATGCCAACAAGTACACTGTGCTTTGTATGGTCATGTTTCTGTGGTCCAGCATGACCTATAACAGCCTCTGGCCATGCTGATCTACTGGCTCACACTTCATCAGATGCGATATTTCCCTCTAGCAATTTGAGGCTGCCAGAGCGTTTCTGGGCATTTCACTTTCTTGTCAAAACTTCTTTTCTCCAACAACTCAGCATCTTTTTAGGAACCATGAGTTCCTGAGGGCTACTCAGGTGTTCAACTAGCGTACACTAATTAGTGATCCAATTATCTTTTGAATCTTTCCTTCTGATGACCCACATTATGTAGCTAAGCCCACTGGACGTTAGTACACTGTGCTGTTGCCAAATCCCCATCCTAAACGCTGCGACTACTGGGCAGGGCTGAATGATATCATGGATGGGGTCAAGCAATGTCATGGGGGAGCTGATAATATCACATTGAATAGCTGTATTTCAGGATTTTCATTATTAATTGATTATTGTAGTGCCAAAGCTAAACCGGTGATCTTGTCTAGGTCTAGTTTCTCCAGCTGGTTCGATACAGATTGTTTAGCTTGGAAACAAGAACTGAGAGCTCATTTTAAAGAGGCTTGTCACTCCAAAGACCAATCAAAAATTAAGGCCTACATTGCTTACAAGACAGCCTACCTGGAGCTTACTACATCCAAAAAGAAAGCTTTCTTTCAGAATAAATGGGACCAACTTTACCACTCGATAAAATCTAACGATAATAAGGCCTTCTGGAGAATCATTTCAGGTAATCTAAAAAACAATTCTGTTACTGACCCAAATATCTCTGAGCAAACATGGGTTGATTACTTCTCTAACATTTTTGCTGCCCCATGTGTATCCCCTCCTATCTTAGCAAACCCCTCAGTTACTGATATGCCGGTCTGGCCTCCAGTAACTCTAGAGGAAATCAGTGAGTTATTGAAGGATTTAAAAGCGGGTAAAGCACCTGGCCCTGATGGCCTTCCCGCTGAGGTATTCACAAAGTTTGCCGATTGGTGGCTCTTGCCCCTTGCAAAATTGTTCTCTTTTATCGATCTGCATGGCTCCATCCCTGACTCTTGGCTTGACTCTATAATTATCCCAATATACAAAAAGGGGGGGTTGGAGTTACCAGAAAACTTCCGCCCCATTAGTTTATTATCTATAGTGGGCAAATTGTATGCAAAACATTTAGAACTCCGATTAACTGACTGGATGCGCCTAGGCAACATCATAGGTCCTGAACAGATTGGCTTCTCCAAAGGCAAATCTGCTATGGATCACTGCTGCACTCTGGCCTTCCTTGCTGAAAAATATATGCATACCGGGTCAAAAAAATTATATGCTGCCTTCATCGATTTGAAGGGTGCTTTTGATTCAATAGATAGAGCCCAACTATGGATCAAGCTTGGTTACCTGGGAATGGACCCTCGTTTGCTGTTTCTCTTGAGGAAACTTCATTCTAATACCTTTTGCCAAGTGAAATTTTCTTCTAGCGGTGACTTGACTAGTAAAATCCCAGTGTTAAAGGGGGTAAAACAAGGTTGTGTGCTGGCCCCACATCTTTTTAATTTATTTTTAACTGACCTGGCACAATTTTTGACCCCTATCAATGGTCATCCGCCTAAACTTGCAGGCCGAGCGGTCCCCTTATTACTTTATGCCGATGACACTACCATCCTCTCTTGTACAAGAGTGGGCCTGCAAAGGTATTTGAACGCCTTTTATGACTACTGTAATTGTAATTCACTTACTATCAATTATACCAAATCTAAAGTAGTTGTCTTTTCAAATTGCTGGGGCCCACAGAGATGGTTTATTGGCAATTCAACAATCGAGCAAACAAAAAATTTTAAATACTTGGGGATCACTTTTAACCACAAGTTAAGCTGGGTTTCACATCGTAACAACACCATCAACTTGGCTAAGTGTTCAGCTGCTCAAATTAAACAGTTTTTCTTTGCAAGGGGCAACCAATTAGTTCCAGCAGCTATTAAAGTATTCAAAGCCAAAACGCTTGCCCAAATCCTCTATGGTATCCCTATATGGATCTCAGCTTTTACCAGGAAAGTGGAGGGCATTCAAGCCTCATTCTTTAGACAAATTCTTGGTTTGCCAAAATGTGTGTCCTACTTTGCTCTCTGCTCTGAAGTGGGTCAGTCTTTGGTGGAGACAAAAGCCTGGATTGCAGTGTTTAAATTCTGGCTCAAAATTCATTTTAGAACAGATCCCAACAGCCTTCTTGATTGTATGAAAAGAGACCCATATATTTCGTCCTGGACAGCAGTGCTTCTGTCTAAACTCAATCAATTGGGGTTAGAGGTAGATGATTTTTCTACCTCTGAAGAGTCATATATCTTCAGATGTATTAAACTGAGACTGTGGGAATTGGAGGAAACGAAATTACGGCCAACTCTCCCTTATACTTGCTCTCCAGCTTCCTTAGGTCTTTATGCTTTTTGTGGCAAAATGCCCAATTATCTATCAGACCTAACCACTCCAAGTCATCGCAGGGCATTTATGTTGGCCAGACTAAACGCGTTTCCCTCCAAAGTTTTACAAGGGAGATATCAGCGAGTCCCTTTAGCCGACAGACTTTGCTCCTGTGGAGCGAATACCCCTGACTCAATCCAGCATATATTGCTTGATTGTTCTTTTTACCATAACCTCCGTAAAGATTTATTTGGCAAGCTTTCTTTTTCTCCAGATTTGTCTATTCTGCCACCCTGTTATTATTTATTGAGTGATACTGAGGGGGTGGTTAGTGAGGCTGTGGCAAAATTTCTGGCTGACATCCTTAAATTTAATTCTGAGCATGTTTGAATGTATCTGTAAGCTCGGTTTTATTTTGATTTTATCTCCAATGTTTAAATTTTTATATTCTGTGTATTTTTATCTGAATCT
Organism: Heteronotia binoei; assembly: GCF_032191835.1. Classification (NCBI taxonomy): domain Eukaryota; kingdom Metazoa; phylum Chordata; class Lepidosauria; order Squamata; family Gekkonidae; genus Heteronotia; species Heteronotia binoei. Next base: position 59,216,336 of record NC_083227.1, read on the forward strand.
ATTATGCCATTAAAGGTTTGGTATGGTATGGTATGGAATAGCTGTATTAACACATACCACTAAGACAGCACTAGGTATGTGCTGTATGAAACCAATGTGTAGTCACAATCATTTAACTTTGAAAAGATGGGCTATTAACCAGTCTGTTTAAAATATATAAATTAACTAAATTTACATCTTTAAAATCTCTTAAGATGTAAATTAACCTAAATGTAAAATGTAGTTGAGCTTTTTAGTGCCAATTATTTCCTTTCATCCACAATTTACAATTCAGTAGTTATCATAAGAAGGCATATATAGAAGTCTTAAAAGGCATATATAGAAGTCTTAAAAGAAGTAATATCTGCAATATGGCATACTATCAATTTATCCAGGGAACCATGATTTGCTTGTGATCATAATATGAGTACTTAGTTGATTTAATTAGTGCATCTACATACTCCCCTCAAAAACTGTTGGGAAATCTGATAGTGGGGGAGAGCAATAATCCATGTCTTAATCACTAAAATGGAAGCTAGATTGACAGATGTATATTGTTACTGAGGGAAAACACTCTACACATAAGAACATAAGAGAAGGCATGTTGGATCAGGCCAGTGGCCGATCCGGTCCAACACTCTGTGTCACAGAGTGGCCAATATGTGTGTGTGTGTATATACACACACGCACATACATAAATACGCACATATACATACGTATATACATACACACACACACATATATATATACACATATACACACACATGTGCAGGGTCCTAGCAATCAGATAACTGATTATTCTTGGCCCAAATTTATTTATATTCATTTAAAATATGTGAACATTTCTGCCCTTCAGTCCCTTAGCCTTAATCACACACACACACACAACCTTTATTGGCACAGCAGGGAAGAATACAAAATCTGAAGGAAATTAGAGGGAAAATAAAAACAGACAGTCCACAGGAGTTCTCCGATACAAGCAGCATAGCAAAACATAAGTGCAATCAGAACTTAACTAAGAAGAGTAGAAACATAATCTTCACCTAACTCCTTTACCACTTTTAGTTTCTATCTCTTTCGCTGCTAGAGCCAAAAACTGCCACCTGCTCAGTGATTGAGGAATATTTATCAGCTAGCAAGAATTCTATTCTTCTATCTGTCACAAGATTGGGTGTTAGGAAAAGTGGTTTGATCAGGCAGCATTGGTGGGGAGTAAGCAACGGGCAATCTAACAGGATAATCACATAATATGGGGGAGGAGGGGGATGCCAACAGCTGCCAACAGGCATGGAAGCTCCTTTTTGTGTCTGGGAGAAGGGCACAACACTAAAATTTGTCCCCACTGGCAAAAATTAACACACCTGCATAGTGGGAAGGAAGGGCACAGATGAGGAGAACCCAGTTGATAAAGAGACACATCCACTGGAACGTGCTATTGATTATCCTTGTCCCATGACCTCCAATTTATCTTAACTAGGTGTAGTAGAGAAATAAAACTGAAATGCTCCATGCTCCAGAAGGAGAGCAAAAAACAAAACAAAACAAAAAACCCTCTGTTTCAAGCTAACTAGGTAAGGCTGGTCTGGCAGCAAAGGAAGAAGTCTATACCCTTAGTGTCATTTCTCAAAGGACTCAGCCTGTGATCAAGAACAGATGCCTCCCCTGCAACAAATAATTTCCAATTCTGGAACCACTGTCTGACTCTATCGTGATATTGAAGGCTGCTTCCTCCATTACATTGCTGCCATTACATGGTGCCAACATTGCTCTCTTAATATGGTCTCACAGGTTGTGTGAAAGACATCTGTCCCCAAAATACACACATGGTCCAGAAAATGATCTTCTCTGTTAGAAATAGACAGGCCTTGAATTCAGCAGAAGCTCACAGGAGTGCAGCTCCTGAACCTTTCTGACAGTTCCCCCTCCTCCTTCCCACCTTGTCCATTGAATAGTAGGTGCAGCTGCATAACAATTCCTGGATGAGCTCACCACCTATTTTTCTACAAAATTACCCTGGAAATAGATATACATATCATACTTCCTGGATGGCATTGCTTGCAACAGTTGTATTCATACATGACTTTTTAAAGAGCTGTGTCAGAAGGTACCTAGATTCTTACTCTCTGCTGTAGAATTCACAGGTTTAAACTCTTGCCTATGACTTCCTCCAAATACTTTTCAGAAAGGTTCAGTTATGACACTTGTACTTGTTGACAATCTGATATTAAGTTTCTTAGTGTTATGTTTCCTAAATAAACCCAATGAAATCAGTCACAATAATCACATTTCATATAAAGAACACAATTTTAATCAAGGCCCATTTTGCTGTTTCCCAACAAGCTTGATTTCAGATCACAACAAAACCTGCAAACTTCTTACAATGCTGATTATAAAAACATTGATCACAAGTACCAAACAGGCTCATCACTTAGGCCAAGATATGTGGTCAGGTCAATCGGTGTACCAGACACAGAACTAAATACTGTGTCCAAAATGGTTCGTACATTTGGTTGCAACCAGGGCCATACTCGTGAATATTTGTCCCATCCTGGCTGAGAGGAGACTCCGCCGGAAGTCCCCCCTGCACTCCCCAACATACCTCGCAGCCTCCAGGCGAGGTCCTGATGGCCGAGGCACCCGCTAGTCCGAAGAGCCAATGTGCCCGCCCCCGGGCCCGGGAAAGCTAGCGGGGTCGTGGTTGCAGCAGAGAGAGCGAGGAAGGCTGAACCCTTGAGCCCAAACACAGCACCGACACCCCAGCCACCTCAGCAGACCCAAGAAGGGCATGACCCTGGAAACCCCACCTCAGCGTCCTTACTTATGAGTGAGGGTGGAGCCAGTCAGGGGTGGGACTTGGGAGGCGGGGAGAGGGTCGGGGGAAGGATAAAAGGCCAGAGGCTGAGAGGTCAAGGAGGAAGCAAGCTGATGCAGTGCAAGGGCAGCCAACAGAGAGAGAGGGAGTGGAGCCCGAGCACAGCTGGGGAGAGGCAAGAGGGGTGAAGTAACCCAGCTCTGCCCTCCCAATTCTGAGACCTCCGGAACACCTGGACGGGCCCCGAGCAGAGTCAGGGCACACCCAGAGCAGCGGCCACAGCAGGGCATGGTGGGGGCCACCAGGGGCGTGACAATATTGATGACTCATGGTGGAAAATGGGAAGGACTATGGTCCTCCAGGGAGTAGCCAAGCAAGCTGGAGGATGCAAACAGACTAGGTGTCAGGACAGAAGTCAGGAAGGAGATCAGTTATAATGGAAAGCAAGTAGCACCCATATCCATGATGATGCAGACTTATGAAAACATACGAAACTTTTGATGCACATTTTGTCCAACTACACAGCCAACAAGCTGTACTGGGCTCAAGGAACAGTAATCATGGCCAGAAAGCTCTAGCAGGAGAAGAAGACTTGTGACAACCTATTATATGACTTCTTGCAATACCTGACTTCTTCCTATAGTTTACATGCACATCAGCTTTATGAACTAAAAGCTTAAGACTTTCCCTTTCTGAACCTCTTCTTCTACGCAAGACAGACAGATGGAAAGCAACTGATCAGCACTTTTTCTTATATAAGTGTATACCTTTTTCCCTCTTTGTTCATAGCAAATATGCATGTTCTTGCAAGCAAAAGCAATACTGGAACAAAGTTCTTTCCCATGACTGACATCAAGAGAAGTACCTAAAGGTTTGCTTTTGTTCAGATTAATGTGTATTTTAAGACAGAAAACAAACTACACCTAAATATATTTATTTTCTTTGTACATAACTCCCCCACCCTCATGAGTGCCATACTTAAATATAAAATGCAGTGTAAGTTAAAATTTAAGAAAGAGTTTGCATTTCAGAAGTCTATGCCATGCAATTCATCCCAGTAGGGATACAACTTATCCTTTCAATATATTTCTGTTATCAAAAATGTGGAAATTGCGTGGAGATGATTCCATAATGTGGAAGTACAACGCAGTAGCTCAGTTCTGACACTATACCAAATCACAGTTCAAGAAGTTTAACTACGGTTTGGAGTGATGTCGTAATTGACAAACCTTGGTTCAAAATTAAGCAGCAAAGCAGAGTCCACCAACTCTGAAGTGGGCTTGCAAATCATTATTTGTGTTAATAATATCTGAATTGACAAGCCTTTGCAACAGCTGTTACTGTGCTCCTGGAACTCTGTGTATCATAGAAACAGGAGCACTGAGCAGTGAAAGCAAACAAGCAGATCAAACCCTGCTTTGGGTTCTTTGTTAGTGCAAACATGATAATGAATTGAGCCAATTTGCCTTATCTGGAACCTCTGGACTGCATATCCTAATTTGGGGGTTTCCAGACCTTTATGGAGCCTGTTTGGTGTAGTGGTTAAGTGTGCGGACTCTTATCTGGGAGAACCGGGTTTGATTCCCCACTCCTCCACTTGCACCTGCTGGAATGGCCTTGGGTCAGCCATAGCCCTGGCAGAGGTTGTCCTTGAAAGGGCAGCTGCTGTGAGAGTCCTCTCAGTCCCACTCACCTCACTGGGTGTCTGTTGTGGGGGGGGAAGATGTAGGAGATTGTAAGCCGCTCTGAGATTTAGAGTTGAGGACAGGATAACAATTCAATATCTTCATTTTCTTATTCTTCTGTATCATACTAATATTCATGCCATCAAAATGTGAAAATGCGATTCTCATTGTATGAAATAATTTGTGTACTTTGGAAATTAATATGCCCAGTGCTTTTTTTTTTCCTGGCAGCATCCTCACAGGATTGCCTGACTTGCTTTGCTAAACCTCAGTAGCACTACAAGCCCAAATTCACAAAACATACAATGAACAACCATTAAATCTAGATAGGTGAGCCAATCAAAATATCTCTTGAATTTGCTACTTGTACTAAGGATGTATATTAACAATAAATTTGACAAAGCAGCAGGGCAAAAAGTTCCTTTTTCTGATAGATCAGACAATACAATGCAGTTGTCAAAATGAAGGGGAGAGGAATAAAGAGTTTATATTGCATTGCTGCCAAGAAACAGCAGTTTTACTTAACAGCCATTCATATTTATTGTATGAGCATTTTATATCAAGCATTCTGTTAAGTGACCTGAGAGCATATGTTGTATAGGGAGAAACATCTAAACATTATGCTGTATGTTGTATGCTTGCATTAGCAGTTTGAAAACAGCATTTTTCCCCCTTTTCAGCATTTAGCAGTAGAAGATCTAGAAACCACAGCGACCTGTGTGTTGTAAGATAAATTTCGAGGGCAGTTTAGATATTACCCTGCTTCAAAAATAAATATGCATGCAAATGTGTAAGAATGGATATGCCATTAGAGTGTGAAATGACTTGTTCAATAAAACAAAATACAATGGTTAAGACGAAAGGAGAGAATATGGAAGTTGAAGGGAAAGACTGAACTAAACACATGGTTTGTAGGTGAGGAAAAGGTGAAACGGTCAGTCATAGCTAGTGACTTGTTCCTGTGAATGTGGTGGAATTCATGCATGATGGAAATTATTTTTGCCATTTCAGTGTCTTATATCCATCCAGCCTATCTAGCTGGTTTGGCCAGACAATGGACAACTGGTCTGTAAGGTGTTCTCTTTGAAATGCACTGTCGCCTCTCCTTATGCACCCTAATGGGCGGAGACTGAGTGATGTGATGTGTTACACTCACAATTAAGGTATCACTTCACTCAACAGCGACTCCCCTGGTTGATTATGGAGGGGCCGTGATCATAGAGCGGCCAGAAGGCGATATCCCTTAGGTCTGATTAATATTTGGTGAAAACATATATAACAGTCAGTCTGCATTTTTCACAAGCAGGGTAATGCCGATAGATTCTCCCCATACATACCAACAACAGGATGGGACTAAAACTCCCATTTAAAAAACAACATTATGCTCAACTTGTACAGTGCAATTAGTTCATTTTGATGTGAAGGCTCTCAGAAAGAAGGCTTTGGAGTCCTGCATGGTGCCAACATATTTTATCATTCTAATTCCCTTCCAGTGTCCAATATTAATCAAAGCTGTAACCCCTGTTGTCTTTGCACTACGATTCAGAATGTGCCCCTGGCGAAGAATGAGGGAAAAGTCAACAGGAATTAAGTTTCAGTGCAACTGTTTACTCAACTGTGGCCTGCACTTATTGAAATTTTATCCATGGTTTTGTGTGACTACTGCAGTAATGAATTCAGCATGGCTGTGATTTTCTCACTGATTGTATTCTCACTTCAAGTAAGGAAACCTATAGGAAGAAATGACTGAAATAACTGTCTGTTGTGTTTAGCATCATGCAAATCTCAAACTTTTTAACTGTAGTGAAGCTCTAGGGGTTTTTTTCCACCTTGGGGAAAAAAATAGCAAAGCTGCCTTCTTGCTTTATAAAATGTGTTTTCATCATTTTTTTTTTAAATACTGTACAACAACCTGCTGACAAGACTGTCATGCACTCTGAAGAGTCTAAACAGCAGCCAAAGGCTTCTTTAAAAGATGTTCAGAATGTTGTAACTGTTACAGAAGAGCAAGGCTTTACTTATAAACATGTTTGTAAACCATGAAAAACCCCCATCTTTTGTCCCTTTTAATGATCCACATTAAGGAAGTAACTTATTAATTTTTTTTTTACAAAATAACAATATTACTTTTATTCTCATGATTCCTTAAATCCCAGTACCTGCGTGTACATTCAGCGTGATATTATCTACTTATAAAACAAAACCCTTTGTTTGATGCCAAGTTAACTATATATAAAAAACCCTTTATCATATGCTTTATCATAAAAACACATATTCCCATGTTTTTTATTAAAATTGTGTTCTGAAGGTATCTAAAGAAAACAAAATCAAGATTCAATCCTTGTATCTTTCTGATGAGTCAATTTTTAAAAGGCTATTCCAACCTATTAAGTATTAACTTTCTGTTTATATTTGCATTACATCCCCCCCCTTAAAAAAAAAATCAAAGCTTGCAGAATCATACACACAAACAGAAAGCAAGCAGTCCAAAAAGCACTTCTCCAAGTACTTACTTTGCAGGGGAATACATCACACTGTTTTGTTTTTTTAATGCAATTAAATGCTTTGTTTGTTTCCTTGCCCCTTTAGTGGAAAAAGGTATAATGTAATTTACAGTACCTGTTGTTGCTGAAGATGGGCTAGATCTGCAGGACCAATGTCTACAGAAGGTGTCTCCCCGTTTGATCTCCCTTCCCGAAGGCCACACTCTAGCAAGTGGTTGCCACTGCTTGCACCGTTCTGAATGGCTGAACCATTACTTTTTGTCTCAGTCCCAGATTCTTGCATCATGACTCACAAACCTGAAATAATTTAAGAGAAGAAGGAGGGGGGGGAGCAATAAAGCAGCTGTTAACACTTGTATATAATGTCCTCTTTTTAAAGCCTGCCACAATTGTAAACATTTGTCCTTTCCTTTCCTAAGATTTATATTTTCATTAACAGTTCATGCTACTAGATTATGTTTATCTGTTGGTAGAGCTATTTCATTTTCAAAGTAAATTCTTGTTCCAAATATGGCCATAGTTATTCAACAGCTTTACATATATATCTCCAAGCATATACATCAATAATTGTATTTATTTAATTGAATATGAACACTTTGAACCCAGTGAGATATTTTATGTAGTGTATTACTATTTTTTTCCAAAGAGCGAGAAAGTTAACAGCCAACCTAAGACTTTTTTCCTGGAGAAGGAAGGATGTTATAGGAGCTGCTTTAAGAAAGACAAAGAAAAATTCACTTGGAAAGTATCATCTCTTGTGGTGTGGAGTACTGTCTGCACTGACCCTGCCTATCCTTTTGTACTTCAACTAGCACAGCCCTAGAACACACGATTTCTCTCTCAAGATAATACAACATCTAATTTGAACATGGACACTGGTACCAGAGCTTGCAACAAACCCAAATGCCATCTTTGCTGCCACATAAACCCAGACAACACAATCACTGGACCTAACAACATTAACTATGCCATCTAAGGCATAGTTAATACTCATCTTCTAACACTTATATGCCATTAAATGCCAACAATGCCCTTCAATATTCTATATAGGGCAAACAGGTCAAACCCTACACCAAAGGATAAATGGACAGAAATTTGACATCAGTAATCACAAGACTGAGAAATCTGTAGAACACTTCAGTCTTCCAGGTCATTCAGTGCGTGACCTCAAAGTAGCTGTTTTATTGCAAAGGAACTTCAAGAACAGACTAGAAAGGAAAATTGCTGAGTTGTAAGTTAGCACAACACTCAGAACAAAACCTCTGCCCTTCCCTAGATAGCCCAGGTAATCCCAATCTTGTCATATCTCAGAAGCTGAGCAGGACTGATCCTGGCAAGTACTTGGATGGGAGACCTCTTTGGACTACCAGGAGCAGAAGGCAGAGGCAGGCTGTATCAATCCACTTATCTCAATGTCCTCCATGCCCAAGTAGGGGTTGCCAGAAGTCGCCATGACTTCCCGGCTTCTATACACGCACACACACAAATACAAAAAGAAAAAAAGAACAATGAAATCCCCAGAAATTAACAGGAATAATGGTTTCTTATCTCACTACTAACCTAATCCATCCCCTTACATCTGTATTCTCACTAATCCCCCAGAAGTGCCATTTTATTTTATCTCTTATCTGAAATAATCGATTAGTAGATTGTAATGTAACATAATGAATAGTAGAAATTGGAATGTATTTCTCTGGTGTAGGGACAGCGGAGATAAATCTGCACGGCCAATCACCCCACTTCAAAGAAGAAGATGCTGTACAGTTGCCTCCATGCTAGAGAGGAGATGGAGAGCAATTAATTACTCCCAGCATTCTACAATTAATCTCCAATTTTGAAATATTTAGTTCCTTCATGGTTTTTCCCAAAACTGAACCCAAACAAATTGTTACCATATACACTAAGGTTATTATTCCTGTTTGACCCTTGAATCTGTTATACATCATTATTCTGTATGATAATTCACAGCTGATCCTCTACCTATCCATATGGACTGGTAATTTCCAATTCCATTTCTGTCTCTGTCTTGACTTTAATTGGCCCTTCCTGACAACTAACCTCTCTCTCTTCCTATCTGTAATGTTTGAGGAAATTCTGTTTCACTGTATCTGAAGAAGTGTGCTTATACATGAAAGCTTATGCCTTAAATAAAACTTTGTTGGTCTTAAAGGTGCCACTGGACTCAAACTTTGTTTTAGCCCTAGAGCAAGTCACCCTCTTTATTAGCAATTAAACTCTAGCAGAAGACTGTCTACAAACACATGGTGATGACAACCTACATCATACTGCAATGATTTACTTCTAGATCTGAGCTGTTCTTATGGAGGAGAAAATGCCACAGCCACTAGTTGATTTGTATACTTGGACACTCATAATGAGAGGTCACAGAGCTGGTAACCATCTTGTCATATCTTGCTAATGAAAGACATAACCACACAATAACAATATAATTGTAACAATACTAAGTTGGATACCCCATTCACTTATTCCTACACCGTCATCAGAAGTGACATCACATCTTCCCCAAACTCCATCCTCCTCAGATAACATCCTTAAAAATACTCAGCATTTTGCCAAAGCAGTGCTGGAAACTTTATGCCTAATGAGGACCCACACGAAGGCCTATTCAGGAACCACCTAAGAGAAGCCATATTGGATCAGGTCAATGGCCCATCCAGTCCAACACTCTGTGCGTATTATGGAGCTCAGTTCCATCTCATAGTCCTGTCTTTACAGCTTTCTGCTGTCGGGAGAAACCTTTTTTGTCCTGAAAGGCCTTTCTGTAGAGTTATCCTTGCATTTTTATTATTTTTGATGTGCTGTTGTATTTACTGACTTTATATTGTTTTGGCTTTTATTGCTATAAGGTACTTTGGATGTATTTGTTTTTATGGAACGGAGAGCTAGAAGTCTCCTAAATAAATGTATGAACGTTTGGGCCATGTATATGATGTGGTACAATGTACAGTGCTAACTTCTTAACAACACTCAAGGCATGGAAAGCCTCCTTGTGTCCATTCTTGCCTTATGTTGGTGGTGTGGGAACCAATGCAGTGCAACTTGCTCCTCTGCAATGAGAAGTGCCAGCCCTCGTAGGAAAAACTGGACTGGGGCACTTACCATGCCAGCACTGCACCATATTTCCAAAGGACAGATGCTAGTCTGGGGAGGAGACACAGCAAGGGCTCTTCTCATGCAGTCACATTATCTAACAAGCATGGGAAGTAGCTGAGTTTTAGGGGTTGTCATGCCAACAGAATTATGTATGAAAGGGACCTTAGTAGGAACACTACAATCTAATCAGCAAGGGATCTACTGGCACTGATGCAGTCATTTTCCATGTACATCATCTTCAGTGTTTAGATTAAAGAACAGTTCATCTGGTTTATGGTGTCTTCTTATCCAAATAATTTCTTTTGGGTTCTCAGGTTACATGAAGACACAATTGCTTGAAGTACCATTAGAATACCTCTGTATATTTAATTCTACTAATAACTCTGTGGAGAGAAGGCATACTTTTTATGACTTAATTAAATAGCTTCTGAGGGAGGGTAAGAAAGAAAAATCATCCTTTAACTAAAGGAAAAGGAAAGGAAATCAAGAATAATTGTCGGTCCATGAAAGCCTCAGGGCCAGATTAAAAACTGGAATAAAAGAAGAAATAACTCAAATACACACAAGCCCCCGAGAACCTGCTGCTAAAAATCTGACAGAATAACATAAAAATCTGACAGAACAACAAAAATCAGAACAACATATAAAAAGACAGGTTGCTTACCTGTACCTGTAGAACTTCGAGTGGTCATCTGTGCATTCACACCCATGGGATAGTGTGCCTGCGCCAAACCCCAAATCGGTACCTAAAAAGCCCAGGATTTTTTCGCGCTTGGCGCCAATGGGCATGCGCAGGCGTCCCATTGCGCATGCTCACCGGTGCCAGCGCGGGGGTCCCGCCAGTTCCTTCCTGACCGCTGGAAGCCCATACTGGAGGGAGAACATCAGCAGTGGGGAAGGAGGACGGGTAGTGTGAATGCACAGATGACCACTCGAAGATCTACAGTTACAGGTAAGCAACCTGTCTATCTTCTTCGTGGTCTCTGTGCTTCACACTCATGGGAGATTAGCAAGCAAGATATACCTGGAGGCGGGAAGACGGTCAAATGGAAGAAACAGCTTGCAGCACCACAGTTCCCAAACGAGTCCTCTGTTGAGAATGCAAGTCCAGCGCGTAGTGCTTAATAAAGGCATGCGGAGAGGACCAGGTGGCAGCCTTGCAAACATCCGTCAGGGACACGCCTTTCAGGAATGCCACCGACGTCGCCATCACCCTTGTAGAGTGGCCGCGAATAGGCCCAGGTAACGGCTTCTTAGCCAACAAATAACACAATTTAATAGTCTCAGTGAGCCACTTTGATAGTCTCTGAGACAAAATCCTAGAACTTAACTTAGGGGCAGCATATGAAACAAAAAGCTGCTTGTCCTTGCGAAAGCTTTTGGAACGACTTAAATAAAACAATAAAGCACGCTTTACATCTAAAGCATGCAACCTACGTTCCTCATCCGAGGAAGGCGTAGGGTGAAAAGTGGGCAACCAAACTTCTAAGTTGAGGTGGAACTGAGAAACCACCTTTGGGAGGAAAGAAATATCAGGAGCTAACGAAACTCCAGCTTCCTGAAAAACAAGATAAGGGTAGTCACAGCGCATCGCCGTGAGCTCTCCTGCACGATGTGCTGATGTGATGGATACCAAAAACGCAGTATTCCATGAAAGGAGCTGTAACGAACACGTGGCCATAGGCTCAAAGGGACGACGAGTCAGTCTGTCCAGCACCAGAGTCAAATCCCACAACTGTGGGGGCAATCCAGATGGGGGATGAAGCCTAAGGAGACATTTCAAAAACCTCTTAGAATGAGGGCGTGCAAAAACAGAATATCCTTCCACTGGTTCATGGAACGCAGATATTGCTACCAGATAAACCTTAATGGAGGAAAAAAACAAGGCCAGCATCCACCAGGAATAACAAAAACTCAAGAATTACCGACAATCCCACCCTCTGGGGAGGAACTGAAGGATCAACTAGGAACTGAAGGAACTTCCGCCACTTCCTATCATAGGAAGCGCGGGTGGAAAGTTTCCTGCTATTTAGGAAGGCGTGCTCGACTCTACTAGAGAACCCACAGGGTCGATGAGCCATGCTGTCAGCTTCAGGTGGGGCACGTTGTGATGGAGGACATGACCTCCCTGAGCTGACAGAAGGTCCGGTTCCGTTGGAAACTGGTAGAAGACCCCCTCACCAACTAGAGCAGAATTGGAAATCAGTTCTGGCGAGGCCACCAGGGAGTCACCAGGATGCAGCACGGTCTCTCTCTTGCGATTTTGTTGACCACCTTCATCAACAACGGCAGAGGTGGAAACAGATAGAGGAACCGACCTTCCCACAGAAACAGCAGACCGTCTCCCAACGACTCTGGATCCGCACCCCCTCTGGAACAAAACAGAACACTTTCTGTCCTTGGCTGTGGCAAAGACATCCACCTGAGGATACCCCCAAAGCTGGAAAACAGGTTGGAGGAAGCGTCACTGCAGTTCCCACTCATGTGGGGAAGCCGCGCCCCTGCTGAGGGAGTCTGCCTGCAAGTTGAGGACCCCAGGGAGATGTGCAGCCTTCACGAAGATGTCGTAGTCCAGGCACTCCGACCACAGATCCAGAGCCAGGGCACAGAGCCGTCAAGAGACTGTCCCCCCCTGCCTGTTGATGTAGCATAGGGCAGTGGTATTGTTCATTAGCAACGCAACAACCTTCCATTGTCCATTAGCAACGCAATTACATAAGAAAAGCTCTGCTGGATCACACCAGCATCCTGTCTCACACAGTGGTTGACCAGTTTCCCCATATCACCAATAAACAGGGCACAGAGGCTGAGGCATCACCCTAATGTTGCCTCCCATCGCTAGCATTCATAGGTTTATTGCATTAGATATTCAGGTCCCCATCAATGGTTTTCTGGCGCTTACTTCCTTCTTTCCCTATGCAAAGGGTTATTCCTGGCTTTCCACAATCTTTTTGGAGCAAGGCATCTAGGAGGCATCACTTTTCTGTCTGCAGGAAGGACCCATGCAAAAGCTGATGTTTTCACCACAGGAGACATAAGAATAAAGAAGAGCACTGTAGGATCAGACTAGTGGTCCATCTAGTCCATAACCATTTCTCATACAGTGGCCAACCAGTTGCTATGGAGGACCAACAACACAGAATGGAGGCCAAAGTTCAATGAATTCTCACTAAGGGATAAAATAATACTGATCCAGTAAGCCGGGCAGCTGGTGAATATGTCAACTGCTCTTGTTTGTGGTAGATGTCTCATCTTGGAGGAGAAAGAGCACTGTCAAGGGTGGGCCTCTTTCCAGTGAATCACCCAAAATGCACCTTCAGTTTTTGGGTATGGGGTTCCCCTTTGCGTAGTACTGTGGCTACTTGATGCACATGGTTTGGATCCAAAGAAGCAATGCATATAGAAGTAATTCTGTTGTTTCTATATCCCACCCATCCCCTCCAAGCTGCCTTCCATTATGTCGATGAGCAGGGGTGGAATTCTAGCAGGAGTTCCTTTGCATATTAGGCCACACACCCCTGATATAGCCAATCCTCCAAGAGCTTACAAGGCTCTTTTTTTGTAAGCTTTTGGAGGATTGGCTACATCAGGGGTGTGTAGCCTAATATACAAAGGAGCTCTTGCTAGAATTCCACCCCTGTCCATTAGCAACTTTTCACTGAACAGCTCCCTGGTGTAGGGACCTACAAAAGACAAACCCATTAAATGGATGGCGAAAGGTCAATTTGGTGAGCAGAGCTTTGCCCACGGCTCTTTGGCTTTAACCCAGTCTATCTGCCATTGCTAGCAAATATGCAAACATTGGCTACCAGCAAGAATACATAGAACCTTTTTTTCATTATTCTCTTCCACAAAACAAAGCCCTTTACCCCCCCACACACACTTTTGTGAAAGATTTTGAGCTAACAAATAAAATTGCTCTTTATTCTAGGGCAGTTAATTAAGGTTGACCAAGTCAGGCAGAAGTAAATTAACTTGGCTGATCAATTATTTATATGAAGCAGAATAAATGCCCTTAAAGAACTTGGCCCAGTCGTTTAAGGATGCATAAATTAAACTAAACACAGATATATGTAATATTTCTATTTCTATGGAGAGGAGAGTTAATGCTAAAAGTTAGTTTCAAGCAAGGGATTATATGGCAGGATCCAGCCCCACACAGCCTCAGTAAGCACACTGTCCGCCAAGCCACACAACAGAGGAGGCAAAAGAACCTCTCACCAACTACCCAGTAAAGACAGACTTGTCAGCAAAAACATCTGCATTTAAAAAATTTTCTCATTTTTTCGATATATGAGGTGGAAGCAGCTTTAACAGCCTCTGTCTATTGCAATCCATTATATATTTTGGGCAGGCATAAGCATGCATTATGAGAAAGTGTGTAAGTAGTAGCCTGGGCCAAAATCAGTTTAAGAGAAATTGCTGGCAGCCCCCCCCCCCACACACACACACACATTCTCACATGTGTATCTCTTCTGGCTGAAAAGACCATATTATCTGTAGCCAGGCTTCTCACAACTGTCTTCCAAAAGGGGGGGGGGGCTTTCAAAAACAAGCAGGATAGTACTGTCTGCATTTTTGGGGGTAGTTTCACTCATCTTCTCTAGAAAGACAGGGAGCTTTCACCCTAAGCTACGAATGGTGCTTTCTAGCATGTGAAAAAGAAGAAATTACTTAGTGTTTTTTCTTTTCTCTTTTAGTTTCATGGTCAGCCAAGTATTGCCCACATAACCAGTTAAAAAGCTAATCACTGATACATGCATGGTATAAATATAATAATAAATCTGTTTTAAAACTAGGATTATTAACTTGGCACCTTGGTGTAGTGGTTAAAGTGCTGAACTAGTATCTTGGAGACCCAAGTTTGAATCCCTGCTCTGTCATGGAACTTTTGCTGGGTGACCCTGGGCCATTCACACACTCTCAGCCTAACCTACCTCAAAGGGCTATTGTGAGGATAAAATAAAGAACAGAGGATATTGTAAGCCATTTTGAATCCTGAGTAGAGAGAAAGGCAGTGTATAAATGAAGCAAACAGATGTTCATATGCTAGTTTGTTGTGTTTCTTTGCCTTTGCCATGGCACAGCTATAGCACTGATGTCCTTTTGGCGTAGCAACATCTTATGGGTTTTTGGTGTGCGTGTGGGGGAAGGTAATTATTCAATCTACTCTTTCCCATCATCTTTCATTGCAGCAGACTAGGCTCCAGGTACAAGCCTTCTCACCGTTTCAGAGAATTGGACTAGATGAGCTCTGATGTCTCAATCTATGCATAGGATAACAGCATTAAATTAATTCACACACTTTAAAAAGCCATTTTGAAATGATAATGAATCAGTTGGAGGAGCTTTTGTACAGGGAAATACATAATTGCAACTATAATATGCATTATTTCATCTTTATGAGAGAAAGAGAGATCCATGGATGCTCTTCTAAAAATCCTATGCAGGGCAACAGATTATCATGATAAAGATATGTTTGCAATGCTCTTGGAAATGAAATGGCACTATGAAAGTTGTACTGTCCAAGGAAAATGCAGCCTGAGACATTTCATTAAATTGTGCATCCAGTGATGCCAGCCTGTACTAATGATAACACCATTATATATTTTGTAGTCCCCTCCCAGACCATCTACATTCACCAGAGAAATGCAAACATATAGGGGTATGGGCTTTTTTGAGGGGAAAAGCCCAGCAGGAATTCATTTGCATATTAGGCCACACCCCCTTACATCACCATTGTTTCACACAGGTCTTTTTGCAACAAAAAAGCGCAGCAGGAACTCATTTACATATTAGGCCACACACCCCAACACCAAGCCAGCCGGAACAGCATTCCTGCTCAAAAAAAGCCCTATTCCAATCATCTACAGACTCTGCTGCATGAGGTTCCCTGCCACTCTGTAGTGATTCATCAAGTTTCCCCCAAATTTTGTTTGTG
The DNA here is from genome assembly GCF_032191835.1 of Heteronotia binoei. Taxonomy (NCBI): domain Eukaryota; kingdom Metazoa; phylum Chordata; class Lepidosauria; order Squamata; family Gekkonidae; genus Heteronotia; species Heteronotia binoei. The sequence goes on from NC_083227.1 coordinate 59,232,371, forward strand.
ACGGTCTGCAGACCCTTCAAGAACAGAATGGGCCGAAGTGGGGGTCTGCAGAGGAACAGGAAAATACATGGAAACCACTTCTGAAAATGAAAATGCAGTTCCATTGGAGGAGCTGTGTGGTTCCATACATATCACTTCATTATTCCTTATATTACCGCACATATATTTCACCATGAATGTGGCACACCTCCCCACACAACATCTTTTTGTCAACAGTTATGGAGTCTAGGACTTTTTACTTGCCTGATAAACAGCCAAGTTGATAAAACCCAGACTCATGTGCTTTTTAGAATAATGAATATTTTCTTCAATAAGCAATTTGGGAGTAGCAGATCAACATTACACACTACCATACATAAAGGTAGCACTACCTCTTTTTTTAAAAAAAGTAATGTTTTGTTGATAGGGTGCAAATACCAACATAATAGCAGGGTATTGAGGAAAGCTTTTGCTAGAAGTGTAAAAATGCAAACAAACAAGTCAAAGGATAAGGGCGGAAACCTTTGGATATGTGTGTGTGTATTGTCTATGCTAACAGGCTAATTTAATGAATTTAAATTAGTCTTTGAGTCTTCAAAGGCTAGAGGTCATAGAATACAGACTGACTTGATACCACTTTATATTACCAAACAGAAGAAAAATAATAATAATAATAATAATTGAAATAAGTTACGTGAGACCTCAAAAGCCAAGGAACAATGCAGATTTGCCGTTACACAAGGACCATCCTCTTACACAGAATTTTCATAATTATAACAGAAAGGCGTAAATTTTCTAATGCATGGCAGCTCAAAAAGTAATCAAGAGAATGAGCCTGAGGGCTATTTTAATGTATGCAAAGCTAGTGACCCACAGTAAATGGGAGGTAGGCTTCAATGAATGCAAAGTAATGCACACATACTAAAGACCTGGTCTGATGAGGGACGGCTAAAATTAACACCCAATTAATTTCCAAATTGACAAACAAATGAAACCCATAAATCTACTTTCTCATTAATTTTCTTGTGGTATAATTTAAAGCAGTAATATGAGGGCAAAAACTGAGCATTATCCATCATAAATATCAAAAAAGATAGCAGTGTAACACCATAAATTATGCATATTACCTGTTGTTAAAAATGATTAATGTATTATCAACTTTATCACACACTGTCTATGTCTAGACGTATCTGAAATCTAAAATTTCGTTTAGTACTTAGGGAGAGAGGAGCTCCAGAATGGATGGGCTTTATCAACAGCACATTTTCCATTCTGGCCCCATGACACAAAGGTAGCTTCTTAGGCTGTCACTTGGGAGTTCCAGGGCTGGAATTGGACTTGCCCCAAGATTTGGGTCACTGGAGGTTGAGCATATTGGAAAGGTGATGCGCTAAGCATCCCAGGGGAAGTGAAACAAATCACATTGCTCTAAGAACATCCTTAGTAGCTGACCTATAGACTAGAACGAGCATCTGTTTAGCAAGGGGGCTGGTCGCCTTCTGTGAGCTTCTGACTATAGATAAAGCAGTGCTTATTAATGCAAGAATGGGGAGAGAAAGGTTAAAAAAAACATGAAGAGGTGAAGATCTAATACAATCATGTTTGTTATATATATATATATATATATATATAAAAAGACAAAAGCATTACTTTGATTAAATGTAACAAAAACACTTGCCTGTCTTCCTAAATTGTTTTCTCGAATTTTAATTTGCTCCAAATCTCATAATCACTCGCCTAGTGTCCCCGATTAACTAGTCCTTGCCTGGTACTTAAGGATATTTTTTTCCTATCATGTGGTCACCCAAAATGGCAATGGATGTGTCATGGAATGGCTACAGGAACTCTAGGAGTGGTTATAGGGCTTCTAGGGGCATTGAAGATATACTCACACTCAGTAAAACACAGAAGAGTTAATGGTTAATCCTCTGTTGGATTTGAAAGGCAAATCTCTGAAAAAAAGCATTGTTAAAAGCAAGATGGGAATCAGGGCACCTGGGTAGCTCCAGATTGCTTTGCCTCAGAAATTTTGGGGTAACCTTGAAGAAGCTACTTAACCAATTAGTTGGAAATTGTCATTTGGAGGCCAGAAGCTGCCTCAGCTGTAGCATGAGAGAAACAGACAGCACTGCCACTACAGCAAAAGTGGTGGCCTAATATTCACCCACTGCTCCTAGAAGCTGTGTAGCCACTCCTAGAAGGTGGAAAGGAAAAGAATAATAAGCTTACATGAAATTTTAAGCCTAAGAGCAACTGTGACTGTGTGTGTGTAAATTCAGTATGCCTGCCATATTGGATAGAACACACATGGAAGTGAAAAAGAAATATAAAATACAATTTACAATTAGTAGCCTTTATTATAAGCATTTCATTATATAAGCCTTAACTTTACACTTTCCTTTTCATGAACTTTTCTTTTCATGAACACAGAGATGCATCTACTGAACTGTCCTTCTTTCCCATTCCCCTTCCTTCAGACAGGAGTCTTGAGTATACACCAATCAAGAAAAAGGGTGTAAAACTATTATTGGACTTTGGGAATGAGCAACAAGTAGAAGGTTTCAGAATTTCCAAGAAGAGTAAAGCACACATGAAACGCAGCACTTTCTACTTTCAAGGACTGACTGCATGCCAAAAGAAAAGAAAAGAAAAGAAGGCTGGGGCAGGTTGTAGTAGAACAAATATCATTCCCTGAACAAGGAAGAGCTTTGCAATTGTTGATATACAGACAGTTCAATGTTAATTGTAGTGGTGTGGGAAAGGAAAGGTTCCCTGTGCAAGCACCAGTCATTTCCGACTCTGCTTTCACAACGTTTTCACGGCAGACTTTTTATGGGGTGGTTTGCCATTGCCTTCCCCAGTCTTTTACACTTTCCCCCCAGCAAGCTGGGTACTCATTTTACTGACCTTGGAAGGATGGAAGGCTGAGTCAACCTTGGGCCGGCTACCTGAATCCAGCTTCTGCTGGAATCGAACTCAGGCTGTGAGCAGAGAGTATAGACTACAGTACTGCTGCTTTACCACTCTGTGCCACAGGGCCGCTTATAGTGGTGTGACTGCCATACAAAATTGCTTCCATGTGGGTAGGGTTCCACATACCTGTGGTGACATCTGCATTTGGCTTTCTGGAGTCTGGTTTGCCCTGATAAAGTACCATACAATATTGCCTACTCACAAAGGTAGCTGAATCTAGATGCTAGTGCTTCCAGGCCCTGGAAACAAGGAAGTCACTGTCAGCAGTGACTATGATATTTATAATCATCTTGGTTTCAAGTATGACAAAGCTCTTCTGTCTTCAGCATGTGTTCCAATACACATGCGCTCTCTTCAGCCAACAGTTTCACCCATGAAAAGACTATTAAGGATGTGTAGGGTAGATGGTACTGGATATCAGCAATGTGCATGGACTATTCCTCTTACTAGACTAAGTCCTGTTGGCCAGTGAAATTTCTTTCTGTCTTTGGGTGTGTTCATACTACACTAAATAATGCATTTTGAAACTGGATATAGTCACAAAAAGGTCTTGTGCAGAACTGCCCTATGTAAGAGCAGCAAAAATCCAGCTGCAAAATGCGTTATTTAGTAGTGTGAATGCACCCTTTTTCTCCACAATCTGGCAAAATAACATTCTCATAGCCAATCTAGGATGTTCTTGGCTGGAAAAACAGGTTGCTTACCTGTAGCTGATGATCTTCGTGTGGTCATCTGTGCATTCACACCCATGTGATGAAGCTTCAGCACCAATCCCCGATCAGTAGTACCCAAGACAGGGATTTTAACGCGCCAACCTCTCATGAGCATGCACAAAGCCCCCATTATGCATGCTCCCGGGACGGCACGGAGATCCCGCCAGTTCCTTCTGACCGCAGTCAGTCACAAGAATGACCAACAGCAGAGGGGAAGGAGGGTGGGTGGTATGAATGCACAGGTGACCACTCGAAGATCATCAGTTACAGGTAAGCAACCTGTTTATCTTCTTCGTGGTCTCTGTGCTTCATACCCATGGGAGATTAGCAAGCCAGGCTTACCTGGAGGTGGGAGCTGATGGTCAAGCCGAATGAACAGACTGAAGAACCACGTTTCCCAGCTGCGCTCTATGATGCCTCCTGACGTCAAGAGTGTAATGTCTCATGAAAGCGTGAGGAGATGCCCACATAGCTGCCTTACAGATGTCAGCTAAGGAAGCACCTTTGAGGAATGCAGCAGAAGCAGCCAGCGCCCTAGTAGAATGGGCACGGATGGGACCCGGCAGAAGCTGCTTTGCCAGCAAATAGCACAGTCTAATAGCCTCCAAGATCCATTTAGATAGTCTCTGAGCCGAAATCTTATGGCCCAAATTAGGGGCCGCATAAGAAACAAACAAATGAGGGTCCCTGCGAAAGCTCTTTGTGCGATGCATGTAAAAAAGTAAGGCTCGCTTAACATCCAGTGAGTGCAGCCTCCGCTCCTCAGCTGAGGAGGGCAAGGGATAGAACACGGGTAGCATGACCTCCAAGTTCAGATGGAAACTTGACACCACCTTAGGAAGGAAAGCAACATCTGGTGCCAAGGATACCCCATCAACATGGAATGTGATGTACAGAGGGTCAGAGCGCAAAGCCACTAGTTCACCCACTTGTCTAGCCGAGGTGACAGCAACCAGGAGAGCAGTCTTCCATGATAACAAATGCAATGGGCAGGTGGCTAAAGGCTCAAACGGTTTCCCCGCAAGCCTACCCAATACCAATGGAAGGTCCCAGGAAGAGGGAGGCAATCTGGAAGGCGGGTATAACCAAAGCAAACCCTGCAGGATACTGTTAGGGTGCCCATGTGTGAACACAGACTTCCCCTCCAACAGGGCATAGTGTGCTGAGATCACGGCCAAATAAACCCTAATAGAAGAGTGGTTAAGGCCATCATCCACCAGGGATAAAAGAAACTCAAAAACCAGTTCAAGTCCAGCACTCTGGGCTGGCACACCCTGCTCTCTGACAAATTTAGAAAACCTCAACCAATTGCTGCTGTCAGAGCGGCAGGTCGAAGGCTTCCTACTATTCAGCAGGACGTGTCTAATTCTGCCGGAGAATGCCAAAAGCTGATCCTCCAAGCAGTTAACTTCAGATGAGGGACATTGTGATGAAACAGAGAGCTAGTAGGAGGTCTGGTTCTGGAGGAAGCATGTGATATCGATCCCCCCCCAAAGCCAGGAGGATTGGAAACCAGTTCTGCCTGGGCCAGCAGGAAGCGATCAATATGCACTCCAGTCTCTCCCGCATCAGCTTGTGGAGTACTCTGGTGAGGAGAGGTAATGGGGGAAAAAGATAGAGAAACTTGCCCCTCCGTGAAAACAGGAGGCCATCCCCCAGGGACCCTGGCCATTTCCCCCCTCTGGAGCAGTAGCAAGGGCACTTGCGATTCTGCACTGTCACGAAAGCGTCTATCTCTGGATGTCCCCAACGTTCGAATATGGGAGTCAGAACCTGCCAGTTCATCTCCCACTCGTGAGGAGTCACTGCCCCTCTGTTCAGAGAGTCCACCCTCACATTGAGCTCTCCCGGCAAATGTATGGCCACCACAAAGATATTTGCTTGGATGCAGTCTTTTCACAGGCTCATTGCTAAAGGGCACAGCTTTCTTGAAACCATGCCCCCCTGTCTGTTGACATAGGCCATCGCAGTAGTACTGTCCGTCAGAACAGCTACAGTCTTGTTTTCCAACAGGGGCCTGAAGGAAGTAAGAGCTAATCTGATAGCAGTCAGCTCCAGGTAATTGATGTGGTGCTGCGCAAAAATAAACGGGTCCATGGACCACCGACATTCAGCTTGTCCAAATGGGCTTCCCATCCCCATAGAGAGGCATCTGTTAGTATCATTTCCGAAGGGGACAGAACTCGGAATGGAGCTCCTTGGCAAAGGTTGACTCTCACCTTCCACCAGTCCAGAGAGCGGAGAACCAAAGCGGGAATGGGCAAAGACCTTCGCTGAGAGTCCAGCAACGGATTGAAGCACTTTAGGAACCACAGCTGTAGTGTCCTCATGTGTAACTTCGCAAAATGGAGAACATTAGTAGTGGCTGGCATCAACCCCAAGAGATGCTGGATCTGCAGCAATGTCCCACTCTTCTGGAGTTGTAGATGATTTGGAGTTGTCAGATGATCTGCCCTCTGGAAGGATGGATAAGTGGCATGTGGTGTCCAGAATCATACTAATGAACTGCACTCTTCTTGAAGGCGTCAGATGTGACTTCACGGAATTCACCTGAAGACCCAAGTCCTGAAGGAGACTGAGGGTCAATCTGAGGTGGACAAGAAGCTGAGGCTTGGAACTGATCACAACCAACCAATCGTCTATTAAAGGGAAGATGACTACACCCTGCAGGCACAGGTGGGCTGCTACAACCACCATAGTCTTTGTAAACATTCTGGGTGCTGTAGAGAGTCCGAATGGGAGAGCCTTGTATTGATAATGGTCTGGTCCTATAGCAAACCTGAGAAAAACCCTGTGGCTTGGCTGGATGCTGATATGAAAATAGGCATCCTTCAATCCAACGTGGCCATCCAATCCCCTTCCTTGATCAGTGGCAGGATGTTCTGCAATGTGAGCATCCCAAATTTCTGATAGGATATGAAGATGTTCAAGTCCCACAAGTCCATAATTGGGCGGAGCCCACCGTCCTTTTTGGGGACAGCAAAATACCTCAAATAGAATCCCTGCCCCTTGAGGGGAGGTGGAACTGGTTCTATTGCCTGCTTGATAAGGAGGTTCTGAACTTCTTCCAGTAGGACCGGTGTACGGTGAGTAACCACTAAGTTTGAACATGGGAGGAGCTGAACAAATTCTATCGTATAACTCTCCTCTATGATTCACAAGACCCATTTGTCGGTGGTAATAAGCCTCCATGCTGGTAGAAAACTGTGGAGGTGTGTAGGGCCTGAGGAGGTGGTGGGAAGGGTGAATGGTATGAAAGCCAAAGTCAAAGACCATGTTTAGGGTTCCGAGAGCCTTTAGATTTGGCTGAATGTGAGAGTGGCAAGGAAAATTTTGATTTGCCCCCAGAATAAAAGCTCTTGTTGTCCTGTTGTGGAGTACAAGGTTTCCATGACCTCTCCAGTGACTTGGACGGATATGGTTTCTTGGACCATTGTCTAGGATTTGGGCGAGGTCGATTGGGACGAGACGTAGATGAACTCCAAGATTTCTGGATGTCTTGATGCTCTTATCCATCTCTTGGAGGACGGAATCTGTGGTAGAACTAAAAAGTCCTTCCCCCTCAAATGGGAGATCCTCAACCCACGACCTCGTATCCAAGTGCAGTGCCGTAGAACGAAGCCAGGAGTGACGTCTCAAGGTTACGTTTGATGTTAAAGTTTTGGCTGCAGTATCAACCATATGTTTGGATGCCGTCAGTTGCTGTTTCGATAAAAGCAATCCCTCCTTCAGTAACTTCCTTGCAGAGGCTTGTTTTTCATCCGGCAAGGAGGTTAGAAGCAGTGCGAGCTGCTTCCATAGGGACTAATGGTATCTGGCCATGCATGCCGAATAAATGGAGATCTTAATGCCCAAGGCACCTGCAGTGTAGAAGTGTCTGCCGAAATTGTCCAGTCTCTTACCCTCCTTGTCGGGAGGTGCAGAATGGGTTTTTTTCGCCTTAGATGAGGATGAGACAGCAACTGAGTTGGGGCGAGGGTGGCAAAGTAAGTACTCAGCCCCTTGCTCTTGAATCCTGTACATATGATCCAACCTCCTGGAGAAGATGGGGGTTGAAGCCAGCTTTGCCCATAGTTCCTCAATAGCCTGCTGTATGACCTTGCTCACAGGTAGTGCTATGGGTGTAGATGTGTCTCTTTGAATGATGCCAAACACCGTATCATCAATCACAGGCTGGGGCTGGACCATGGGCAATGACAGAGTTTGAGCCAGTCTTTTAATTAACTCCCCATAGGACTTCAGATCCTCTGTTCTCTGTTCCAAAGATTGCTCTGAACAATGTTCATAATCCGACTCCAGTGCCGATGAAGAAGAGGAGTCACTATCCTCCATACGTTCAGTTAAATGCGGCGCTTCTGGGGCATGATCTGGCATGCGAGACCTGGAAGCGCTGATCTTCGGTTGCAATTCCAGCATTGAGGTTGAGGGTTTGCCCAGAGTCGATCAATACGACACCCTGGAGCGATGAGAAGCCTCCGAACGTTGATCCGAGTCAGGGTCGCTTCTCCTTCCGCTTCTTTGGCTCCTGCGAGGAGCGCTCTCTTTCTCCCTTAGCCTTCTCGGCTGGGGTGGAGGAATCGGAAGCCGCCACCAAGCCCACACACTTGGGGGGGCGGTCGGTGCGGAAGAGTTGCGTCTGCTGACTCATCATCGATGGCGACATCGGTGTCAAAGCCGAAGCAGCAGCCGCTATTGACGTCGAAGCTGCCATTTGTGGGGTCAGGGCTGACTTAAGTAAGGCTGCTGAAAGTCTGGCCGCTCTGTTCTTTCTGGTTTGCCTCAAAAACTTGGAGCAGTGGTGACAGGACTCAACCCGATGACCTTCTCTCAAACACAGAAGACACAGAGAATGTCCATCTGGGGGTGGAATTTTACTCGCGCACTGACGACAGCGCTTAAAAAATCCCCAGCACTTTTCCATAGAAGCAACAGGAAAAAGGGGGGGGTGGACCCTGAAGGGTCAGAAAACCCAACTATCTACTAACAATTTTTTTTAATAACAACAACTATTAACTATAACGATAACTATAACTAAGAGTACCCGGTAAGGGCAGAAAATACCGACCGGAGAAGCCGAAACGTGACTGTCTGACTTGGTGGTCAAAAAAGAACTGGCGGGATCTCCACGCCATCCCGGGAGCATGCGTGATGGGGGCTTTGCGCATGTTCATGGGAGGTTGGTGCGTTAAAATCCTGGTCTTGGGTACTACCGATCGGGGATCGGCGCTGAAGCTTCATCCCATGGGTGTGAAGCACAGAGACCACGAAGAAGATCCTATAATTCTGCCAGCATCTTAATTAGGAATGGGCACAAACCTCCCCATGACTCCAAATTAGTCACAAAAATCACCAGGCTGTGGTTCATGAAACAAAGTTCATGCCCATTCCTATCCATGACTCTCCAAGTAGTTTTCAGAGGTATTTGGGGCTTGAGGTGGTAAGTGGAGGGAGCGAGAGAGATTGCTGAAATGGCTTGCATCCATTTCCACCTAGCAGGAGGTCTGGTGAGCCTGTCAACTGTTAGGTTGAAATAGATAAAAGCCATTTCAGCTATCCTTTTCACTCTCCCCTCCCCTAATTCCAAGAGATCACTGAAATGATTCATGGATTCCACTGGGCAGTCTGTTTTGAAAGTTTGAACCAGGATGCTCAGCAGAGCCCCAGCCAAACTGTGGCAGCACACCTTCTAAAAGCCATTTAAGGGATGTTCCCTTTAAATGGCTATTGTAAGGCACACTGCACACGAGTGAAGACTGATTCACAAAACAAACTGATTCAATAGCTGGGTAAGCTCTTTGTGTGGCCCCTCAAACCACAAATCAAAATGAACCTCTATTTTTCCAGTTCCTGCCCATCCCTAATCTTAATTCTAGAGGGGAATTTTCAGGTATGTATTCCTTTTCTTTCATTACACATAATGCTTCTTCACAGAGCAAAAAGACAAATGTTTCTGCCTTCCCCCACTTCAATATGGATTCTAGCCTAACAGCCTGATCTATTCTATGTGGCTTCTGATAGTAATTTCAACTGAACCCATCCCAATACAATGCTGTTCATTCACCTACTCCAGGAGCTTATGAATGTGTACTGTTCACCTGGTCATTTTAATGCATCTTGGCACTGCTACAGATTGAAGGGAGGTTTTGAAGAAGTTAGTGAGCAGTTAGTTAATGGAAAGCCCCCTCAGCTACTATATGCATTAGACCATGAGGCAGTTGGATTCTTGCAGTGTGGAAAGAGAGATCAATGGTGGAATCTGCAAAAACCAGTTTGGAGAGCAATGAGTACAGAGCAGAATAAAAGAATGGATAAGCAGGAGAATAAGCAAAGGAATGTACAGCAGAGGAGCTGACTACCCTCTTAAGGAACATAACATGATGGAAATAGTCAGGCAAGGGTATCATGTTACAGGTATGGGGGCATTCACCTGGAACCTTCTAAAACAATAATGAAAGCAGCCCATTGCAAGAGAAAATTTATCTTCCCTGTGCATGAAAATTCAAGCAAATTGCATCTTTGTGGGGTTGTCTGCTGTTAAGAAAAGGACATAGAGAAGGCTTAGATCTCCTCCATTCTCCTGATTCAACAGGTGTCCATATGCCCATCATTTAGAAAGGAAACAAATCCACTGAGAGCTCCACACACAGAAAACCCAGAATTTTGGCTAGTTTGGCCCTGAGCTATCATTTCCTTTTTTTCCCCCCTGCCATGCTCCTAAGACTTATCAGCTACAAAGTGGACAGAAATGCAACACCTGTGACTTTTCCAAGTTTGGGGGAGGGTCTTCTTTTGATTTTTGCCTGTCATGCAGCTGTTAAAAACACTGAAGCCCTGCAGAAAAAGAGTGGAAATCCCAACTGCAATCCTATTCAACCAGACTCTCTTTGATTTGTAAATATGTATTGACAGGTATGTAAAGCAAACAGTGTAAAAAAGTTCTAAAACCTCATTATCCCTTAACTGATGCTAAACCTGAAATAGTCTAAACTACTGACATACCAATTTAATAAACCAGCCATCTGTTCAAGACCACATCCCATCCACCCACTCATTATTCCCCATCTATACTAGCTCGCACAAAATAAACATACAAAAGTTACTGATGTTTCTCTGTCCACCCTTCCCTGACCCCTCCTAATGACTTGCAATGCTAATCATTAATTGCCATACTAATTGTAAATCTGTCCCATTGGAAGTATAGTAACTGCTTTGCTCTGGATTAGAATACATTTTTCAAATCACTGAATCCAACACTATTATACTAAAGTGCACAAAATTATTTTCCTTTAAACTCCTGCACACAGAATTCAGTACTTTGCAATGCATGAAATGGCAATACATAGTCCACCTTTCTGTTATGTGTTAAGCAAAGGTAAATCTCTCTTTTACATATACGTTGCATGATCATATAAACTTGAGGTATATATAGAACTTTAAATAGAAAGGGCTACATGACATTTGCATTGTACCAGAGCATTTACTCAGATTGAAGGATTCCCACCCTCAAACCATTACTTTCTCACCTCCCTGCTACAGGGCTACAGCAGGAGGCGAGACAGTCATGCTCTGCAGGTAGAAATCCTTCAATCCCTAGAAATGCTCCTACAGATCCAAGTCAACATTTCCCTTTCCCTTTCTCCTGAATGCTGCTGTTTTAAAAAATGTTTCTTTAACTCTCTCCCCCCCAAACTCTTTTCTCACAGTCACATGTTCTGACTTCAGATTATACTTGTACAAATCTGACTTGGAGCCAGAGCAAACAACTAAACAGGACAGCCATTCCTGTGATTATTTCCAACCAGAAACCGTCATGAGTGTAGACATCTCTGCAAGTTCTATCTTTGATCATCCTGTCTCCAAATTTAGTTTCTCCATGTAAGTATGCACCCATGTAAAGTTGGAACTGCACACATGGCCTATATATATATATATATATATATATATATATATATATATATATATATATATATATATATATATATGAATGAACTAGCCGTGATATTTGCTCCACTTAATATTATAAGTCTACAAAATCTTGTTTGTTGAATCTCTGTTGAATCCCAAACTCTTGACAAACCACTGTTCTATTTTTTAAAAAAAAGCTCCTTCTTGTTTCCTTGGCCGACATTCTGACTCTGAAATAAATCAAGCTTGGTTCAATAGGACTTGTAGCCTAAGTATCCGAGTCTGCAGAACTATAATAAACTCCATGGTCAAGTGGTGTTTTGGTATGCGATGGCCCTATACAGTTTCTCATTCAGTGTTTTCCAGTGTTTGATGCAGAGAGGGGGCCTGATTCATCACAGCAATGCTAGTCAATTAATGATTGTCTGGTTAGACTACACACTTAAAGTGCCTTCTGATTCACCTCAAGCCTTATGACTACTCCAGCAATCACAATGGACAATATGTTACAGATCATTATAGCACATTAATGAATACCACCTATCTGGATCTTGCAAAACTGTGGGGGGGGGGTTGGGGGGAGGGGGGCTTCTGCTTGCTGAAATTACTACCATGTCAGTAATCTAACCCAATCCTTCAAAAAATCCTTATGCAGTTATAGGTTGTTTTCTTATAATTTTAAACAGCAGTTCTCCCACAGAAAGTTTCAGAAGTCTGCACTAAACATTCACTTCTCAAGTACTGCTTCTCTGAAAAGACTCACCCTTAAGTTTCCTAAAAGTTTGATGCTAACAGGACCCTTTGCAGTATGACAGGATCCCATCTATCAAGCCTTGCTGCTCCACCACCACTATTCATTTCAATCAGGATTGGGCAAAGTCCCACACTTGCCCCCCTGAAATGAAAGGAAGGATAGCTTGGAGGACAGAGCCCATAGGCTGTCTTTAGAAACAATAAACATCTATTTTGACTGGGAAGGGGGGGGGGGAAGAAAAACAGACAGCTAATACTCTCTCCCACTCCCAACTTGTTTGCAAAACAGTAAAAGGAAGAATAATGACTGCTATACATGGAAAGCAGACACACAAGTTCATCAAAAAACATGGGTGGGTAGGGATATATTTATGCATCTATAACATTCATTGCCATGATTGCAAAGTTTTCTTCAGTTTTCTTGTCTAAATCAAGCAAAACATTTTCTTTTCCAACTTCACAGAGGACATAATAGTGTATTAAAAGAAACATACATTGATTCACAAGAACGTTCACACACATTTACCAAAACATCAATGACTCAAACACCAATCACTAAATATCATTCAAAGGAAGGTCTTTCTGGGGTGGGGGGGGGGGAGAGGGAAGGATGATTACCTTGTTCATTGCCCTATCCTTCTGTCCTAGACATTTAAAGTCCTTCTTTGATCCACACAGAAATTTCTAGCCATCAGATGCTCTATTACTGTGCTAGTCGTCTTGCAGGAGTGTTCTCTCTCCCTTCTGAAAAAGCAAACAACTGGATAGATATCATTACACTAAGGAAATCTCCTGGAAAAAACCAAACAATTTGCTAATCTTTGTAGCCCCTTCATCCAAAGTTAAAGATAAGAAAAACAAACCTAAGTGAGTTTCAGCCACATTCCAGGGACAAGTTCCCCTTTTCTTCTTTATCAAAACTTAGCTTCTAAAGGTTTCCCCCCCCCCTCCTTCCCCCACAGACCTTGCAGGCTAAACTGCTGCTCACGCTCGCAAACAAAGCAATATTTGTTTAATAACTGATTGCTGCCATGGGTACAGTAAACAAGGGCCCTGGCGTTTGTGTTTATGAACAAACACATCATCTTGCAAGAGCAATTTAACATTAACCAGGTGGAATAATCAACAGATTTCATAGGTGACACTCAGGGCAGGACAACTGTAAACAGAGGAGGGTGGAGAAAGGGGCCACTCTCAGGGAATCAAGGTTGAGGCAAATACATTACAGAGTAAACAGTTGGGGAGAGGTCAAGACAAACAAACAGTCATCCTCCTGACATTTAGAGAGGCAGGAAGGTTGTATGTTACAGGCATCAGCTGCTGACCACCATGAAATCAAACCGGTAGGGGACCAGAGCTAGTTGTTTATACTTGACTAGGTTGTTTCTAAACAACTATGCAGCTAGCTAGCTTGGGCATTAGTAGTCACACTAACCGGCATGAGCAAGTCAAATATTTGTAACTCTTCTCTTTTTTTGCCCAGGATTCTATAAAAGGGGCCAAGAGGAATGGAAAAACAAAAGAGCAGAGGGTCATTTTCAAACTTTATGCACCCCAACAACACACACCAATGCATTTCATAATCTCAAATGGAGTATATTTTATATTTCCAAAGAGAGACAGACAAGCAGCATCGGAAACTGTTTTCTGCTGTGAGCTTTTCCCAATAAAATAATAATGCTTGTCAAGTCTACTGGAAAGCCAGTTCCATTATGTGAGAGTACCAAGACTGGCATGTAACTTTTCAACTTAAATACGGAAGCAGTACAGTCAATTATATTAGCACCAAGGCACAAGGCTGCAATCAATAATATAGCTTTAGAGTAAATAAAATATAGTTGGGAGTTCCAAATGCCTCATTCTGGATTCTTAGCTTGCTGAGCAAGTAGCTCCTGGCCAGTCCCCAAGTACAGACATCAATGGATGTCCCAAGGCAGTCCAGAAATTCCCACTGTTCTGAAGAAAGTGTTGATTAAAAATAAATAATTTCTATAGTAGGCCTAAGACAATAACGGTATGCAGTTCTAGAAATGCTTGCCCACATATAGAAATGAATGCCTTGATTCCTTCCTTATTTTCTCATTTTAAAAAAAGTTGCCACTTCTCTATTTTTCTGACTATATCTGCACCCATCTAAGGTTCCAAAATGGCCTGAATAATTTCTGCCTTTCAGTGACTGCATTGCTGGACAAGAATGATTGCAGCATCTTACTAAGGGCCAAACTTTGGGCAATGGCAAACTTGTACACTGGGACTGAGCTACTATTGAAAATAAAGGCTAGAACAGCATGGACGGGGCAAAGAGGACTCCATTCATATTTCCTCCTACCCACACAGAATTATTTTTTCTAACCTCTTTTTCTTCTGTGAGTGGGGAAAAAAAGAACCCCTGAGATTTTAAATAGTGATTTAGTACAACTTGGCTTGAACCTCTGTCCATAACCTAACCTTTTTCCTTCTGTGAATGTTTTAAGGGCCAGGATATGCGCTTCCCCAATCCACTAACGGTACACCCTTCTAAGCCAATTTACTTTAACGGATCTCAAAGGGCACGACTCTGTTATTATATCCTATGGCAATAAATCATGCTTAAAAGGATCCTTCCAATCCTCTCCTCTGAGTACCAATGGATATTATGTAAATTGTCTACCTTTACCAACATGATTGTTCCCATTCCACTGGTGTCTCTCCCCCCCCCCCCCCACTTTTTAAAATAAATCAATCCAAGTTTGTTTGGGGGTGTGGAGAAACGCCATTTTAATCCATGTTGGTGCTTCATTGGGAGGGATTGCTAAACTGCCAAGCAGGCTTGGGCCTAGCCTTCCCCTCCTTCCCCCCCTCCCTTCCAGAGCCAAACCAACAACTCTAGGGGGAAAGTCTCCTAGAGAGGCAGGAAGTTCTTTTGTTCTCTGCATGTGAGTTAGGAGGAAGAGTTTTTCAGTTCTCAGCTGCAGCTCGAAGGAAGAGGTTGCCAGTGGGGGAGCTCCTGCCTGTGCATGCGGCCTATTCAAAAGAGAATGAGGCCTCCAGGCAGTAAGACAAAGTAAGTCATCCAAAAGGGCAGGGCATGTTTAGATCAGGGCCAGCAGGATGCGTTTATAATAAACTTTTCTTTGTTATGCTGTGTGCTGTGCGGGTGCTGTGCTAACTTTTTAAATGCAACTGTTTTTGTTTTGTTTTTCTTTCCCTTTCTTTTTCTCTTGTAAATAAATATTTTTTTTCTGTTTTAAATGCTGGCAGTCAAACTCTGTACCACATAGATCCCCAACCGCTTTAGACCACAAGGGGGAAGGCATGCAGTTGGATAAGGTGCCAATCCTCCAGGGGTGCCCCAAAGAAGTGCTGAGGTCTCTGTGAAACCCAAGTACAGGGTGGCAGAGGACCTTGAGGCCTGGCCTCATAGCTGGAGAGGGGGATTGGGAGTCCTGTTCCTCTCAATCTGAACCCCTAGACTGAGCAGGTGGTGGCAGCAAGCCCAAGGGGCAGGAGGAGAAATAGCTCCCTCCAGGAGTTGGCGACTCAATAGGGAGCTGACGGGACCGGGTCTGAAGGCAGAATCGGGCCGGTTCCGTCACAGGGGTTTTTTTTGGGGGGGGGGGTCAATTTATTTTTAGTATTGTTTGGTCTTTATTTCCAGGCAGGCATCAGAGGGTTTTTTTTTTCTTAAATCAATATGACATCATCAATCATCATCATCATTATTATTATTAACATGTGGGTGATTGAAAGGTTAAGGTATGTGCAGCTCTACAAACAAGAGAGACTGCAATCCTGTGTTTCAAAGGAGATTGCAATCCTGAGGTTAGGGTAAATAAAAATAATATTACTGGACATTGCCAATAATGAATCATGAAAAAAAGGACTGCATATTTTCTAATACATCTAACATACACACAACCCAAAAGTTGTGGGGCCAACACAAAAGAAACTTCAAAAGGAAAGGTGACAATTGCCAGACTTCATTGAGAAGCTGAATATATTTCATGCTTGATGTTCAGCCCCACAGCTTGAAATAATTCACTCAAAACAATACATATGTTAAGTTAAGGTGGAACTGAGAAACCACCTTGGGGAGAAAGGAAATATCAGGAGCTAAGGACACTCCATACTCCTGAAAAGCTAAATATGGGTAGTCACAACGCATAGCCGTGAGCTCCCCTGCACAGTGTGCTGATGTGATGGCTACCAAAAAAGCAGTCTTCCAAGATAGGAGCTGTAACGAGCATGTGGCCATCGGCTCAAAAGGACGCCGAGTCAGCCTGTCCAACACTAGAGTCAAATCCCACAACTGTGGGGGAGATCTCAAAGGAAGATGAAGCCTAAGCAAACCCTTCAAAAATCTCTGAGCGTGAGGGTGTGCAAAAACTGAATGCCCCTCCATTGGTTTATGGAATGCAGATATTGCCGCCAGATAAACTTTAATGGAGGAAAAAACAAGGCCAGCATCCACCAGAGATAACAAAAACTCAAAAATAACCGGCAGTCCCACCCTCTGAGGCGAAACTGTAGGATCAACTAAAAACTGAAGAAACTGCCGCCACTTCCTATCATAAGAAGCGCGGGTAGACAGCTTCCTGCTATTCAGGAAAACATGTTGGACTCTGCTGGAGAACTCACAGGGTCAATGAACCACGCTGTCAGCTTCAGGTGGGGCACGTTGTGATGGAATACATGACCGTCCTGAGCTGACAGAAAATCTGGTTCCGCCGGAAACTGGTAGAAGACCCGCCTCTCCAGTTGGAGCAAGATCGGGAACCAGTTCTGCCGAGGTCACCACAGAGTCACCAGGATGCAGCAGGGTCTCTCTCTTGCAATCTTGTTGACCACCCTTGTCAATAGTGGCAGAAGTGGGAACAGATATAGGAACCAACCTTCCCACGGGAATAGCAGACCGTCTCCCAACGACTCTGGATCTGAGCCCACTCTAGAGCAGAACAGAGGACACTTCCGATTCTCGGCTGTGGCAAAGACGTCGACCTGAGGGTACCCCCAGAGCTGAAACACAGGTTGAAGGAAGTGCCACTGTATCTCCCACTCGTGAAGCCGCACCCCTGTTGAGGGAGTCTGCTTGCAGGTTGAGCACCCCTGGGAGATGCGCAGCCTTCACAAAGATGTCGTGGTCCAGGCACTCCGACCACAGATCCAGTGCCAACGCACAGAGCCGTCAAGAAACTGTCCCTCCCTGTCTGTTGATGTAACACAGGGCAGTGGTATTGTCCGTAAGCAGAGCAACAACCTTCCCCGCCACCATGGGGAGGAAGGATTGAAGAGCAAAATGAACTGCCAGCAGTTCCAGGTAATTTATATGGCAGTGAGTCAATTTCAAAGGCCAAGGGCCCCCCACACACAGAACGTCCATGTGGGCCCCTCAACCCCACAAAGACGCATCTGTTGTGATCGTCACTGTTGGTACAGGTAGGTGGAAGAGA
This sequence comes from Heteronotia binoei, assembly GCF_032191835.1. NCBI lineage: Eukaryota > Metazoa > Chordata > Lepidosauria > Squamata > Gekkonidae > Heteronotia > Heteronotia binoei. The sequence continues at coordinate 59,250,123 of NC_083227.1, forward strand.
GCTCCCTGACAAATGTCCTTTGATTTCTACCACTGCAGTGTTTGAAGTGTCACAGGTGGAATTACAAACCTCTTTCGAGGTGAGTTCCTTAACGGTCGAAACTGACGAAGAAACCAAAGTTGTAGGCCTCTCACCCTCACAAAGATCAGCACTCTTGTAGTCGCCGCCATCAGGACCAGCATCCGCTGCAGCTGCTGCGCCATGCCCCACTTTCGACTCTGCAGAAGTTCGACAAGGTTGATAACGTCCATCGCTCTCAGCTGAGGCAGGAAAGCGCGATGAAGGTTCATATCCAGCAAAGCCCCTATGAGCTGAACTGTCCATGATGGAATAAGGTGTGATTTCTCCAAATTGACCTGCAGACTCAAGGTGTGAAGAAGACAAAGAGTGGTGGCAATATGGTTTGACAAACTTTCCTTCGACTCCGCCACAAGGAGCCAATCTTCGATGTATGGAAAGACGACTATCCCTTGAAGCCGGAGGTGGGCAGCCACAATGCTCATCATCCTCGTGAACACCCAAGGTGCAGTGGACAGGCCAAACAGAAGGGCCTTGAACTGGAAGTGTTGAGAACCTAATGCAAACCAAAGGAAACGTCTGAATGCAGGATGGATGCGGATGTGGAAGTAGGCATTCTTGAGGTTTAGCGTTGCCCTCCAGTCCCCTTGGTTGATGAGGGGCAGGATTGTTTGGAGAGTGGACATTCTGAACTTCTGGTACAGAATAAACTTGTTCAGATTCCGAAGGTCCATGATTGGTCTCAAACCCCTGTCCCGCTTGGGAATCAGGATGTAACGAGAGTAGAAGCCTCCCGTCCTGGCCTCCACTGGGACCCGTTCTATGGCATGTTTCTGTAGGACGTTGCTCACCTCCACCAGCAGAGGTGGGGAAGGGGGAGTGGTAATTACCACAGATGGGTTCGGAATCTGAGCAAAATCTATTTTGTAGCCTTCCGCAACTATGGAAAGCACCCACCTGTCCATAGAGATGGATTCCCAGGCCGACAGGAATGGGAGGAGGCAGATAGACCAAGACGAAGTGGGGACAGTGATGCGTGCTACCAGAAAGTCAAAAGCCCTGTTTTTGAGGGTGAGCGCCCTTGGACTTGCTGGTCTGTGCAGAAGCGTAGCGGTTTCTATTGTTCCCCCTGTATGGGGACCTACTCTCAAGTTGGGCAGAGCAAGGTCTCCACTGCTGTTCCGGGGAGAACTTTTGATATGGCTTCTTTGACCAAGGTTTGATCCACTGTTTTGGTTTCATAGCTCTGGTTTTGGTTTCATAGCTCTGGAAGGCGCTGGGACACCCAGTTTTTATGCTTTTATCCATTTCTTGGAGTGCATTGTCGGTGGTCGAGCTGAAAAGGCCTTCGCTCTCGAAGGGCAGATCTTTAACAAAGGCCCTGGTGTCTTGGCTGGAGGGCCATTGACCTGAGCCAGGAGTGGCAGCGGAGGCAGACATCAGAAGTGATGGTTCTTGCTGAGACATCCACCATATGCTTTGCTGCAGCCAGTTGTTGTTTGGCTACAGCAAAGCCTTTCTTCTGCAACTTCTTTGCAGCAGACCTCTTCTCCTCACTCAGGGAAGACAAGAGCATTGGTATCTAGCCATGCACTCAGCATAGTTAGATACCTTTACTCCCAGCGCCCCAGCAGAGTAAAACTTCCTTCCAACGTTGTCCAGCTTCTTCCCTTCCTTGTCTGGTGGAGAGGAGTGCGTCTTGCGGGCCTTTGATGAGGAGGATACGACCACCGAATTGGGCTTTGGATGCATGAAGAGAAATTCAGCACTGGCCTCTTGGACACGGTACATGTGGTCCAACCTTCTTGATGACACAGGTGTAAAAGCAGGCTTTGCCCAGGGCTCCTTCACTGCCTGTAAGATGACCTTCGTAACAGGTAGGGCAACCGCTGTAGATGTATCCCGCTGCATGATGTTGAATATGGTGTCATCTAAAACAGGTTGCGGTAGTGTCACCGGGAGAGAGAGGGACAGTGCCATTCTCTTCACCAGGCCCCCGTATTACTTTAGATCCTCCGATGGTGAAATGGGAAGATCCTCAGCAGTATGAGACACTGGTGAAGGTTCCAATGCCCTGTCAGGATCATCGGTACCGACCTCGGAGTCCGACGATGAAGACTCTCTCCTCAAAGAATGTTCCGAGAGCACCGGTGTTGACTCTCTGACGGGTGACCAGATCAACACTGACGACTGAGGTTGGACTTCCTCCACCACCACACCGTGTCTTTCGGGCAGGATGAACATTGATGCCGAGGGATGCCGCCTAGAATGCTGGGAAAGCCTTGATATATGGGATGCCTCGGATTGCTGGTCCCAGTCTGCAAACTCTCGATGGGGATACCACTGGTATGGCGGGTATGGATAGGCATAGGGAGGCCACTGGTGCTGCTCCCACGATGGAAGCAGTGGGAAGTGGCGAGCTACGGTGGTCGGTTCCAGCTCTCTCTGACCTCTTGCCTGATCCAGCGGTCCCAACGGCTCCATTGGTGCCAACACCTCCACCTCCGAGACAAAGTCGCTCTCACTGCGACGCCTCGACCCCAAAAAATGGGAGCGCTGAGTGAGGTCGATCTCTTGCTCCGATGCCGATAGATGCAACTGATGTGAAGCACTGCCTCTTGACATCGAAGGGGTACGATGTGGGGAACCCAAGATCTTCCTCGGTGGAGTGGTCAACATCGATGTCAAAGCGTCATGAGAAGAGAAAGGAGTGCGGGACGATCTCTTCTTTCGCTTCTCCTTAGATTTCACCTTCTTCAGTGCGGATGATCGGGTCCCCGAGTCATCCCGACGCTTCTTAGCTGGGGTGTCCACTGACCCTTCAGAAGGTCGCTTTGTGGAACGCCCGCACTCGACTGACATCTCGGTCTTGATTGGCGATGTATCGGCCGATGTGACTGTCGGGGCCGCGGCCTCTCCCACTGGTACTGACGGGCCCGATGCCATCTTTTGAGGACGAAGTGCCGACTCAACCAGCGCAGCCGAAAGCCTCACCGCTCGATTCTTGCAAGTTTGTTTGGAAAAACTCAGGCAGTGTGAGCAAGAATCCACACGATGTCCCTCACCCAAACAAAGGAGACAGACGGAATGGCCGTCGGGGGGGGGGGGCAATCTTCTTCCCACAGGAGTGGCACCTCTGAAAAAAACCCCAATGTCTTTCCATAGACGCCAAGGAAAAAACCCACCCAGGAAAGTCTCTGAGGGGAAAAACGGGGAAAAACTGGGCCCCAATGCGGAAGTCGAACAATTTTTTTTTTTACAACACTATCTATCTATCTAACAACTAACTAACTAACTACACTAAGAAAATAACGAACGGGCTATATACAACAAGAAAGGCAATCCTAAGATTACTTTACCGACCGGGGACACGAAAGGAGATCCTCTCAGCGCAGCGGTCAAAAAGGAACTGGCGGGATCCTTGCGCTGGCGCCGGTGAGCATGCGTACTGGGATGCCTGCGCATGCCCGTTGGTGCCGAGCACGAAAAAATCCCAGGCTTTTTAGGTACTGATTTGGGGATCGGTGCAGGCGCTCTATCCCATGAGTGTGAAGCGCAGAGACCACAAAGAAGATCAGATGCATTAAGATTTTAGAAATCTGGAACCTTTAGCCAATGTATAGTCTGAGAATCCAAGACAAAGTCAAATATGAGAGAATCCACTGGAAACCTGAAACAAACCAACTTGAGCAAAGAACACAATGTTGCAAAACCAACAAAACCAATTTCAGAGGACATAATCAAAGCCAAAACAATATGACAAGCCGAGACCAAGTCCCAACAATACACAGAAACATGGTACAATTAAACAGGGGTACAGTTCTGGAATCCTTAAAAACATTGGCTCCCAATATTTCCAGTTATTCATGAAGGTTGGAAGGCAGAAATTGTTTCTAAACAATCATACATAAGGAACACACAATTTTCCAGTCCTGTTTTATGGAGAATGAGATTATGGTATGAGGGTCATTAGTCAATGGTCAAAGGATGCAACTTTATTCAATAATAAATATTATTACTAAATCATCAGAGAAATAAAATGCAAGCGCGTGTACTGAGACTTGTGCAGAGGTTATCAGAGGTTGTTTCTACACTTGGTAGAAAATCATGTCTGTGTGTATTTAAAAGTAATCATTTACATTGCATATCTCTGTCACTTCTGTCTTGCTTTGCAATTTCTTAAGTCTTCTACATTTATTTTTTTGAATGGGCAATGAAAATGCTTTAATCCTGGAGTTTATTTATTTATTTATCAAATTTCTATCTTGTCCTCCCCTAATGGGCTCAGGGCGGGTAACACAATTTAAAAACCACACAGAATATTAAAAACAATATACAGTTGCCCTGCAGTTCTCAAGAGTATTTTTGAACAAGAGTTTTCCTGAACATGAGGATCTAAGTTTGTAATTGTAGAACTTTCCCTCAGAGCTTTAAAACTCCTCCCCAAAGCCCCATCCATCTTTCACTTGCAAGGGCACTGATCCAGGAAGTCACTAGGTGCAGTGCTCAGAGGAGAATATGCCCTGCCTGGCTGCTTTCACCTTCAAGGTGAAGGCAGCCAGGTTGGATGTTGGTGCAGTTTCTCTGAGCCAGGTTTCCCTTGCAAGGCAGGTCCAACTCAGAGAAGAATGCGCCCCGCCTGGCTGCTCTTGCCTTCAAGGTGAACACAGCCCGGTGGGGCATCAGCGCAGCTTCTCTGAGCATGACTCGGAGGAGAACGCTTCCGCAGTGCATTCTCAGAGGTGCTCTGTGCCTCCGAGAGTGCACTGTGCAGGCTCGGCTCGGCCAGAGCCTGTCCACTCCTCCTTCTACACTGCTGTGCCTGTTCTCCCCGCGAGCAGGGGTGCAGCAGCAGGGCAGGCACAGTTGCGGGGCACAGGACAGGTGCTGGCCTGGAGTGCCCGAGGCCCTAGCACCAGGTCTGCCAGAGTCCCAGGCAGGTGAAAGAGGCAGCACACGGCAGCAATGTGTGCACTGCCACGTGGGGGGCAGGAATTCTTGCCTGGGCCTTCCTTCTTTTCAAATATAGAAGTAAAACTCCGCAAAAGGTGAGTAGCATAGTTTTAAATGTAGAAGCATTTTGAATGATGCGAGTTTGTAGCAGGTGGATTCAGTGCTCAGTAGATCTGGAGCAAAGCTGAATGGAGCAAAGCTGAATGGGCCAGAGTGTACAAGAGTCCTAATATCAAGTTTTCATCTTTCAATGCTTTATTCTTCAGATAACATTTCCTCAGGGTAACTTTGACTACTAGAAAACTAGGAACCAAGTCCTGAACAACAAATCTGCAGACTTCTTGTACTTTATGCATGTTCTTGAGTCTTCTCAATAGCCATGGCATGGATGATAATTTGTCTCAGGATTTGTTAAGTACATTCCACAGCATTAAACAAAAATTCATCAATTGGATCTAATTCACAAAATACAAATTCAAAATCTGAAGTCCAGGGCCATAATGGAACATTCAAAGAACCAGATCTTTTTAGTATTAAGACACCTTCACATTGCAACTGAACTGAACTCTACGATTCTTTTCTAGCATGTAAAATCACAGTTTATTCAGTGCAAAGTAAGTACTATATGATTTAAAAAAAAAAAAACTACAAGCATATCATTCAAATGCTTTATTGGTCAAATAGATGGATGCTTTTATTAGTTCAACCTTTTTTGTAATGGAGTGCCTCTGATGACCTAGTGTTATCCTCATTCCCTGCTATTAATCATACCCCTAAGAGCTCATTTTGCTTTAAAATCTTAAGAAATTGCCATAATTTAAAGACATGGTGTCTACCTAATGGGAAATGCTTCATAGATTGTACCACTTATTAAAGTCATACCTTTGTGGCAATTCTGACCACAGTGTTCAGGTACTGGAAAACTGAATAAAATATTTCAACACAGAAAAGTGATGTGTAAACTGCCTTTTTTGTACACCTGGCTGTTCACAGCACTTTAAGAGTTCCAGCACTTTAGGAATTTCCAAATTCAAAGATGATTAGCTTATACAGACTACAAAAACACTCTCTGTGTAAATGTAAAATGACAAAGTTATTTGACAGTCCTCCTAGTGTAGATTTTAAACATATTACAAGTATATATCCCTTACTGGAAATTATTGTACAACATTTAAAGTGTCCCATGTCAACAGAAGAAAACTTAGGATACTTCCTGGTTGAGAATCACTTTTGCCACAGTCAGCTACACAATTTACCTAAAAGTTTAAACTGATATAATGGTAGTATTAAGTGATAAAGCTTGCTTTTATGAAGAGGCACATGGCAAAGTGTTTTGACAATGTTGACTGCTAAGAGGAAAAACACATATAAAACAATTCCTGCAAAATATAAATGCAGAAATCTGTGTGTGAGGGGGACACAACTCCAATTTTTAAATGTAAGGTAAAAAGTATCTTTCAACCTCTTATGAATTACATACTGAATACAAAACAGTGTTCCTTTTTTAGTTGTCTTAGCAAGACATTAGTATCTACTAGCCTTATGAATACTATGTGCAAATCACATTCAATTAAAACTGTCTCAAAAAGGACAGGGGAGAAACATTAACTTTCTAGGTTGTTGCTAAGGATTAGCTCTTGTTTACAACTCTTTGTTTATAGACCTTTAAAAAAGTCAAATGAAGGGCAAAGATGAATACAGCTGAACAAATTCAACCTTGATTTAGACGAGTTAGATCTTGCAATCTTTTGTTCCAAAAGGAAACATTTCCTTTCAAGGTGAATAAGAATGGAAGCTAAGCTATTAATGTGCTTTAGAATGTTATATCAGGGACCATTTGTCGGCTTTCTTAGAAGAAATTACACAAATGGATTTCTGACTCCCTAAATTCTAGTCCAAGATCCCAAATATGGCAAGCGTGCAAACAGATAGCTTTTGTGAGTAGTACAAGACAGCTTAGGAGGCTGATAATGGAATACAGAACCTTTCACCTGTATGTTGCTTCTGAAAATCCAGTTCACTCCTTAGTGACCAAAAGTTATTACAGCCTGACAGTTTATCAACAGCCTATATGAAAGGCAGTTGGCAGCCTGAAACTACCTCATCATAGGTAAGAGTGTCCACATCATAAAGTTCTATGCTATACCTGGTTAATAGTTCAGGTAGCACCTTCTAGGCTACACAGCTTGATCCAAAGGGAGCTAGCTCATTGGCACTGAAGTTCACCCACAAGTTTAGCTTCACTTTCTTGTATGATATACAAGAAGGACATATATGATTGCAAACCAGGGGGGTTTTTTCGGGGGGGGGGGGTTAACAGAAGCACCTCTTTGATCCCATTCTGTACTCCTGCTGTAGCACAGACAGCCATCCTTTCCAATGTTGGAGGTCTGTTTCTCTTTTGCTTTTATTCCCCCCCCCCCTTTCCTTCTCCAAGGAGAAATCACACCCTATAGAATAAAAGCTGAAAACTACATCCACCACACAAATGAGAATCTTTGTGCATGCTGGCACATCAAACAGAAACACGTCTCAAGATTTTATTACTGCTTTACCTGAATGGAATACAATACTTTTAATTTAACCCCTCCCCCCAAAAAAGGGGGGGATCTACACACAAATGGCTAGGCAATTATCTAATTATTCCATCTCTCCAGAAGTCAGATACCTTGTTTATCATGAGATTGTCACACCATAATCACAGAAACTTGCACAGTTCCACTGTAAGGGAAAACAGAAGAAGATGTTTCTATCTGAGTAACATAAACTTGGGGGACAAAAAGAAATTGAAGAGGAAGGTAGAAAACTTAGAAACTCCAATTCAAAATTTCTTTCTCCATAACTCCATAAACTCCCAGAGGTACAAGCAATCTTCTTAAGCTGCCAACTCCAGCTTGGAAAATTCCTGGAGATTTTAGGGTGGAGTCTGAAAAGGGTGGAGTTTGGAGAGGGAAAATAACTCAATGGAAATACAATGCCATAGTAGGTTCCCAAACAGGCATTAACTTCAGAGGAACGGATCACTTTATCTGAAGACCAGCTAGAATTCCATGTTACCTTCAGGTTCCACCTGAAAGTTGGAAATGGCAACCCAACTATAATCTCTTTCTTCTTTTTCCTTAACTGAATCTTAGCCTCTCCCAACATTCCAGCCTCCATACTCAGTTCTCATCATGCTGGGTTTCATATTTATTTGAGGCCATGCAGATAGAGGCCTGAGATTGTGCTTTTATAGGACAGTAGGGATCCAGGGGACATCCACCTGTACTTTGCCCTTGCCTCTGTGGTCCTAGCTGAGCCCCAGATACAGCAAAAAGGCCTCAGGTGCTGAAAGTGAAGGGGGTCAACTCAAGTCTTTCCCACCTCCTCCCTTACAGGCTCCTCCACAGCCTGGACAGAACCTAAAGCCTCCTCCTGGTTTGCTGTTTTGCCCCTTATATGGATCATGTTTAATCATGCAGAAGCCCAGTAGCCTGCCCCCCCGTCCCTCTTATGACTGATAGCCTGGTGGTTGAGGCCCAGCCATAGCTGCTGGCAGAAGCCCTTGGGCTGCAGCAAGGTATGTGTGTGTGGGGGGGGTGATTGAGGGCTACTGTTGGACAAAGACTCAGTATTTTTTGCTGGGTTTTTAATGTTTCATTTAATTTTTTCAACTAGCATGTGGTTTTTAAAATTTTTGTTCTATTTTGCAAGCCACCTCAAACAGGTTTCCTAGAAAAGCAGCATAGGAGTTTTCTAAATGGACAAACAAACCACTTTATCAAAATAAATTAATCTCCCACTGTAGTCCCTTACTGAGCCAACCCTGCTGTTCATGAGGATACTTTGACACACAGACCCAGCAGAAAATGTGGAGGGGGAAGAGTCAGGGAAATCTTGGTCTGCTGGCAATGCTTTGGATCAGAGCCTTTTTAAAGTGTTTATGGATATAGTTTTCCAGTGGTTGAGAATCAGCAAGAGAAAGCACTGCAAGTTATGTTCCTTACAGTCAGCCTGTGGGCCAGTTAGATCACATTTACCTAATTTCTTCTGACTATAATCAAGATCAAAGTGAACTGTCACAAAGGTACTCTGGCTGTTAAATACTCTAGGCATGCCCAAAACGTTTCCCCAAATCCTAGCAATGGACTTCTGGACAATGGAATTTCTAAATACCAGAATTTCATTTGGTTCCATCTTCACTGTTTTCTTCAATCCTGTCAATTGCTTTTTAAAGTTAAGGTCTTAAATGCGTAGTTTAAATAAATGTGTAGCTAGATTTAAGTATAAGAGTACCTTAGAAAGCATCAAGATTTTGGGGGGTATAATCTTTTCTGAGTCAAAGCTCCCTTCATCGGATGCAAGATGGAATGGAGATCTCTGAATCCTTGTATCTCAGAAGGTGAGAGGACTCCAATTTTGACTCTCACAAGCTTATACCCCAAAAATCTTGTTGGTCTCTAAGGTGCTACTGGATTTGAACCTTGCTCTTTTACTGTAGTCCAACACAGCTACTCTCTGAAACTATCATAAATGTGTGTTTTGTTCATAGTTACATTGTATCATGGGTTTTATATTCCTAAAACAGCTTAACAGCATATCATATAAGATTGGGCAAAAATGCCAAGAAAACGCAAGTATTACAAGAATATGTAATAGTTGCTCATCACTTTAATACCCATCCCTGCATATTAGTAGAGTTGCCATCCTCCAAACAGGGCCTGGAGGTCTCCTGGAATTACAACTGGTCTCCAGGCAATGAATCAGTTCCCCTGTAGGAACTGGCTGCTTTAAAGCCACATAGCTTTAAAGATATGCCATCTTTGTATATCCTTCCTTCCTTCCTTCTTTCCTTCCTATCAAAGAGCAGAACAGAGAACAAATTTAAGAAAAAAATCAAAACTTAAAAGAAACAGTTGTGCTGACAGGATATTCCCATGAAAAGGAAGTGGGAGCTGGCTACAATTGACAAGAAAAGAGGTAGGAACTAAATAATAAGACAACAATAAAAGAACAACAGATATCTAAATGATACATCTGAGAAAGTACCTGCAATGTAAGGTGAATATGGACACTGCCTGTGCATGCATTACTTGAAAATATTATTGATTTTTAAAGGTTTTCTGGTGCTTTAGATCGCTATTCAGAATGACAAAACTGCAATATTCAATCTAAAGTAGTCATGTTCCACTTTAAGCTTCCTCCACAATTACTACTAAAGAGTAGAACTATTCAATCTGGAAACTAGGATGAAGAGCACCAGTCTCCCTCCCTCAGCATCCCAGATAATTAAAAAACCTGATTTGAGTATGTCCTTAGTCGCAACTCTTGCTTAAGGAAACTTTTTTTTAAATAAGAGAACAACTAAGGCAGATGGCATCCAGTAAAGGGGGAGGGGAAGTTATAATAGGAACAACAAACATAACAGTTGGATATAAAATTTATATTATGGGGGGAGGCAAGCTTTTAGTATAAGTTCTAAATTAGTCATATTTAAGTCAATTAACATCACAGGCCCTTTATGCAAGTTAATGGCCAATAAGCCTGGTGTACCTTAGAGACATACTAGAGGAAGTCCAGAATGAAGCCAAATTGGTAGAAAATGGAAACCAAGCTAGATACATTAGCATAGTGCCTAAAACATTATTTTAAAGCCTTTCTCCTCAGGTCCCACTCCCAATGGGGGTATAAACTTATGCCTACAAATGAGATGTAATAAGTATAAATACTCTCATTAAGTTATCTGGAGAAAATGGGGGAAACCTCTCCCCCAGCACATACATGACCCTATACAGCTTAAGGGTGAAGCCAATCACAACTATTCCTAAGTAATATATAAACATGAAGCAGAATACCTACACCTCAGTTGTGGGAAGTACAGGGTCAAAAAGTAATGAGGAGGAGGACATAGAGAGAACTCCCACCTCTCCTTTCTCAACACAGGTCTACCAAAATGACTAGATATCCTGACATTTACTTTAACAGTGAAATGTATAGAAATTTAAAAAATTATCCTATGGCTCTGCTTCCAGGCATGATAACTCCCACCACATGATAATAGTACCACCATTGATGGTGATTACCAACAGTAAGTCTGACCCAAACTATCAAGTTCCTGGATACAGAAAGCTGTTACTGTCCATTAGTTCCTTTATAAGAGCAGCATTAAGAATGCAGAAAACTTTTATTCCTGATACCAGACGTCAATGTTCATCTCTATAGTTGTATCACCTTGGCATATATAATAGTTACTGTAAAGAGAAACAATCAGCCACGGTTTCTGCAATCACTGGCATCCCAGGAACAACGGAGGTTTGCCCTAAACTTTACTTAAAAGATAGGTTCAGATGGGTAGCCATGTTGGTCTGAAGCAACAGAACAAAGTTCAAGTTCAGTGGCACCTATAAGACCAACAAAGTTTTATCCAAGGCATAAGTTTTTGTTTGCACACAGCTATCCACTGCACAGCCAATTGCCCAACCTCAAAGAGGTGCTATAAGGTTGTCTCCATGCTTGAAAAAAGACAGATAGAGCAGGATAGTAGGGTCAGAGGGGTAACTGATCTTCTTCACCAACTCTTCAGACTATGCAATTGTCAATAACATGAAAATGGGAGAATGAAATTCAGTTTAAGTATAAAACAATGTACACTCAAGTAGAAAAATCTTAACCTCATATACTATGATGAGATGCTAATTGGCCGTGACAATCTAGACAAGAGATTTTGGGATTATTGCTCAATAAACACATACAGATGACTTTAGAAGGGGGATGAGGTGCATTAATTAGTACCAGCTGCCTAGGATTCAACAGATTCTGCCTATAATATATGTTGTTTTATTGTTTTAATACTGTTTACTAATGTTGCCTCTGTTTATTTTATATTGTTAGCCACCGAGTCTCTGTAGAATGGGCGGGGTATAAATCTAATGTCTAAATAAAAAATAAATATTAGATGAGATCTAGCCATGAGATCCAAACAGAACCTTCATATTCCTAATTCCTCTGTCTCCCAATTTGTTTCTGGGCACAATTCAAGGTGCTGGTTCTGACTTAAAGCTCCATGTTTTTTTGGATCAACATACATGAAGGAATTCCTGCTCCCTTATGAACCCACCCAATGACTATGATCATCCCTGGAGTCCTGCTTCAGGTGGCCCTGCCTTTTGAGATTAGGCAGGTAGCAACCCAGTAGTGGCACTAAACCTCTGGAACTCTCTCCCCAGGGAGATTTGCCTGTCTCGTTTTGTTGCCAACTTCCACCAGTGGGTGAAGCCTTTTTTGTTTCACTTAGCATCCCTTCAGTGATCTCGCCTTCCTCCCCTATGTTCTAACTATTGTTTTTTTATCTTTTGCATTTATTTTAAGCTCTGGATTGATATTCATGTACTGGTTTTAATTGCTTTTAAGATTTTATTGTGTATGTTTTACCCTGTTAGCCACCTTGGGTGGGCTATGATGGCAGAAAGGTGGGGTAAAAATCCTCCTCCTCCTCATGCAGAAAATTAGGTGGAAGAGGTGTCCTGAAAGTTAAGGAAGCAGCAGCAGAAGAAAAACGAGCACTGAATGACTACACCAAGAACAGAGAAGTGAAGCTTCTAGTTGAAGTGTACAAGGCAGACTTATTTAAGGTTATAAAAACCAAAGATGTTTACAAAAAGATTGAAATCAAAACTCATTTTGGCAATTGGAAGGAAAAGCAAGGACAATATTTGAAAGACATAGGGAATAAAGTTGATAACAAACACACCTGGAAGGGGCTCCAAAATGGGCACATTAAGAAAGAAACAGGAGGACGCATTCTAGCTGCACAACAGCAGGCACTCAAAACCAATAATATGAAAGTCAAGTTCAGAAGATTAGTGATAAGAGCAAATGTCAACTTTGCAAGACAAAGGATGAAATGGTTGACCACATGATCAGTGCCTGCCGTATAATTGTTCAAATTGACCATAAAGAACCCCATGACAATGTTGCGGCTTTGTTGCACTGGAATCTTTGGCTTATAGTCAGCCAGCTTATAGACTTATAGTCAGCCAGAAATTCACAGGAGCATAAACCAGACAAGATCATCACTGAAAATGATTAAACAAAGATTATTTAGGACTTCCAATTACAAGCAGATAAACACCTGGAGATTAACACCCCTGATATCACAATCGTAGGAAAAAATGAGAAATAGGCTTTGGATCATTGGCACTGCAATTGCAGGAGACAGCAGAACATAACAGATTTCAGACAAGCCACAGACTTTCAGTCTAACCTGCTTCATGGGGGAGAGGAGAATGATGTAAGATGCTTTGGTTCCCCCCCCACCGCACTGTGAAGAAGGACTATCATTTTCCTGTGTAGAGGCTGCAGGGAGAGGGAAGGTGATGGAAACTTTAAGTCAGAGGGACAGATAAACAGAAGGAGATAGAGTCAATTCCAGGTTAGTAAATTCCTGGAGATTTAAGGGGTGGAGCCTGGAGACGGTGAGGTTTGAGGCGGGATAGGACCTCAAACAGGTACACTGACATTTCTTACTGAGGAACCACTGGGATCACTCAAATTTACAACTGCTCTCTAGATGGCAGAGATCAGCTCCCCTTCACTTGGGTGAATGGGAAGACAGCAAGGCGGGCAGAGCCTCCTTCTAGAGCCCATTGTATTTTTCTTCACAACAGGCCTTACTCCTAGTACAATACATAATTGCAAAACACCCTGACTGATGGAAGATGGGCAGGGGTGCTTGAGCCTACTGATTCCAAGGCTTTGGCACCAGCCACTTTGGCCTCCATGTTTTCTGGGAAACCCTGCCTCCCCACAGCCAGCTCAGGTACCCTGGTTGGCTGATCTGTGCTGCCAGGCCATTCAGCACAGCTCCTTGCTGCTGCCATGGAGCTGAGAGGAAGAAGGAGAATCCTCCCCTTTTTGCCCGCTCCTGGCCCAGAAGCTACAAAAGCAGCCTCAGGTTTGTCCAGGCCAGCTGCTAATTAGTGAACAGGCAGTTTAACCTGGATTGTAGAATCACAGAATCGTTGCGTTGGGAAGGACCACCAGGGTCATCTAGTCCAAACCCCTGCATAATGCAGAAATTTCACAAATATCATAGGTCATTCAAACTGATTAAATTAGATTGTTCTTCCTTTCATTTTAATAACTGGGGAGAAGAGATGCCATAGACTTGTATAAACACTTAAGAACATAAGAGAAGCCATGTTGGATCAGGCCAATGGCCCATCCAGTCCAACACTCTGTGTCACTCAGTGACCAAAAACCCCCAAGTGCCATCAAGAGGTCCACCAATGGGGCTAGAAGCCCTTCCATTCTGCCCCACCCCAAGCATCAGAATACAGAGCATCACTGCCCCAGACGGAGAGTTCTATCTATATCCTGTGGCTAATAGCAGAAGAACATAAGAGAAGCCATGTTAAGATCAGGCCAATGGCCCATCCAGTCCAACACTCTGTCACACAGTGGCAAAATATATATATATATATATATCACACACACACACACACACACACTGTGGCTAATAGCCACTGATGGACCTCTGCTCCATATTTTTATCTAAACCCTTCTTGAAAGTGGCCATGCTTGTGGCCGCCACCACCTCCTGTGGCAGTGAATTCCACATGTTAATCACCCTTTGGGTGAAGAAGTACTTCCTTTTATCCATTTTAACCTGTCTGCTCAGCAATTTCATCGAATGCCCACGAGTTCTTGTATTGTGAGAAAGGGAGAAAAGTACTTCTTTCTCTACTTTCTCCATCCCATGCATTATCTTGTAAACCTCTATCCTGTCACCCCGCAGGCGACGTTTCTCCAAGCTAAAGAGCCCCAAGCGTTTCAACCTTTCTTCATAGGTTGAAAAGCCCTTTAATCATTCTAGTTGCCCTTTTCTGGACTTTCTCCAATGCTATAATATCCTTTTTGAGGTGCGGTGATCAGAGCTGCACACAGTACTCCAAATGAGACTGCACCATCGATTTATACAGGGGCATTATGATACTGGCTGATTTGTTTTCAATTCCCTTCCTAATAATTCCCAGCATGGCGTTGGCCTTTTTTATTGCAAACGCACACTGTCTTGACATTTTCAGTGAGTTATCTACCACGACCCCAAGATCTCTCTCTTGGTCAGTCTCTGCCAGTTCACACCCCATCAACTTGTATTTGTAGCTGGGATTCTTGGCCCCAATGTGCATTACTTTGCACTTGGCCACATTGAACCGCATCTGCCACGTTGATGCCCACTCACCCAGCCTCAACAGATCCCTTTAGAGTTCCTCACAATCCTCTCTGGTTCTCACCACCCTGAACAATTTAGTGTCATCCGCAAACCTGGCCACTTCACTGCTCACTCCCAACTCTAAATCATTTATGAACAAGTTAAAGAGCATGGGACCCAGTACCAAGCCCTGCGGCACCCCACTGCTTA